>NW_006789873.1:1242142-1296500 GCF_000442215.2 Lipotes vexillifer | reverse complement strand
TGCCCCCTGCATCGGCAGGCGGACTCTCAACCACTGCGCCACCAGGGAAGCCCCATTACATATTCTTAAAAATTTTATTTTTAATGGCTGTATAGAATTCACCTGTGTGGTTGTGCACTAGAGTTTATTTACCATTTCCACTAACAGTGTGTGAGTACCCATCGCACCACACTGTCATCGTTGCATTTTATCTTTTTACATCTTTGCCAGCTTGCTAGGAGAATGATGGAATTTCATTGTTTTAACTTAAATTTCTTTGATTCCTAATGGGGTTGAACTTTTTTTTTTAAGCAGCTCAGTTTTTGACATGTGGCTTTCAACGCCTACTGAATGCACCACTGCTAGTCAAAACCACATGTACATGTTGAGGACTCATGGCTCCAGTTGTGACAGAGCAAAGATTGCCTTGCTAATACGTTTTATATAGCACTGGGCTCAGTGCCACAGCCGCTAAATAAATCATAAACTCCCTGACAACCAGGCCCATATCTTAATCATTTCTGCATCTCCCATAGCCCCCAGCCTAAAGCCTGACGCAGAGAAAGCCTTAATAAATGTTTGTTAAATGGGTATGGAGGTGGATCTTTTGCGAGGGTCAATGTTAAGTTACTAAAATAGTTTTTGAAGTCCTGATATGTAAAAGAAGAATCCGTGGAGTTAAAATTTTAAATCATTGCTCAGGACTCAGCCTATCATCTTATTTTACAAGGAACAAGGAAGAAACTGATCCCTTCATACTAGGGAACTTTCTTTTGCAGCCATGATATCAAGTCCATAAACACAACACCATCATGATAGAAGAGAGTCAAAAACAAAGCTCCTAGAAATGACTAGCTGGCTGCAAGGGAAAATGAATGGATAAGGAGAAACCGGGGAAAAAAGAAGAAATAAATATGGAATTCAGAGTTATTTTCCCTTCATTTTCCTACTTGGTAAAAAGTTATAGAACATTAAAGCCACAAGGACTATTGGAGATTGTTGAATCCCTTCATTTTTCTGATAAGGAAAGTGGGGCTCAAAGGGGTGAACTGAATTGGCCAAGGTGATGCAGCTTGTGTAAGAGCATAGCTAGGACTGGAACGAGTGTCTTTTTCTGAGAGGTCTTCCTTGACTACCATCCTACTCCCACCCCCAATCCCCACATAAGTACAATACAGCACTTTGGGTTTCCCCATCCTCCTTGCCAGCCTTGTACTTATACATCTCTCTCTCTCTCTCTCTCTCTTTCTTTTTATTGAAGTATAATTGGCATACAACACTGTAGTAGTTTCAGGTGCACAACATAATGTCCCATATTTATATATATTGTGCAGTGATCACCACAATAAGTCTAGTTAACATTCATCACTCTACACGGTTACAGAATTTTTTTTCCTGTGATGAGAACTTTTAAGATCTTCTCTCTCAGCAACTTTCCACTATGCAGTACAGTATTATTAACTATGGTCGCCATGCTGTACATTGTATCCCCATGACTTATTTATTTTATACCTGGAAGTTTGTACCTTTTGGCTTCCTTCACCCATTCACCCACCCTCCAGCCCCTGCCTCTGGCAACCACCAATGTCTTCTCTGTATCTATGAGCTTGTTTTTTTTTTTTCAGATTCCACATGTAAGTGATATCATAGAGTGTCTTTCTCTGCCTAACATTTCACTAAGCATAATATTCTCTACATCCATCCACATTGCTGTAAATGGCAGAATTTCGTTATTTCATTCTTTTTGTGGCTAAGTAGTATTCCTGTGTGTGTGTGTGTGTGTGTATGGCACGTTTTCTTTATCCATTTGTTTGTTGATGGGCACTTGGGTTGCTTCTATATCTTGGCTATTGTAAATAGTGCTGTTACGAACATTGGGGTTCATGTATCTTTTTGAAATAGTGCTTTCTCTGGATATATACCCAGGAGTGGGATTGCTGGATTGTATGGCGACTCTATTTTTTAAAAATATATTTTAGTTATTTATTTTTGGCTGCGTTGGGTCTTCATTGCTGTGCTGCGGGCTTTCTCTAGTTGCGGCAAGCAGGGGCTACTCTTTGTTGGGGTGTGCGAGCTTCTCATTGTGGTGGCTTCTCTTGTTGCGGAGCACGGGCTCTAGGCGCGCGGGCTTCAGTAGTTGTGGCACGTGGACTCAGTAGTTGTGGCTCACAGGCTCTAGAGCACAGGCTCAGTAGTTGTGTCACACGGGCTTAGTTGCTCTGTGGCATGTGGGATCTTCCCGGACCACGGCTCAAACCCATGTCCCCTGCATTGGCAGGAGGATTCTTTTTTGTTTTATTTCTTTTGAGGTACGCGGGCCTCTCACTGTTGTGGCCTCTCCCGTTGCGGAGCACAGGCTCCGGACGCGCAGGCTCAGCGGCCATGGCTCACGGGCCCAGCTGCTCCGCGGCATGCGGGATCTTCCCGGACCTGGGCACGAGCCCGTGTCCCCTGCATTGGCAGGCGGACTCCCAACCACTGCGCCACCAGGGAAGCCCAGCAGGAGGATTCTTAACCACTGCGCCACCAGGGAAGTCCCGGTAACTCTATTTTTAATTTTTTGAGGAACCTCCGTACTGTTTTCCATAGGGGCTGCACCAAATTACATTCCCACCAACAGTGTACTAGAATACCCACATTTCTCGCTTCTTGTACTTCTTACACTCTACTACAATTATTTGTTTTTATGTCTGTCTCCCCCAGTAGAGTCTGAACTCTTTGAGGACAGGGTCTGAGTCTTCATCTCTGTAACCCCAATATCTAGCGTAATGTTTGATGTATTTAGGTACTCATGTTGATTACCCACGGTGTGCTGTTACGTTTTTGGCATTTAAACCCTAAGCATCTAGAAACCTTTCTAGTCCTGTTAATCTGCCAGGTATGCAGTCACTCCCAATAATAACTGGTAATTGCTAGGATTTTACCATAAGTAAGGCTTCAGTTGGAAAGGAGAATAATAACTAAGTTTTTAACGTTTTACTTTATATTGGAGTGTAGTTGATTAACAATGTAGTGTTTCAGGTGTACAGCAAAATGATTCAGTTATACATATACATGTATCTATTCTTTTTGAAATTCTTTTCCCATATATGGTTGTTACATAATATTGAGCACAGTCCCCTGTGCTATACAGTAGGTCCTTGTTGGTTATCCATTTTAGATATAGCAGTGTGTAATAGCTATTGTAGAGAACTGAGAACTGGCTGGGGAAGGAGAACATGAAGGAAACAGGAGATTAAGGAAACCTGAGGAGGCTAGAGGAAGGAGATAGTGGGTAGAAAGAGATCCTAAGGGAAATGAACAGTTATTGTTAACCATATGCTGCTGTGCTGTGTGCTTTAACACACACACACACACACATTCCTCACAGTAATTTTTACTGTAGTATCACAACCATTTTACAGATGAGAGAAATGAGACACGTTAACTGACTTGCCCAGGGTCACACAGTTATGAAGTGACAGAGCTGGAATCCAGATTCTTGTCTCCCTGATTTCAAGACCTCTATTTTTCCTTGGGTTTTTCTGATACTCGGTGCTGCCTCTCACTATACAGTACAAGGTCACTAACATTAAGAGGAATAAAACATAAGATGCTTTCCTTAGAATTTAAAAACTTACATGTCACATTCACCAAATATTAATGATATGGCATACCTTCTTCTTTTGAGACTTTCCCCTAAATTTCCTTGATAATTCTTAGCCCTTTGGATTTGCCTATTTATGTAACATTACCTGTGACGTGCTCTACAAGGAAAAGTTCTAGGTGACAGTGATATTAATGAAAGGCGATGGCAATATTTAAAAGCACTGAAGTTATACATCATGTTATCTTGCCTTATTATCGAAGGGACAGAATAGCAGCCTGTGTGCTGTTGTTGGAAATCTGGCTACCTTGAGCCCACTTCCCACACTTCTGCCTCTCTCTTGGCTCTACCAAACTCCCACCAGCTCCATGATCCCCATCTCAGCATGCTGTTTATCTCTTGACTGGCAAAGTTCCTGTTTGTTAGTCTCTCACAGCCAATTGTCAGTTAATTAGAAATGATTAGCTGCTTGCCAGGATTTTAAAAATTTAGGATGTATTTAGTTCCCCAACAGTGAGGACATCTTACCCGGATCTTCAAAGAATTCCATTTTAGCTATGTGTTCTGAAAAGTAAAATTAATGTCCACAGCAGCTGATTGTACCCATAGTTGGTTGAACAATGCTCCAGACTCAATAAATTTTCTAATTACTCCCCTCCTCCTTTCTAGAGGCAGCCTGGCACCGGCCTTAAGGAAAGGCAGGAAGACAGGTCTGTCTCACCCCTCCTTCCACCCTTCCCCCCTTCAAAGGCCTTATTAAATTACGAATTCTGTCTTTTCCCAAGAGGAACTCAAACTGAATAAAATATTGGGTCGTTTGGTATAATATCTTGACTTGGCTTTTTCTTAATGAATTTTATCATCATTCTACAAGAATCTAAAGTTTTCTTAGCAAAATTTGAGACATGTAGTTAGATGAGTATGTTGTAGGATCTTAGACCTTGAGTAAATAAGCCGTTCAATGCATCCCTCTGCTTAGGTATCCCTACACCTAAATCATATATGGGTTGCGGTCTTTCATCCTATTTGAAAAGATTTCTAAAGACAGATATTTTGTATCTTTTTTTTTTTTTTTCCCTCATGGTCTGTTTCGGTGTTTAAGTCTAAATCTCTTTCATGGTCAAGAAGTTATTTCTAATGTTTGAATTCTCTTCTAGCTATGCTTTTAAGCCCAAATGATATGAGCAATTTAGAAATCTTAGGGAGATGCATGACACTGAAATTTGCTGAAAAACACTCAGAGGTGGATTACAGTAGAAACAATGAAGAATCGTGACAATCTGCAGGGATGTAAACAGAAAAGGAAAATGTGTAGCTGATTTTATCATGGATTTGCATGCAAATAAGGATGAAGCCGTGTATGGGGGGAGAAAAAACAACAGGTAGGGCAAGTAGAACTTATATTAATGTCACTGGAAATGAATCAGTAAAGGAGAAAGATTTTAGAGTAATAGTGTGAAATAATGGGAAGAAATAAGGCCCACTTCACAGAGAGTAGCAAGATGTGAGGGGATAGCTTTTCAGTGGAGAGAACAAGATTGATTGATTGTACAAAACCCATGCAATCTTCACTGTAACCAGTGTACTGGGAAGTTGGAAAGTAGGTAAAATATTAAGTGGTTTACCAGGAGGGTGGGGTAGTGGTGCAGTATCCGATGAGCTAAGTAATCCACTGATTTTGAAACACAAGCGAAGAAAAACTCTTTGATGCTGTAATTGGAGTGATGTGCATTATGGGGTTTTATTTAGCCAGAATGTATGTAAAGCCTTGGCAAAATTAGAAGTCACGTTTGAGAAGTATCCATTTTGAACAGGTATTCATGTCGGCCAGGGTAAAGGTCTCTCTGGAGGATAGCTGAGAATAAATGAGGAGTGGCATCTCTGAGGGGTGAATTTTGGAATAACTCTTTTTGACAAATGCAAGTTCACTTTTAGTCCTGAGTGTTATCACTGTTTTACTCCTAACTGGAGATTCTGCGCAAGGAAAGAACAAGGTGAACTAGAAGAAGACTGTTCTCATCCAAAGTCCGTTGTTGGGCTTGGGCCCCTAAGCTGCGGAGTTGCCATTGGTGAGGGAAAATGAACTCACCAGATACATACTGAAGTTGCATGATCATTGTGCTTGCACTTAAATGGAGCTTTTGCACGATTCTGCTCAGCTCAGCTAGCATTTCTTTGTACTTAAAGTTGGAAGTTTTTGACTGAGGCTGGCAGGTATTGTAAGGATTACCGGGCAAATACCACATCTGTATTTGGTGGAGTGATACTAGCTATTGATCTTCTCCCCCCTCAGAAATTGGACAGTAGTGATATCTTTTCACTCTTCAGGGTACTTCCCAAGATTTGGCGGTTCTGATAATTGTGTGAAGTTCTGAACCTTCACTTCTCAAATCATTTTATAAGCAACTGTGGAGAAGCTAATGAGAATCCTGTGAATTTGCCGGGTTTGAGCAGTAAAGTTTCAACCTTTTTCTCATCTTAAGCTGTAAGGAAGAGCACAGCTAGCTTTATTTAAAAAAAATAAACAGACACACATAAGTCAGACCATAAAGAAGAACATATCCAGTGAATAGAATTTTAGTATCTTAGAGTTTAATCTCAGGGCTCAAAGTAAAAGGTTATTGATTTTATCCAATACAATATTTTGGACCACAATCCAGACTTGAAAGAAATAGATAATTAAGTAAATTCCTGTCAGTGAACTGTTGATTAGGTAACCATGTCTTTAAATCTAGGAGAGGGCTGTAGTTCCAGCTCATTAAATTTCAGTACCCAGGCAGTTTCCTTGGAGTCATAGGGATCCTGAGATGAGTCAGCCATAACCTCTGCCCTCAAGGGACTTCTAGTCTCATAGGAAAGAGAAGATACAGACCAGTAATAATCCAAGATAGAATTTGTCAAATGTGGTAAGAGAGGTAAACAGAGAGCTCTACAAGTTTAGGAGTGGTTGAGGTTACCATTGAGTGGGGGTAGGGAGATCAGGTGAGGACTGTACCAAAGAATCAGGTGACAGTTAAGTGGGTCCTGTCTCCGGCAAGGATCAGGCAGGCTGGGCACAGGAAATGAGATTTTTCTGTTACTTTTTTTGCCAGATGGAAAAGATTTGAAAGTGGTTGAGGGGAGATTACAAAAAAAAAAAAAAAAGAAAGGTCAATGAAATAGAAATGGTTACCTCTTGAGCTGAATGCTGGTATTAAACTTTATTAGAAAGTTATGGTGAATTATGGGCATATTATTGTTATATGTTGACAGATAAGGATGGATGTTAAGTACCGTGATTGGAAAAAACGTGTACCTCTATGGTCTCTTTGTATTTCAATTTTAGAGTTCTTACTAGAATTGGTCAGAAATTTATCAGAGCCATATGGAACTGCAGTGAACTTATTTACTCTGTTGTCCAGCCTAGTTTATCTTGGTTAGGTGAGAATACATTTTATTTTAAGATATCTTCAGTTTCCCTTAGTAATCTGTTCAAGCATTTGACAAGAAGCCTTCTTTATATTTAACCTAACTCATTTAAGCAGCATTTCATCTTGTTCTGTCTTCAGCAGAGGTGGAGATCAGCCACGTGTATAATATCCTGGAAGACTTATTAAATGTTTTTCCCATTTTATCTAAGCTTAAATAATTTTATCATTACCTTTACTTACAAACCTTACTCCCCAACTTTTTGATGATCTTCTTTTTCTCTAAACCTCTTTATTCTATACATCTTTCCTCCCTCCCACAGATACTTAGAGAGCGTGTGAGTCAGCATGTTAAGGGCTACATCGTATCAGCCCTCCTTTCCCCGCAAACACTGACTTACCTTGCTGGTTATGGGACCACATGGATCTTACAGGGATAATATACCATAAAGGAAGGGTGTGCCTTTGAACCTTACAACTGTCATGACATCCCTGAAGAAATTCATCAGTGTCACTGGAAATGTTGGATTTCTTACCTGTTTCCAATTGATTTCAGTTTCCTCTGGGAATGTGATCAGCATTGATATTCTTGCGGTCTATCAGCATGCATGCTTCAATGCTGCTTTTGTTTGGTATGACCATTTCATTTGGTTTATGTGAAGATTGTGTATCTCCTAGTTCATCTTCCAGTCCATTACCCTTCTGCATCTGTGAGCTGTATGGGAGGAATACCATAGAATCTTTTAGGAAGCAGGGCTATGATGGATTTTTTTTAAAGTAACAAATTCTTCCTTCTGTTTGTTCCTTGACATCCCCCCCGCCCCTTGCTCCGGCCTCTTCTGTTACCACTACCCCATATTTCTTTTTCCCCCCAAAACAAGCATAAAATCTGTGGCCATGAAGTGTCAGTGGACTCTGATTTAGGTTAGCCTGAACTAATTTTGAATTCTTGGTTGTCATGAATGTTTCTGCAATAATTATTGGCAACATCTCTTTCCACCTATGTTTTTATTAATACTGACTGACCTTGTGTAGGAAATACAGAAACTATTTCCTTTTCCTTTTTCTATCATTTCATGTATTTGAAATGACACCCCCTCTCTTCCTTCATTCAAGTGGCAGCACTGATTTTCTTTTGTTAATCTATGCTTCCATTTTCAGAAAAAAACAATGAGACACACATTATCTCTGTGAGTAGCTGTGTCTTTTGTCTCTTCTCACTGGTGTTTTTAATACAAATTTCCTTTCTTTTGATCAACTTCTTTTGTACATTAATAGAAGCAGGCATCAGAGAAATAAGGAAGCACGTAATGTTAATCCTGATTCTGACTCCCATCCAACAAGTCAGGTACTCTGCATTGTGCTTTTCTCTCTGTAAGTAGGCACAATCTTGAGTATTAACTCATTCTAGTTTGGAAAGCAGCTCATTCTTTTTTTTTTTTTTAACCTCAGTCAACACACATTTGTCACTAGAGTGGGATGCATCCATCTAGTTATCACTAAAATCTTTTTTTTTTTTTTTTTTTTTTTTTTTGCGATATGTGGGCCTCCCACCGTCGCGGCCTTTCCGCTGCCGGACGCGCAAGCTCAGCGCCCACGGCCCACGGGCCCAGCCGCTCCGCGGCACGCGGGATCCTCCCGGACCGGGGCACGAACCCGCATCCCCTGCATTGGCAGGCGGACTCCCAACCACTGCGCCACCAGGGAGGCCCCGGAAAGCAGCTCATTCTTATTTTTGAGCGTGACTTATGAGAAATTTCCTGTTTGTAGATATGTGTCTATGCTAACTGTTGCTGTAAAAAGATCTTTATTTCAGATTCAAAAGCCTCGAGCTGGAGAGCTGTCATGGCAAGTAGGCAAAGTCTCCTAAAATTGTTTCAGTTTAAGCCAACTTGTTCCATTTATAAAACCATTATATAGGCAGTTGGATTTCTACTTTCAGTGAGTGCATATACAGTGGTATCTGAAACTGAGAGCATATGAAATCCACAATTCATATAAGATATCCTTCCTGAATAATGAAAATTATGGCAGGGAAATAAATATTCAAGCAGGAATCAGCTTTTAATGTGTTCTCTTTTTTTTTCCTGAAGGTATCTATGCCCACTCTGAAGTAAGAGAGGATAAAATATCGCCTTTGGTGAGGGAAATAAAAATACTCCTTATTACAGATGGCAAATGGTAGAGAAATGCCCTATATGTGGTATCATGTATAATTATATCGTTTCATCTTGAAACATTTTATGGGTTTTGCCTTGCTGGATGTCTGTCTTTATCTTACATCGTATGCATATATTCAGTGTGTGTGTATATATATACACACACACACACGCACGCACGCACGCACATAAAATTTGATTCTATAAATCCACTTAAATTAGGTACTCTTGGCTTTTTCTTTGCTTTGTGACTGGAAGGGTCACATACCAGAGATTTCAAAATAAAGAACATTTAAGGCGTCAGCCTTTTTTAAAAAAGTCTGTTATGTATTAGTTCTCATAAGGAGAAGTTTGTGTAATGGAAGCTTCAGAATTGAGTTCTATAGGCAAAACTAGTTTAGGTGATGAAGTTTTGTTTGAGAAAATGATATTGAATCTTGTGATATCAAATCTTAGGATTATTCATTTGTAACTCATAGGCACAAAAACAATATAGTATGTATTTATTAGAGCTGGTTAACTATAAAAATAAAACATTTTGTTGGCACTTAGACAGGAGAACAATGTAAAGAAAGTAAAAGGGGCCATTTTTCAGGATTTTCTGAAAGAACGCAGTTTTGCAGAACTGAGTGAATTCTGCCTTTTCATGTTGGATATCATTCTGGTTCTCATCCAGACTGGGTCACAAGTTCAGTATAATAAATTTATGATGACTGCAAAACCAAAGCATCCCTTCAGGTCTTTGGAGAGAAATATGGAAAAAGTGCTGGAGAAAACAAATATGTATTTTCGTTAGCCAGGTGGTGTATAAATATTGGAGTATTTGTCATTCACTTCAGAACAGTGCCATTGGAAACTGAACTCTGGCAAGAATTATTCAGTAGCTCCCAAAAGAAAAGTTATGTCTTTGAGGTCCAGTGTATCATTGGGGTGGGAAGAGAATTATTTCCATATGTGTTAAAGTTAGCCTGTATTTGAAGTTATTTAAAAAGAAAGCAGTTGGACCTCATTAATTCAGAATTCTGTTAATTTGTAAACAAGATTGCCTGAGGAAACTTTTAAACTGCTTAAGAGTCTAAACTTGTCAGATACTTTAGAAGTAGCTCCTGGTATACTGATTTCAAATAGTTATTTGCATCTGAGGTAAAAATCCTTGCTAGGGGAATTCCCTGGTGGCGCAGTGGTTAAGAACCCGCCTGCCAATGCAGGGGACACGGGTTTGATCCCTGGTCCGGGAAGATCACACGTGCTGCGGAGAAACTAAGCCCGTGCGCCACAACTACTGAGCCCGCGTGCCACAACTACTGAAGCCCGTGTGCCTAGAGCCCGTGCTCCGCAACAAGAGAAGCCACCGCAATGAGAAGCCCGCGCACCGCAACGAAGAGTAGCCCCCACTCGCTGCAACTAGAGAAAAGCCCACACGCAGCAACGAAGACCCAACGCAGCCAAAAAAAAAAAAAAAAAAAATCTTTGCTAGGCCACATTTTGTTCACTTCACTCTAGGTATGGTATATACAGTAATCCCTTCCTAAGTCTGAATTCAACATTACAGCCTGTACGGACTTCCATCTATGTATTTTTCCCACCATCTCAAGAATTTTGGATCAAGATTATAGAAATCTCCACTTACTCTCAGTTGTGAGTTAGGGACTGTTATCTAGGGACTCAAAATCAAAACATTTAGATAGAGGAAGGAAAAAATTTCTCTTAAAATTTTATTTGTAGTATAGAAAAATGAATTTACAAGGCTCTCAAACCATGCAGGCAGAAGATCCTGGAAAGTCTGCATTCAGCAGGTAATGATAAAAGTTAATTGTAAAGCATACTTTAGTGCTCATTTACCAAACATCATTGATATTATTTTTACTTAATGTGCTGTTTTTATTGTCTTTTTTTTTTTTTTGCAGTACGCGGGCCTCTCACTGTTGTGGCTTCTCCCGTTGCGGAGCACAGGCTCCGGACACGCAGGCTCAGCGGCCATAGCTCACGGGCCCAGCCGCTCCGTGGCATGTGGGATCTTCCCAGACCGGGGCACGAACCCGTGTCCCTTGCATCAGCAGGCGGACTCTCAACCACTGCACCACCAGGGAAGCCCCTATTGTCTTATTTTGATGAACATTAACAAATATTTATGAGTTCTCCTAGGACTTCCCTGGCAGTCCAGTGGTTAAGACTGCGCGCTTACAATGCGGGGGGCGTGGGTTCGATCCCTGGTCGGGGAACTAAGATCCCACATGTGGTGTGGCTCAGCCCCCCCCCCCAAAAAAAAAAAAAAGAATTCTCCTAGGGTCACTTCTACCACAGTCTCCTGAACTCTAGGGAGTATGGCATTCAACTAAACAGAGACTTCTGAAGGAGTCCTGAACGTACTAGGTATTTATGTTCAGCTACCGGGACCCACATAGATCTCAGACTTGGATCTTCTTTTCCTGAGTATCTAAGAAGTGGACTTGCTCTTTCTAGTTTTATTCTATTATTCTTGTCAAAGGCGGAACTTTTCCTAGACTCCCCTCATCTTTGAAGAAAGAAAAGCTTTCATACAAACCCCGACCTTCTGTCCTCGGCCAGGCACATTGGTACCCCAGACCTATTTCTCATCATTTTAAGTCAGCAGGACTTCACTAGTTTGTAGTTATGCACTCCCCATGCTTTATTTTGGACTTTTGTCCTTTTTCTCAGTTTTCAGCTCCTTTCAGGCCTGACTTTCCCCTTTCACCTCATCTGATCTATTCTTAAGCCTCAGCTTGTTGTTTCTCCTGACCTGCACCTTATTGGTTTGAAATTAGCATATACAAGCGGAGTCATTTGTCTAAACTTGGAAGGTTGCATCCTAGCTCCAACAAGGAACAATGTAAGAGGAGTGCAAAAAAGGGACTTGGTACTTATGCTCCGTCCTCTGTTGCCTACAACCTCCTTGCCTTCTGAGCAAGGACCCTCACGGTTTGACCCTGGATTAGTCATTTTTTTCTATAGTTTCTTCCAGTAGTCTCACTGGCTTCCTTACCCTTTATCTTCAGTGACTATTGCTTTCTGCAGTGAACATGGTGGGGGCATGTGGTGTAAAGTAGGACCAAATATTTAAACATCAGAACTGTTCTTTATACGCTGCTACTCTTGCAAGTAAGCCATGTCTTTCCGTCTTTCCCCCGCCTTCCATAAGCATGAGGGGGAAGGGAGGCAGGAAGAGTAGAGGGTTTTGTGAAATAAGTTTTACCTCCCTTTGAATGTGAAAAATAAGCTCTGATGTTTTTCCTTTTTCCTTTTTTTTTTTTTCGGAAGCAAAGTGGATTTACCAAATAAGGTTTCACAAATATCTATGCTTGGTCTTCCATTGACCTAGGCTCCTGTACAGTCATCCCTGGGTTTATATGGATAGTATGGCCTCCTCATACACTTTCTTATGGAGAACAAGTATAATCAACTCACCGGGTGTATCCAGTCCCTTTTTTTTTTTTTTTTTTTTTTTTTGTGCCGTACGCGGGCCTCTCACTGTTGTGGCCTCTCCCGTTGTGGAGCACAGGCTCCGGACGCGCAGGCTCAGCGGCCATGGCTCACGGGCCCAGCCGCTGCGCGGCACGTGGGATCTTCCCGGACCGGGGCACGAACCCGTGTCCCCTGTGTCGGCAGGCGGACTCTCAACCACTGCGCCACCAGGGAAGCCCATCCAGTCACTTTTTAAGGTTCTGCTGGCCTTAGATGTCATGGTTAACTTGTCTTTTTTCAAAAGTATATTTTGCCAGTCAAAGCCCCTCTTTTGGAAGATATGGGGATTATTCTTTTAGCTTTCTTATGATGATTATCTTCTGTGCCATCTATTACTTAGGACTTCATCTCTTGCTAAAAGGATGTATAAACCAAGGAATGACTCCCGGCAACAGCCATGTAGTTCATGTAGTGTTAAGATATTGACTGACATAAAGGACGGGGGGGATACTGAAATGTGCCAATAATGACTGTGTGGAAGAAACTTCTCATACCAGGAAATGTATGGTTCCCACTACAGTGTTCCAGAATTTTAAAAATTGTTGCTTAGAGTTAGAAGAGGGAGACATTTGTACAGTTATCTATTTCTGCATAACAAATCACTCCAAACTTACTTGCTTAAAACAGCAACGACAATTTATCTCCCATGGTTTCTGTGGATAAGGGATTGGGGGATGGCTCAGGTGAATGGTTTCGAGCGGGGGTCTCTAGTGGGATCGCAGTCAGATGTTGGCTGGGGCTACATTCATCTGAAAGCTTGACTGGGGCTGGAGGATATATTTCCAGATGGCTCAGTCACATGGCTGGCAGATTGGTGCCGCCTGTACGTGGGGAGTCTCAGTTCCTCTACGTGGGCTTCTCTGTAGGTTGGCTTGAATGTCCTCATAACATGGTAGCTGGCTTTTCATAGAATGAATGATCCAAGAGACCAAGCTAGAATCCACAGTGCCTGTTTTGATCTAGACTTGGAAGTCATACATTATCACCTCTGCTGTATTCTCTTGGTCAGGCAGGGCCGGGTCTGATTCATTTTGGAAGGAGACCGTACCAGGGCACAGATACCAGCAGATATGCATCATTGAGGGCCACCTTGGAGGCTGGCTACTGCATCATCCATGAGAATGAGGAAAAACCCTCCGAGTATTGAAAATAGGAATAATCATGACAGTAATAGCACTTACTACTTTTCTATCTTATTGATTTCTATGTAGAAGCTCCTTATATAATTTCTGGACTATTTTCTTTACTCTTTGCCTCTATTTTGTCTATCTCTTTCTTTCATGGATTCCTTTCGTCAGTCTACCCTTTCAGCATGTTTCCTCAAGGGGCTCATCTTTGCTTTTCTGTTCTCATTGTATACAGTGTACCTGGGTGACTTCACAGGTGCTTACTCCTGAGGACTCACGTACATAGTTTCAGCCTAGACGTCTGTCATTACAAGCAGCTATCTAAAGGCCTTGCAAACTGAACATGTTGAAAACATAACCGGCCACCTTTGCCCTTCCTGAATCCCCTTTCTGGATGACTCATCACTAGACTCTGAACTCCTTGAGAGTAGGGCCAGCTTCTCATTACCTTTTTAACCCCACGCCTAACCTAATGTCTGGCATGAAATGAATATATGCATTGTGAAATCTCTATCTATAGGTATCTTTATGCCTTTAAGGGTAGTGGAATGCCACACTGGTAAAAATAAATTGATAAAAATTTTTAAAGTATAGGTGCATTAGGATAAAATGGGATATATATAGTTATAATATTTAAGGGATGTTTCAAGTGCTTATTTATGAACCAAAAGAGATGTCTGAGAGTCATTGTCAAGTATTCCCTGATATCTCAATGTCCAGTTCTAACAAAAGGGGCCCACAATCACAGGCATCATCAGGATGGGAACAAAGCTTTGCCTTTTAAAAAATTCCTGGACTTCCCCTGGTGGTGCAGTGGTTAAGAATCCACCTGCCAATGCAGGGGACACGGGTTCGATCCCTGGTCTGGGAAGATCCCACATGCCGCGGAGCAACTAAGCCCATGCGCCACAACTACTGAGCCTGCACTCTAGAGCCTGCGAGCCACAACTACTGAAGCCCGTGCACCCTATGAGCCCACGCGCCACAACTACTGAGCCCATGCGCTGCAACGACTGAAGCCCGTGCACCTAGAGCCCATGCTCTGCAGCAAGAGAAGCCTCCGCAATGAGAAGCCCCTGCACCGCAATGAAGAGTAGCCACCCCTCGCCGCAACTAGAGAAAGCCTGCACGCAGCAACGAAGACCCGACGCAGCCAAAAAACAAAAAAAATTCCTTTACTGGGTACTTCACAGTGTGGCCCTTTGCAACCATTCCTTTCTCCAACCTCAGCAGAATTCCAGCTTTCTCTTTTGACCTATATACTCTCCATATAATGCACTGGTTCTCATATGCTTAGACTGAAACCTCTGTCAGAGGAGAAGGAAATAGTGGTGACGGGCAACGATGACGACACTACTGTGCTAAGTGGACTGTCTGCATTATCTCACTTAACACAGCAGCTCAATGGAAAAGATGCTACTATCTTTAACCCCATTTTAGAAATGAGGACACTGAAGCTCCCCTCACGCAGTGAAAGAGAGATCGGTTCAAGTTGGGATTGAAGACTGTCTTACTCAGGACCTCTCTGTGGCCCCTCCCCCACCCCTCAGCCTCATCTTAATGGTTGCTAGCTGTGTGCCTTCATAGAGAAGATAATTTTGCCTAGACTCATTAAGTTAGAGGGAACTCTAGGTCATATATGTTGTCTATCGATATACATATGCTCGATACAAGACACTATAGCTTTTTTTAATACCTTGGTATCCTCTCTACCTTGAAACTCTCAGCAGTTCAGCGAAGTATCTGTGAAAGCTGTTGTCATCATTTATGGAAAAAAAGGATCTAAAGCAGCTAAGTGGCTTGTCAGACTTCATCCAGTTAGCTTAGGACAGAGCTGGGACTAGGGTCTAGGTCAAGTAAAATGTAGTTCATTGTTTTCTCTCTATTTTAGTGTTTGTAGCCACATTTCTAATCATCATTAGCCAGTAGATACACATGACCGCTTTGTGTTCTGAGATATCTCAAATGATGTATATTTTAAAAATTGGGGAGCAAAGGACCAATATTAGTTGTGAGATTGAGAATCACCCCAAAGATTTTGATGACTCATTTGCCTTCACCCAAGCACCCTCCTGATTCCTTTAACTTAATGAAAATAAGTATATTCTCCCAGGACTTTGACTCTCCTGATAAAGGTTAACTCCTGGGTCCTCACACAAGGTGCGCTTTAATACAGCTTCTCCCCACAAGGGGGAGCCAAAAATGCTTCGGGGCTAGGCGAGGTACGACTCAAATACCAGGTTCTGCAAATCCAGCTTCCTCTTGTTTGTTTTCCCAGTAAGGACCTCCCAGCACAATCTCCAGAAAGGAAAGGCAGATGATCCTGATACTGATGGTGATGTGTTTGTATATGGGCATGGGATGAGGGTGGGGGATTTTCATCCAGAGAAACTCAGCTCTGAGAAATAAAGCTATTCCGAGTCAGTACTACGCTGTCCTTACCTGTCTCCCCTGCTGGAACTTTGTCCTTCTAAGCTGGTCTTTGGCCAACGTATGTGTGAATCAGATAGCTGCCCGCTGAAGTCAGCTCCCTTAGCCCTGGATCAATAATCCTTCCCCGTCATCCCACTGGAGCTGCTTCTGGCACCTCCCACTAAGGGACTTAGAGAGGACCTGGTAAAAAGGCTTCCACTGCTTTCTTTGCAGAAGGTGGGTGGAGTTGGGGAGCAGACTCCACAGGGTTATGCCCTTTGCACTGCTTTAACTTTAGTGCTTCAGTTAGGCCAGGAGCAAAAATAGTTGTTGTGGCTTTGACAGATGCAGCAAACGTCTGAATTCGCATTTGAAGAATAAATTTGCACAACAACCAGGAGTATAAGGGGTGGGAAAATGAAAGCTTTTTCTGTACATAAAATTTAATTAAACTGTTGTTTTCATTGATACCATGTGGATCTCTTTTCTATCAGAAATATTTAAGAAACTTATGTGTGACAATAACTTTCAAATACAATATTCCCAAGTGTCAAGTTAACGTGTTCAGGGAGCAGAAAGACTCAAGTACTCAGTGTGAGTCTCACATGACATCTGCTTCCACAAGTACTTTGGGGACCCTCTGAGGCAAAGACGGTGGGGAACCTTGGCTTATTTGCTAGACATGGAGGTGAAGATGGGAACATCCCTCCCATCTCCCTTCCTTTTTAAAAATAGAGATGAGGATTTCTGAGTATAACCTAGCAATCATTTCAGGAAAAAACAAATTATGAGTCATTTTAGTTACATAGATAACAATGTTCATAAATGAAAAGTGGGGTTATTTTTTAGGATGGAAAGAAGTGGGCTATTACTGTGCCATACTCTGAATACTGTAACCCCCCCAGCTAAGATGTAATTACTGAATTTTTAAAATAGTAAAGCAATAATCCAGTAATTCTAAAAAGCCGTTCGGCTTTCTGTAGGCATTTAAGAATTACCGTTTGTTTTTTGGAGTGGAAGTAACATCTTTCTCAGTTAGTTTTTGGAACATGGCCACTGCTGAACGAAGGGGTCCAGTCATGCATTGTATTTCTTCTGCATAATTGCACTAAAAGAATACATTGGCATATTGTATGGTTTGTAATGAGCTGGAAAAAAATAAAAAAAAAACCTCCAGAAACCCTCTGCAATGAATTAGTTATTCTGAATATTTTATTTTTTAAACAGTGATACTGTGTAAATTGAGCAGTGTCAAAAAAGACTTGTTGGTGTTCAGGCTGAGAGTTAAACCAAAGCTCTCCCAGGTACAGAACTGATCAGTGACTGGACTTTTTGATTCTTCCAAGGAGGTACTTCATAAGGCAGTTCAGCTTCTGTCTAAACCTGCCCTTGAAGACATGTTGGGTCAGGTCTAAACCTGTTCTTTTATCACTGTGGCCCCAAATCAAGCACTGATGAGGTTTTGTGACCCTGTAGCCCCAGTTGCAACTAAAGTAGTTAATTGTCCAAAACACCCGCAGTTGTTATGTCACGATGACTATCTTGAGCCACGAGCAGTCCTTTAACCTTTAGGCTTCAGGTTCTGTACTTTCTTCCTAATTGCTTCCACGGATTTTATAGGAGTCCAGTCACAGGGAGTGCAGATTGTTAAGAACTGTGATGGGTCGAATTTTTACTTGACTTGCTGGCAGGAGGCGCAAGACTCCTGGATCAGAGACGAAGAACAGTTCATTACTCACGGCAGTAGCCAGGGTATCAGCATTTTTACCCTGGCCCTCTGAGTCCCAGTACCCACAAGATGATGTGAAGACAGCCAGGTGATAGCTGCACGCTCAGTGGGTTGAATTACAGGAGAGGAACCCTGAATTTAGGGAGCTCAAATCTTTTATAATGGACAGTAAGTACAGCAGCCCTTTGCTCCAGGGAGAGACATTATCTTCATTATACTCGACCACACTCAGCTGTATCTTCTAAGCAAACCTGCTCTTTCCTTCAGAGTTAGACACTATCTCTGTCTTCCGAGGCTGTTTGCTACACAAACGTCCTCGAAAAGATATTCCAGAACAAAGGCACTCAGTGCTTCCCTTCACAAGATACGCAGAAACACAAGAGTTCCATGGAGAATTGTCTCCCAAAACAGACCAAGGCCAAGAGGTCCTCTAAAGAACTGTTGGCCTGGCCCATCTTTGGGAGTTGCTGCTGAGAGGACAAAGCACTACAGTCGTCACCATTATTACTATTTCTATTATCTGCAAGAGTATGGTCCTGAAGCTATGCTATCTCCCCCAAACAAAAAGTCTCTACTGCATACTTGACTCCCTGTTCAGCCAGGAGTTTAGGGAGGATGTCTCTTGGTCACCATCATTTGTCTTGTGACCAGGGATTGGGAGCCGATGGTCCAAAAGTTACCTTTGATTTATCACCATTCCCTCACTTAAAAAAACAATAAACTGATCTGACTGAGGCTTTGTGTAGCCTCAGCTCAGAGGCTTGAAGCCTTTAAAAGGAAAGACCATTCTGTTGGAAGGAAAGAGGTGGAATTTGAAAGCTCAGGCCAACTCCTAGTCCCTGAATAAAAATCAATCTCCCAACATATCCGTTAATAAGCTCTGGACCAAGGGGTCAGGAGGCCAGCCAAAAGATCTCTCTTTATCTGCCATATTTTCTTCATTTAGGTAGAAATGTTGTTTTTAAGCAAGCAAGATGTACAATCTGAAATTAACAAAAAAATATATTGAATTCTAGGACTCTGTCCGTTCCAGAGGTCCAAAAATGATTCTGTCTTTGAACATTGTTTTGCCTTAAAAATACTTTTTATTTGTTTCTCTTCTGTCTCACTCTAGGGCTTCCAACCCGAGAGAAGGCTGTATTGCCAGATTGTATTTCATAGACTCTTAAAGTTGGAAGAAATCTTTGAGTCCTGTAGCTTAGCCTGGCCCCCTAAAGGCTAAGTCCTTAGTGTCTTGCCAGAGCTCAGACAGGTAGCTGGGGCATCAGAGCACTGTACTGGTGGTTGGAGCCCTGGATCTGTTCTAAGTTCTGCCATTCATTGGCTGTGACACTTCCTGGATATCATGTGTCGTCTCACAGCCCAGGTGCACTCAATCTAAAGAGAGGCTTGTAGTAGTCTACCAGCTCCACCATGCCTCCAGTGGGGTCTCTAATTTCTGGAATATGTGAATATTTGAACTGTTCAGAAGAATGATTCTCTTTTCCTGATGACAGAACTAACACATGCTTCTTTTATTTTATTATTTTTTTAAATAAATTTATTTATTTTATTTATTTATTTTTGGCTGTGTTGGGTCTTCGTTGCTGCACGTGGGCTTTCTGTAGTTGTGGTGAGCAGGGGCTACTCTTCATTGTGGTGGGCAGGCTTCTCATTGCAGTGGCTTCTATTGCTGCGGAGCACGGGCTCTAGGCACGTGGGCTTCAGTAGTTGTGGCACGCGGGCTTCAGTAGTTGTGGCTTGCGAGCTCTAAAGTGCAGTCGCAGTAGTCGTGGCGCACAGGCTTAGTTGCTCCGTGGCATGTGGGATCTTCCTGGACCAGGGCTCGAACCCGCGTCCCCTGCATCGGCAGGCGGACTCTCAACCACTGCGCCACCAGGGAAGCCCCCCACAGGCTTATTTTAGAAAAATAAGAATATATTGATTTAAAAAAAGAATAATTTTTAACCCTATTGTCAGTTTCAGTGCCCATTTTTGGTCTGTTTTATCTGTGTATGTGTGATAAAATTGAGATCATATTGTTCTGTAATTTGCCTTTTTTACTTAAGCTATAGCATGAACATCTTACCATAGCCGTTGGACTTTATCCCGAAGATAAAAACTCTTTTTAAGTGGAGAGCCATTGAAGGGTTTTAAGTAGGTTTCACTGTAAGTCATTTCTCTTCAGATCAGAGGTAGAGAAGAGAGAAGAGCACATTCATACAATTTTGAGTTGGCTTCGTTCCATTCTTTATTGCTTTCTGCACAGAAAAGGAATAGCTCAGGGTTATATTCATTAAAGATGGGAGTTATAGATTTCTCTAGAGGTTTAGTCATCTTGAGATGCTACATCATTAGCACTTGCATGTGTACATTTATATGTTATGAAAACGAGTTAGAATGGCACATTTCAAGACATTAGTCACATGGAGACTAATTACACCACAGTCAAAACTATCACCTAACAAATATCAAGTCTCACAGCCCCAATCAGATATTGATAACCATTGAGCCAGGTTTTAGTAACATGTGGCCCAGTTGTTAAAAGCTTTCAGTGACAGATTTATTTAAGATTCTTTTCATTCCATATACCTTCAAAAGGATCTGAGGTAGTGGTGCAGAATTAAACAGTATAAACATAGGACCTTTAAAACATAAAAACGAAGGAGACAAACTAAAGGAACCAGAAAGGGTGGATGCCATGAAGTATTTGGACAGGCCAATCCAACAGTCTGTTTCCTAGCAGCAAAAAGTAAACAGGAAGATACATTGGCTTGTATAGTTTTTATTGTTACTGTAGAAAAAAAATATGTATACTTCTTTTACCCAGACAACTTTTATCACGAAATTTATTATATGGACCCTTCTGTGAGAGATAATAGATTATATCAGACATCTTCAACTACAGTTTTGCAAAGGAACAACAACCCCGTTGAAATGGATAATTCCTGTATCGACCTTGTACATAAAGGGTGAGAATGTAATATTAAATCGTAATTCAGTTTAGACATTTCTTTGGGGGCTGAGGTAAAATGGTCCAGGTACTTGGCTTTCTGATGATTTAACTTAATATGGAAATAGAACTTGGGAAATGTAGGTGATCATCTAGCTACCATGGCCAGTCAGTTCTTTGTCAAGGGTCAGATGCCTCAAGTGAACCACTGACTGATGATAGCTTGCATAGGAAATCATATTGGAATCCTTGGTTAGGTTATTCTAGGATCCAGAGTCTGAGTTGATTCATATGTTCTCAGTAGGCATTAAATAAAGTTTTTCTGAGCGAATATCTTAACCAGGGCCCGCCCACAGCATGGACAGAGCCTTTCCCCCCCTTACTATTCTCTCTCTAGTAGGAACCGCCTTACATGAATCCTTTTTTTTTTTTTTTTCCACAAAATGCCCAACTTCTCTCCTTATTTATCATTCAGTGATCTTCTATTCTTCCCTTTCTCTTTAGCAGTTCTACCCTGGGGCAGCCTGAAACTGCCATGTTTCTGGACAACAGCTGTCACGGAATGCAAATATGATTGCATTTCAAAAATAACCGCTACTATAATTGCAAAAATAGGAACAAGCAATAAAGGACTGGTTAAATTGTGAAATAGCAATATGATAGAATCCTATGCAGCTATTAAAAAATGTTGTTGAAGGAGATTTAATGATATGAATAGTCATTCTATATTTTTTAAGTGAGAAAAACCCTCTGTGTGTGTGTATGTGAGAGAGAGAGAGAGGAAGAGTGTCCACATATTTCTCTCAACGGATGTAAAGAGAGAGACATATATATCTATCTAGAAAGAGGGACACAAAGAGAGAGCATGCAGCTTTGGGTGGTGGAATCACAGGGTTTTTTTTTTAACATTTTGTTTTCTGTATTCTTAAAATATTGTACAGTAAACATGGATTGTTTGTGTTTAAACAGAAGACATAAAATGTAAAACTCCTTGGCATAGAATACAAAGCCCATCAGTATGTGTTCACTGCATATTCCTTCGACTTCCGTCCTGCCCTTGGGGCATTGCCCGGCACTTAGCAGGTGCTCAGTGCCTGTTAGTTGAATGAATAGCAAATGTATCACACTCTCTTCCCAGTTTTCATCAGAGCCTCCCTCCTCCTTCCCTGGTGCACTTCTGCCCTCACACTTTCCAGTCACTGGCAGAGTCAAGCATTTGAAATATAAACAGGCAGTTTAATTCTCAAATGGTGGACCTTAGAAAGTACAGCTGTCTGTGGTATGTTAATGTGGATTTGAGGATAGTCACTGAATGTGTCCGGCGTTGTTTAACGATGAACTTATATACATTCTTGCTCTTATACATTTCCTAACCTCTAATCAGGCTCATTCCCTGTCTACTTCATGAAATTATCCCTTCACTTAGGACTTTCTTTGAACACATAAAAGAAGGAAACGATCCAAAGGCATCCTAACTATAAAAACCCACAGGATCCATTTCCTTCCCAAAGCAACATATCTGGCTTTGTTTTCCCCTCGAAGTAAAATCAGACCTTGAAGGGATAGTATGATTTAAACAGCACCACCCAATTAAGTTTTCTGGTCAAATTTATTTCAAAAACAACAACTAAGCATGGTCCTCTCTAACATCTATTCTTTCTTTTCCCCAAGGAGAGATTTTGTATTACTTGTTTTTTGTCTTTGCTCAGCACTTTGGCGTGTGTGAGTTTTCATTCACTATTCTGAATGGAGGCAAAGGCAATGTGGTAGGAACAAACACAAATCAAGACTGCATAAACTAATAATCTTTTTAGTAACATTGTCCTACATGCCTTTAGAAATTAATTTTAATAGCAGCAAAGAAGTTCAAAAACTCCCCCTTCTCCGCTTCCCCAGCTACTGTAAGAAACCCAAACTTCCTTCAGCAATTTTGTGAATGAGAAAGGTTCTTTTTTTTTTTTTTTTTTTTTTTTTTTTTTTTTTTTAGGGTCCCAGTGAAATTTTTTGAAATAAAAATTTTTTTTTTTTTTTTTTTTTTTTTTTTTTTTTTTTTTTTGCGGTACGCGCGCCTCTCACCGCTGAGGCCTCTCCCGTTGCGGAGCACAGGCTCCGGAAGCGCAGGCTCAGCGGCCATGGCTTACAGGCCCAGCCACTCCACGGTATGTGGGATCTTCCCGGACCGGGGCACGAACCTGTGTCCCCTGCATCGGCAGGCGGACTCTGAACTGCGCCACCAGGGAAGCCCCGAGAAAGGTTCATTTTTGTCTATATTTGAATAGCAGGTATTGTATGGATTTATGCAAGGAGAACAAAAAAACTCATGGCAAGAAACCAGCCACCTGTGTTAATCAGTATAGTAAGTGGGAAAGTGAAGTGTAAATTATGACAGATAGCTCTTTTGCTTCCTCTTTTTTTCCTCTTTCTGACTAGTTGGTTATTTGAATTTAAATCTTAAGGGCTGTCTTAAAAATGTATCAGTTAATAAGTACCTCAAATAGGTTTATTAATGAGGAGAGAATATCTTCTAAAGAGCTCATAGCATATAGCATAGAACACGGTAAAGCTTCACAGTTAACAGCAGAGACTCTGGACTTAGACTGAAGCGTGGTTTCAATCACAGCCCCACCACTTCTTAGCTCTGTCATCTCAGACAAATTGTTTAACCTCAATGTGTATCACTTTCCCAGTGCGTACAATGGCGAGAATTCTAGTACTTAACCTCATCGGGTTATTGTGAAAATTAAATGAGTTACTATTTGTAAAATACTTAGAAAAATGCCTGTACTTTGTAAGCACTATGTGCACACGTGCTCTTAGTTTTAAATCTCTAGATTGTGAAATGATAGTATTACTGGCATAATTAGGTCAATTTTATTAAAAATTAGCATACAGTTCGTTAGCATACAGACTCTTTTTGGTGTACAGGTTTTTGATTATTAACACATCTATAAATTCATGTGACCACCACCGAAATGAGGGTACAGAACAGACATCACTTCAAAAAACTTCCTCTTGCTACTCCTTTGTAGCATCCCAGTTGTAACTCATGGCAACGCTGATCTGTCCTCTATCACTATGGTTTTGCCTTTTACAGAATGTCACATAAATGGCATCTTACAGTGTTGCAGCCTTTTGAGACTGACTTCTCTCACTCAGCATAATGCCTTTGAGATTTATCCAAGTCGTTGCATGTATGAATAGAGTGTTCCTTTCTATTGCCGAGTAGTAGTCCATGGTTTGAATGTACTACAATTTGTTCTTACATTCTCAAGTTGAAGGACATTTGGGTTGTTTCCATTTTGGGGAAATGACAAATAAGGATGCTATACACAGTTGAGTATAGGTTTTTGTGTTAACGTAAGTTCCATAAGTTTTCATTTCTCTGGGATAAATGCCTAGGTGTAGGATTTCTAGGTCATATGATAAGTGTATGCTTAACTTTATCAGAAGCTGCCAAATGGTTTTCCAGAGCAGCTGTACCATTTTGCATTCCCACCAGCAGTGGATGAGAGTTGCTGTCACTTCAGATCCTGGTCATCACTTGGTATTGTCAGCAATATTTACTTTAGCCATTTTAATAGGAGTGTAATGGTATCTCAACAATGACTTTAATTTACATTCCCACAGTAGCTAATGATGTTGAGCATCTTTTTATGTGTTTACTGGCCATATATGTATCCTCTTTAGCAAAGTGTCTGTTCGAGTCTTTTGCCCATTTTTAAATTGGATTGTTTGCTTACATATTGTTGAGTTCTTTTAATACAACTTTTAATTTTGAAATAGTTTACAAATTACAAGAAATTATGAAAATAGGACAGAGAATTCCTATGTACCCTTCACCTAGATTGCCCCCATGATGACATTTTACATAACCATAGTACATTGTCAAAACCAGAAAATTGACCCTGGCATAATACTGTTAACTCAGGTATAGACTTTACTATGATTTCACTAATTTTTACATGTACTTTTTCATGTATTGTTCTCTGAAATTTATTACATGTGTAGATTTGAATACACATCATGAAAATCAGGGTACCAGACTGTCCCATCACCACAAGTGAACTCCCTTGTGTTACCCTTTGATAGTCACACTCTTCCCTCAACTCTGACTTATGTAGTAACAACTGATCTGTTTTCTATCACTTTAATTCTGTCACCTCAGGAACATCATATAAATTGAATTGGACAGTAACCTTTTGGGATTTTTTTTCTCTCAGGTTAATGCCCTTGGAGATCTATTACACAAGAGCTCTTTATATATTGTAAATACAAGTCCATTGTGGAATATATGATTTGCAAATATTCTAATCTGTAGCTTGTCTTTTTGTTTTCTTTAAAAGTCTCTTTCTCAAAGCAGAAGTTTTACTTGTGATGAATCACTCCAAGTGATCATTTTTTTTTGTAATAGATTGTGCTTTTGGTGTCATGTAAAAGGACTCTTTGCCCAACCCCAGGTCAAAAAAATTTCTCCCATGTTCTCTTCTAAAAATTTTATAGTTTTACAATTTTGAGTTAATCTCTGCACTAGACATGATTTTAAGGAGAGGTTCATTATTTTTCCATACAGGTGTCTAATTATTCCAACACCATTGTGGAGAAGACTGGTTTTGCTCCACTGAATTGCCCTTGAACCTTTGTGAAGGCTCAATTGGTCATGTATGTGTGGACCTATTTCCTCAGTTCTATTCCATAGATCTATATCAGTACTATACTGTCTGCTGTCTGTAGTATTGGAGCTCTATAGTAAGGCTTAAAATTGTGTGCTGTGATTTCTTTAATTTTATTTTTCTGTTTCAAAATTGTTTTGGTTATTCTGGATCTTTTTGATTGCCATAGGAATTTTAGGGTCAGCTTGTCTGTATGTACAGAGAAAATCTTGCAGGGATTTTGGTTGCAATCATGTTACACACACAGATCAGTTGGGGGAGAATTGACATCTTTACTATATTGAGTCTTCATGTATTTTGAAGCCCTTTTGTTAGGTGCATGCATATTTATAGTTGGTATGCTTTCTTGGGGGATTGACGCTTTTGTCATTATGTAATGTGATACTTCCCTGATAATTCTTTTTGCTCTATAGTCTACATTTTCTGATTTTAATATAGGCACTCCTATATTTTAATATAGGTACTAACACTTGATTAGTGTTTGCATGGTAATTTATTTTCTATAGTTTTGCTTTTAATCTCCACATATGTGTGAATTTCTCAAATTTCCTTTTGTTAGGATTTCTAATTTCATTCCATTATGGTCAGAACGTCCTTTGTACCATTTCAATCTTTCAACATTATTTAAAATTGTTTTAGATTTGTGGTCTGTCCTGAAGAATGTTCCATGGACACTTGAGAAGAATGTGCATTCTGCTGTTTTTGGAGGGAGCATTGTATAAATGTTTGTTAGGTCTACTTGGTTTATAGCGTTGTTTGTGTCTTCTGTTTCTCTGCTGATCTTCTGTCTAGTTGTGCTATACATTATTGAAAGTGGGGTATTGAAGTCTTCGACTATTATTGTTGAATTGTCTATTTCTTTCTTTTATTCTGTCAGCTTTTGCTCCATGTATTTTGGAGTTCTTAGATTCAGATATGTTTAGAATTGTTACATCTTCCTGATGGATTAACCCTTTACCTTTATGCAATGTCCTTTGTGTCTAGTAACAATTTTTTGATATTGTTATTAGTATAATACTAATATTAGTATAGCCACTCCAGCTCTCTTTTGATTACTGTTTTCATGGTATATCTATATCTTTTTCCATCTGTTTACTTTGAAAATATCTGTGTTTTTTAATCTAAAGGGTGTCTCTTGTAGACAACATATAGTTAGATTATGTTTTTATATCTATTCTGCTAATCTCTGCCTTTTAATTAGAGAATGTAATAAATTTCCATTTAATGTGTTTACTAATGAGGTAGGATTTACATCTGTCATTTTACTATTTGTTTTCTATATTTTACATCTTTTCTTGTCCCACTGTTCTTCCATTTCTGACTTGTTTTAAATTTGTATATTTTTACTATGCCATTTTAATTCCCTTGTCACTTCTTTTGCTATATATTTGTAGTTATTCTCTTAGTTCTTGTCCTATTAACTTCTTTTTTTTTTTGCTTTCTTCTTAACAGCTTTATTGAGATATAATTTACATGCTACACAATTCACCCATTTAAAGTGTACGATTCAGTGCCTTTTCGTATATTCACAGTTGCGCATGCATGATAACAGTCAATTTTACAGTGTTTTCATTACCCCAAAAGAAATCCTGCACCTCCTAGCCATGACCTCCAATGCTGCCATTCCCTCTAGTCCTAGGCAACTACTAATCTACTTTCTGTCTCTATAGATTTGCCTATTCTAGATATTTATTTTTTTTAGTATCCAAGCAAAAGCCCTTTTATTAAAATTTTTTTTACTTTTAAAAATTTTATTGCAATATAGTTGATTTACAATGTTGTTTTAGTTTCAGGCGTACAGTAAAGTGATTCAGTTATACATATACACATATTCATTCTTTTTCAGATTCCTTTCTCATATAGGTTATCACAGAGTTAACTTCTTAATTTATGACAACCTACTTCAGTTAATACCAACCTAAAATAATATACCAAAACTTTGGTCTGTTCCCCCCTCTTCTTTATGCTATTATTTTCATAAATTATATATTTATACACTGTGTTTCCATAAACACAGATTTATAATGTTTGCTTTACGTCATTGTTTTTTAAATCAAGTAGGAGGAAAAAAGAATTATAAACAAAAATACATTTATACTGTCTTTTATATTGACCTATGGAGTTACCTTTACTGGTGTTCTTTGTTTCTTCATGTAGATCAAAGTCACTGTCTATGTCCTTTCATTTTAGCTTGAAGGATCAGTATTTCTTGTAGTGCAGGTCTGTTAGTGACAAATTCTTTTAGCTTTTGTTTTTCTAGGAATGTTTTAAATTTATCCTTCATTTTTAAAATTGAGGTGAAACTCACATACCATACAATTAACCATTTTAAAGTGAACAATTCAGTGACAATTAGTACATTAACAATGTTGTACAACCACTGTCTCTATCGAATTTCAAAACATTTTCATCACCCCCAAAGAAAACCCTGTAGCCATTGAACAGTTACTCCCAATTTCTCCTTTATTTGAAAGATAGTTTTGCTGGATATAGAATTCTTGGTGTTTTAGTTTCTTTCTTTCAGCACGTTGAATATGTTAATCTACTGCCTTCTAGCCTCCATGGTTTCTGATTAGAAATCAGCAGCCAATTTGTCGATGATTCCTTGTAAATGAGTCACTCCTTTTCTTTCTTCTTTTTTAATATCTTTATTGGAGTATAACTGCTTTACAATTTTGTGTTACTTTCTGCTGTATAACAAAGTGAATCAGCTATACATATACATATATCCCTGTATCTCCTCCCTCTTGCGTCTCCCTCCCACCCTCCCTATCCCACCCCTCTAGGTGGACACAAAGCACTGAGCTAATCTCCCTGTACTATGTGGCTGCTTCCTACTAGCTATCTATTTTACATTTGGTAGTGTGTATATGTCCATGCCACTCTCTCACTTCGTCCCAGCTTCCCCTTCCCCTTCCCCGTGTCCTCACGTCCATTCTCTACATCTGCGTCTTTATTCCTGTCCTGCCACTAGGTTCTTCAGGACAATTTTTTTTCTTTTTTTAGATTCCATATATATGTGTTAGCATACGGTATTTGTTTTTCTCTTTCTGACTTACTTCACTCTGTATGACAGACTCCAGGTCCATCCACCTCACTACAAATAACTCAATTTCGTTTCTTTTTATGGCTGAGTAATATTCCATTCTATATATGTGCCACATCTTCTTTATCCATTCATCTGTCGTTGGACACTTAGGTTGCTTCCGTGTCCTGGCTATTGTAAATAGAGCTGCAGTGAACATTGTGGTACACGACTCTTTTTGAATTATGGTTTTCTCAGGGTATATGCCCAGTAGTGGGATTGCTGGGTCATATGGTAGTTCTATTTTTAGTTTTTTAGTTTTTTTTTTCTGTGGTATGCGGGCCTCTCACTGTTGTGGCCTCTCCCGTTGCGGAGCACAGGCTACGTACACTCAGGCTCAGCAGCCATGGCTCACGGGCCCAGCCGCTCCGTGGCATGTGGGATCTTCCCAGACTGGGGCACGAACCCGTGTCCCCTGCATCGGCAGGTGGACTCTCAACCACTGCGCCACGAGGGAAGCCCTATTTTTAGTTTTTTAAGGAACCTCCATCCTGTTCTCCATAGCGGCTGTATCATTTTCATTCCCACCAGCAGTGCAAGAGGGTTGCCTTTTCTCCACACCCTCTCCAGCATTCACTGTTTGTAGACTTTTTGATGATGGCCATTCTGACCGGTGTGGGGTGATACCTCATTGTAGTTTTGATTTGCATTTCTCTAATGATTAGTGATGTTGAGCATCCTTGCATGTGTTTGCTGGCAATCTGTATATCTTCTTTGGAGAAATGTCTATTTAGGTTTTCTGCCCATTTTTGGATTAGGTTGTTTGTTTTTCTGATATTGAGTTGCATGAGCTGCTTGTAAATTTTGGAGATGAATCCTTTGTCAGTTGCTTCATTTGCAAATATTTTCTCCCATTCTGAGGGTTGTCTTTTCATCTTGTTTATGGTTTCCTTTGCTGTGCAAAAGCTTTGAAGTTTCATTAGGTCCCATTTGTTTATTTTTGTTTTTATTTCCATTTCTCTAGGAGGTGGGTCAAAAAGGATCTTGCTGTGATGTATGTCATAGAGTGTTCTGCCTATGTTTTCCTCTAAGAGTTTGATAGTGTCTGGCCTTACATTTAGGTCTTTAATCCATCTTCAGTTTATTTTTGTGTATGGTGTTAGGGAGTGTTCTCATTTCATTCTTTTACATGTAGCTGTCCATTTTTCCCAGCACCACTATTGAAGAGGCTGTCTTTTCTCCATTGTATATCCTTACCTCGTTTATCAAAGATAAGGTGACTGGGCTTCCCTGGTGGTGTAGTGGTTGAGAGTTTGCCTGCTGATGCAGGGGACACGGGTTCGTGACCCGGTTCGCGAATATCCCACATGCCGCGGAGCGGCTGGGCCCGTGAGCCACGGCTGCTGAGCCTGCACGTCCAGAGCCTGTGCTCCGCAACGGGAGAGGCCACAACAGTGAGAGGCCCGCGTACCGCAAAAAAAAAAAAAAAAAAAAAAGATAAGGTGACCATATGTGCGTGCATTTATCTCTGGGGTTTCTATCCTGTTCCATTGATCTATATTTCTGTTTTTTTGTGCCAGTACCTTACTGTCTTGACTCCTGTATCTTTGTAGTATAGTCTGAAGTGTGGGAACCTGATTCCTCCAGCTCCATTTTTTTCTCAAGATTGCTTTGGCTATTCGGGGTCTTTTGTGTTTCCATATAAATTGTGAAATTTTTTGTTCTAGTTCTGTGAAGAATGCCATTGGTAGTTTGATAGGGATTGCAGTGAATCTGTAGATTGCTTTGGGTAGTAGAGTCATTTTCACAATTTTGATTCTTCCAATCCAAGAACATGGTATATCTCTCCATCTGTTTGTATCATCTTTATTATTTTTTAAGGTATTTTTAAAACTTATTTATTTTATTTATTTATTTTTGGCTGCATTGGGTCTTTGTTGTTGTGTGTGGGCTTTCTCTAGTTGTGGTGAGTGGGGGTACTCTTCGTTGTGGTGCGTGGGCTTCTCATTGTGGTGGCTTTTCTTGTTGCAGAGAATGGGCTCTAGGCGCCCAGGCTTCAGGAGTTGTGGCTCATGGACTCTGGAGCGCAGGCTCAGTAGTTGTGGCACACGGGCTTAGTTGCTCCGTGGCATGTGGGATCTTCCTGGACCAGGTCTTGAACCCATGTCCCCTGCATTGGCAGGTGGATTCTTAACCACTGCACCACCAGGGAAGCCCTGTATCATCTTTAATTTCTTTCATCAGTAGTCACTTCTTTTCTTGCTGCTTTCAAGGTTATCTCTTTGTATTTATCTTTTGAAAGTTTGATTATGATGTGTCTATGTATGGATCTCTTTGAGTGTTTCTAATTAGGGTTTGTTGAGTTACTTGGATGTGTAGATTGATGTTTTTCATCAATTTGTGGAAATTTTTGGCCAATATTTCTTCCAGTATTCTTTCTGCTCCTTTCTCTCTCTTCTTTCTTTCTGTGACACCCATTGTGTGTATGTTGTTTTATTTGATGGTGTCCCACAAGTCACTGAGGCTCTGTTCATGTTTTCTTCATTCTTTTTTTCTTTCTGTTCTCCAAATGAATAATCTCCATTGATGTATCTTCAAGTTCACTCATTCTTTTACCTGCTGAAGTTTGCTCTTGAGCCACTCTAGTGATTTTTCATTTTAATTATTTTATTTTTTAACTCCAGAGTTTCTATTTAGTTTTTAAAAATACTTTATTAATATTCTCATTAGGTTGAGACAATAATTCTCATGCATTCTTTTTGTTTTGTAGATGCAGTTTCTTTTAACTCTTTGAACGTATTTAAAATAACTGATTCAAAATCTTTGTCCAGTAAGTCCAATGCCTATGCTTCCTCAGTGTGTTTCTATTGATTGCTTTCTTTCCCTTCTGTATGGGCCACAATTTTCTTATTTCCTTGCATGTCTTGTTATTATTTTTGTTAAAAACCAAACATTTTAAATAATACAATGTGGGAACTCTGGACATCAGATTCTACCCCCTTCCCAGTGTTTGCTGGTTTTGCTACTTGTTTTATTCGTATTTGTTTGTTTAGAGAGTTTTATGAAGTAATTTCCTAAGTCTATGTTCTTTGCTGTGTGTGGCCACTGAAGTTTCTGTTTTGTTAGCTTAGTGTTCAGCTAATGATTGGACTGAGATTTCCTTAAATGCCTGGAACACTCAGTATTTCCAGTCTTTGCTGTGGCTCTTTGTGTGTGTTGGGCCATGCCTTCAGCACTCGGTCAAGCAGTGGACAGTTCTGACTGAGCCATCACCTGTTGCTTTTGCACAGAACCTCAAAGTCAACTGTAAGTGAGATCTTAGGGCCTTCCCAGGTCTTTCTTGAGCATAAGCACAGTCCAACATATGTGCATAACCATCTGTATTCCCAGGAATATGTCCAGTAGTTTAAAGGCCTCTATGGATATGACTTCGCCAGGTTTTTCTGCTAAGCTATAGTCTGTTCTTTGCTATAGCTGTTATCTACAGCCTCAGGCAGTCACAAACTTAAAATACTTGTCAGTAATTTTCTTTGAAAAACACCCTGTCCCACCCCACACAGGGAAAATGCTTTTTGTACTAGGCGTATTCCAAATCAGGTCTAATAGAGAGAGCCGTTAATTTGGGTCTTCCAGGAAATCTCCAGACAGGTCAGTTCATGACAGTTCTTCAGGAATGAGGCTTTGAGAGATCTTAAATTCCATTTTGCTCCTTTAGGAATTCAAGCTGTTACTTTTTAAGGCTACTGCCAAGCTGGAGAACAGGAGATAGTTTTAGACAATTAAAAATTTCTCAAAGTTCATTGTTCTCACCAAGGTACAGCCATTTAAAAAAAAATGCTCTTTGGATTACTCCAAGCCTTTGGTTAATTTCCATTATTTTGATTCTCACATTTTTGCCAGTTTTTTATTGATTTTTATGGAGGAACAAATTTTCAGAAGTCCTTACTGTGCCATTTTTGCTAACGTTACTCTCTATTCTTTTACTTTTCAATGTAGCTATATCATCGTATCTGAAATGGATCTCTTGTAGACAGCTTAGTTTACAATCTCTATCTTTTAATTGGTTGTTATACCATTTACATTTAATGTCATTATTGATATATCTGGATCTAAAGCCTATCAATTTATTGTTTTCTGTTTTTTCCCTTCTGTTTCTCATTCATTTTCTCATTTTCTGTTTTCCTTTGGCTTATTTGAACTTTTTTTATTATTCCATTTTACTTTATTTTTTACTGTATGTCTTTATGTAGTTTTTTTTTTTTAGTGGTTGCTCTAGGAATTACAATATGCACACTTTACTTCTCACAGTCTTTTTACAATCCATAGTTTACCACCCTAAGCTGAATGCAGAAACCTTCCACTGTATAGACCCCTTTTTACTCCGTTTATCTTGTATTGTTTTATCCAAATATATTGAAAATCCTGACAGACAGTGCTATAATGGTTACTTTTAACTGTGATGCATATCTTAAAGAACTCAAGAGGAGAAAAATAGTCTATTTTATTTATCTGGATATTCATTATTTCTGCTTCTCTTCCTTCAGTTTTGATTTTCCAGTTTTCCTTCTGGTATCATTTCCCTTCTCTACAAAGAATTTCCTTTATAGCAGTTCAGTGGCTTTGAATTCTCATAGTTTTCCATCACCTGAGAATGTTTTTATTTCATCTTCAGTTCTTTTCAGCTGTTTAAAAGTGTGCTGCTTTTTTCTTACTTACCTCCGTGGTTTCACATGAGAAATCCACAGTCATTCCAACTATTATTGCATTGTAAGCAATATGTTATTTTTCTCTGGCCACTGTCAAGATTTTTTTCTTTTTCTGTAGCCATCAGCATTTTGATTATTATGTGTCTATAGGTATAGATTTCTTTGGCTTTATCCAGTTCGAAATTTTCTGAGCTTCTTCAACCTGTAGATTTATGTCTTTTTCAAAATTTGGGGAAATTTCTGCCTCTGTTTCTTTAAATATGTTTTCCTGTATCATAATCTTCCTTTTCTTTTTGGACTCTGATGGTACAAATATTAGACTTTGTGCTGTTATCTCTCAGGTCCATGAGCCTCTGTTCATTTTCTTTTTTCAATCTTTTTCCTCTCTGTTACTGCGATCGGAGAATTTATATTGTTTTATTTGTCATCTCCGTTCTGCTATTGAATGCACCTAGTGAGGTTTTTTGTTTGTTTGTTTGGGGTTTTTTTTTTAATAGATTTTATTTATTTATTTATTTATTTATTTATTTATTTATTTATGGCTGCATTGGGTCTTTGTTGCTGCACACGGGCTTTCTCCATTTGCGGTGAGTGGGGGCTACTCTTCGTTGCGGTGTGCAGGCTTCTCATTGCGGTGGCTTCTCTTGTTGCGGAGCATGGGCTCCAGGCACGTGGGCTTCAGTAGTTGTGGCACGCAGACTCACTAGTTGTGTCTCATGGGCTCTAGAGTGCAGGTTCAATAGTAGTGGCACACGGGCTTAGTTGGTCCATGGCATGTGGGATCTAAGCAGACTAGCGATCAAACCCGGATCCCCTGCATTGGCAGGCGGATTCTTAACCACTGTGCCACCAAGGAAGCCCCTCTATTTGGTCTTATTTATACCTTCTGTTTCTTTGCAGAAAAATACTATCTTTCCATTCCTCTCAAGAGTGTTTACCCTTATTTATTGCAGCATTTTTATAACTGCTTTAAGATCTTTGTCTGATAACTCTGTCATCTGTGTTATCTCAGTGTTGGCAACTACAGATCATCTTTGCCCATGTGAGTCAAATTTTGTTTTTTGTTTTATTTTAGTTTTTTGTATGCCAAGTAATTTTGGATCATATCCTGGACATTTTGTATATTATACTATGAGACTCTGGATCTTGTTTATATCCTATGGTAATTAGGTTAATTGTATCTTCTAAATATGTTTGAATGTTTGGCATGTGTTACTTATGCATGTCCTTTAGGAAGGTAAAAATCCATAGTCTCTGCAGTATATAGTTACCTGTTTACTGGGTCAAGTGATGCCAGTTCAAAGGTCAAGTTTAAATCAGGTCACAGCAATCTATTTCAGTGAAATGATTTTGAGTGGTGTGATAATTGTAGAATTATTACAATATTTGTTTTTTAGTATGAGTGTCTTTCTGGCAAACACAAAATTCCAGGGTCATAAATTACTATCTTTTTTTGAAATTTTCATCACCATGCAACAGATGTTTCTTGGGCATCTTCTCACTGTTTGTCTGGCACAGTTTTCAGGTCCATCATGGATATAAAGATGAATAATACCTACACTGAGAGGGGCAGATATTATTACCTTTGTTATGTAGGTGGGGGATCTGAGGCACAGAGAGTTAGCTCATCCTGTAAGTGGTAGAACTAGGCCTTGGGTCTTAGGTTTTCTGACTCTAAATTATTTGTGTCTCTGTAGACCCAGGTTGTCTCTATTAAGTACATAATCTAGAAAAAAAGGAAGGAAGTGCTTCAACAGAGATATAAAGTAACTAACCATTCCACTACAATTTGAACAGAACCATCAATGTGCTAATATTCCCAAATGGTCGATACAATTGACTATATAAGGATTGGTCGATACAATTGACTATATAAGGATTGTAACATTGTTGCTCTTCACTTACTTGGGCCACTTAAGAATGTGCCAGGATTATACAGAAATTAAAAATATGGATAACTGGCTATAGATTTAACCAAAATTCTGTTTTCTTTCTTACAAAGTCAGAAAGCTTGTAAAGCATTGTAGTACACATGTTGCTAGCTGGCAATAATTAGTGTACATTTGTATTTCCAAAATAAGCTATTTTGAGGTTATCCTTGGTCATTAACTTACCCTCAGTTTTAGTTATTATGTGTTGAAAAATACAGTTTTATCAAAAATGTTACTATGTAGATGTGTGGCTAGAAAGATCACTTTGCATACACTTGGCAACTTTCATCCTTTGTTTTTTAGGCCTAATCCTTTTTGCAGGACCTAAAAAATTTGTTGAGATTTTACTGTGTGCTGGCTATTGGACTAACTTCCTGGTTGTACTTTCTCAGTCATAACTTTGACCACAGTCATTTTGAGACTCTATTGCCAGAGTGCCTAATCACATTTCTGTACTATCTCCCACCTACCAGCTAGTTATTCTGTGTCTCTTTTGCTCAGCCAGACATCATTACCCTCTTTGCTGCTAGCTGAGGACAGCTGGTATGTTCTTTCTGTGAGAGAAAGTATGTAAGAGTATGGTTCAAGCTAGGTGCCTCAATTAATGGTTTTTTGTATGGACTTCTCCCATTTACTCCACCCAAACACATGACCCCACTGCCTGCTCTGACTTCTGATGTCTGTGTATTTCTTTGTCTCTGTCTTACTTCTTTGGCTTCCTGACCTTTTAATTGTGCCAACTACTAGTATGGTCTTAGAAAACTTCCCAAGTCCCACAACTCATTTGGTGGCCCCAGTTTTACTGTCACTCAAAAGCCCTAGCATGATATTTTATGGAAAACAAGGCATCCTGTTTCTGATTACTTCACACAAGATTGAAATGCCTGCTTCTGTTACCCCGAGCTAAACTTGCAGCATCTGATGTTATGATCAGTAAATACTGAACTAATTTGCAAGAAAAAATGCATTAGCAGCACTACTGGAAAATCAAGTGAAAACTGACTGTATAAAATATACGTCTTATGCTGCCCTTTGCATTCTTGTTACAACTTCCCTTTTTGTCCTTAGAGTTGGGACACTTGTTTCTCTGCAGTTAGATATATTATTATGGTGACACTGGTACCAAACATGGCTTGAAGAAGTGAGGTTTCCATGTTTTATTTCTAAGCATTTCCTGAGCAGGCATTTAAGTTGTCATTGGCTACTCACTCTGTAGATGGGATTATACAGTTCTGTTGTGGTTAGCTGTGTGGCCCAAACTTGATTTCTCAGTGACCAGAGAGACAGTGAAGAAAATAACTGATGCTTAGATTGGAGTAGAAGGACTGTAGCCTGTTGGGAGTAATGGTAAAAGTAGATTTTAGACCCATCTTGATCATGGTTTGAATACAAACTCTACAACATGTATCACTTTGAACAAGTTTACTTAAGCTCACTGAACCATTTTTTTCGTCTTAAAATGGAGATAACAATCTAATAGGATTGTTATGAGGGTCAAATGAGAGATGTATATGTACATATCTATATGTACATTTAGTACATTTGTGTACAGCACATTTGTCATTGTGCCTGCCACTGATGTACAGAGAGGCTAAGTAAGTTGCCCAACATCACACTGCTGGTAGGTTGCAGAGTCTACCCTTTGGCCCAAGTCAGTTTAATTCCAAAGACTTATGCTCTTTTTACTCTTTTTTTTTTTTCACTAGCAATAGGGCATGTGAGCTGTTATTACTTAGAAACAGAGGCGTTCAGGACTGGAAGGAATTCAGACATCATCTATTATGCCACTGATCAGATATTTGAATTCCCTTCACAACATATTTCACAAAAGCCCTCTCAAGATTTCATCATGCTTCTCGTGACCACCTTTACTTTATCTGTAATTTACCTAATCTGTGTTGAGCTTATACTCTTCAGCAAAAAAAAAAAACAAAAACAAAAAAACCCTGTTGTCAAATAAAGTGCCTAACCATGTTTGTGTTCTGTTGGAGAGGCACAGTAGAAGGGAAGGGGCTATCAGAAAGATATGCAAGCAGAACAGGGACATAGTTTAATGAGGAGAAACCCCTGCCTACTTCAGTGTTGGTAGCAAGTTTTGAAAAACCCATCAGTAGAGAAAATCACCAAGGCAGTCTCTGTTCCAGCATTCCTGGGAACTGATTTTATCATAGTGTGCCATGATATAGGGTTGGGGTCGTGGTGCACCAGTTTTAAAAAGAACTGCTTTGACCTGGACCCAGCTCCATTTTTTGCTGAAATAATCTGCCCAGATTCCCATGGGAATTGGGCAGCCTTTTGATGCCATAGTGGAGATACCTATGACTTTACAACTTACCCAGAGTAGGTATGGCCTAACCACTCTGTTGAGCTTGTTAAGTTGTTTGGGTAATTTGCTTTTTAGTTTCCTGTAACATGATTATATTCTGGGGGGCAACCAGTCTATTTCACTCTCCATTACCTATTGTTCTATACCAACATCTAAGGAATTCAGGATGTTTGGTTCTAGAGTCCTGGTTTAAATCCTCATTGTTGGGATTACACAGCTGCATCAGTGCTCTGAGATCTAGTAGTTAGACTAACTCTGGAGATGCCCAGCTGCTTTAGACCAAGGTGGGAAGGAAGGTCCTCCATTCTCAGCTCATTTCAATTCCATATCTTGGGGAGGATGCTCCTCTGTCTTGTTTGAAGTCGTAATTTTAAACCACTTGGAATAATATTCTCCTTTGCTTTAATGATATACATCCCTGTGCATGCTCTTCAGTAATTGAAAGGGATATCGGACAAATCTGGTCTGTCTAGCTTTGACTTATGCTGTCCTTATCTTGGCCTTTGTGTCATTAAGAAAAAAATTGGTATTGATCTTGGACCATACCACTACATTGTGCTGTAATTTTTCTTCCTTGCTAGTGGAATATAAATCGATAAAAGGCAGCTGCTTTAGACGAGGGCCAGATATGGTGATGTCATTTATATATTGTAAATCCAATGATAGCTGATCAAATCAGTGCCTCTCCTGTTCCAAACTTGACATGATTGAATTGTCGATAAAAAAGATTTTACAGTAAGGGAAGGAGAGCTGACAGTGTAAATGTCTGAAAACCCAATGAAGTTCAATATAAAATGAAACAATGAGCTAGGATATCATTTTATAATTTCCAATGGGAAAAAATATTTAGTGAATCACAGCTGAAATTGGGGATGATCACGGGAGCGGCAGGAATGAAAAGCAAGCTAAGTTGCGTTATAATTTTTGAGAAATCTGAAATGCAGATTTGCAGATGCAAATTTTAGGAATTATGCATCATACTCACTGACTTGTTTATTTACAGAAATGGTTCAAATACTCTCCACCTCCTCCCTCTTCCATGCACATATTTTCTAGCACTAATACCCGGTTGCCAGGGGAAAAATAAGCATTTCCTTCCCCAGGAGTCCTGCTGACTTCTAATATGTGATTCAGGGGCAGGCTGATAGAACTTAACCCTACATTCTTTTTTTTTTTTTAAGAAATTAAGGAAGTTTAATAAACATATTATACAATATCTGAGGGCCCCCCTCCTTTTCTTTCATTGTTTACCATTTTATTTTTTAAATATTTTAATTTATTTATTTTTAATTGAGGTATAGTTGTTTTACAATGTTGTGTTAGTTTCTACCATACAGCAAAGTGGAGTAGAGTTCCCTGTGTAACCCTACATTCTTTTTTCTTTTTTTTTTTTTTGCGGTACGCGGGCCTCTCACTGTTGCGGCCTCTCCCGTTGCGGAGCACAGGCTCAGCGGCCATGGCTCACGGGCCCAGCCGCTCCACGGCATGCGGGATCTTCCCAGACTGAGGCACGAACCAGTGTCCCCTGCATCGGCAGGCGGACTCTCAACCACTGTGCCACCAGGGAAGCCCTAACGCTACATTCTTAAAGTCAACCAGTAGAGCTCTAGTTTCACTTAAAAGCTCCCTAGAAGTAGTAAATTTGTTAGTCTGTTTGTTTGTTTAGGAAAAACTATAAATAAGAAGCTCAGAGAGCTACACCTCTCTTGGTATGTGGCACATCAAGCTTAGTTTAGGAAACTAAGATCTTACCCCTTGAAACTTGAAGAAATCCTCCCAATTTTTCAAGAGACCTGATTAATCTATTTGCAAATGTAAGAGCATGGCACTTATTTGTATGTTGAGAAGCATATGCTGGGAGAGACCAGGCTGGGAACTGATAAGAGGATGCTGTTTCATTTAAATGCTGCCAGCGGCATGTTTGCATGACATTTTTGCCTCCATAGTTGTTCTAAATGCATGGGACCTGATTAGCGGAGAACTGACTTCTGAGAGATGCTCAACTTCCGAATTTCCAGCTTGAAAACTGTATTCCGAGTTTGTTGGAAAATTTTTTAGAGGGCTCATGTTCCAATTTTTCTAATGATGACAGAGTTAACTTATAAACGGTAGCAACCATCACTACCACTGCAGCAAACTGGTGTTCTTGTGTCATCACGAGGCACCTTATTGGAGAGGAGATTAATCACCACTGATTTTAACTCGAGACAATTCAAATCGAATTTAAAATGATTCTCTTCCTCTTGGTGAGGCACATTATACCGCTAACCATCCTCTTTCTCCTTCTGTGATATGCTCATCTCCATGGGCTTCTCTAATATTTCTCTTTTTCGAAACTTCTCAAGGCTTGATCTTTGTCTCAGTCAACCAATTGCTTTCTTCTGTTTTTCTCAGCTTGTGATCATGGCTACCATTTGCTAAGAGCTATTTCTAAGCTAGGGACTGTGCTGTTCAAAGTACACGTATTATTTCATTTCATATTCACAAAATCTCCATAAAAATCAACCAACTGAACCTGTATAGAGGACAAAAGAGGGTCAAGGATATTCTAGATTCTTGGTTAGTACCCAATTTTACTGGACAGGGAAAAGAGTAGGAACCAAACAAAGAAATGGAAAAGTAGTGATCGGAGGGGAAGGTGGGAACCAGAAAGGGCAGGATCCTGGAAGTCAAGAGAAGTCCGTGATACCTACTATCTCTTGAAGTCAAGAGATACCCACTGTGCATAAGACTCCCCAATCTGTATGTCTTCATCCTCAGTTTACTACTCATGGTTTGTGCCAAAGGTACTGTGGGTGGGTTTTGAAGAGTCACTGGCCCTCTGAAATGTGAAGCAGAATTTCAAGTATGCACATGTGTACATTTTCTGGGGAATGGATTGGCAGATTTCTTCCGGGAGCCATACACAAAACAAAGGTACATCTTCAAGCTCATACCATCAGCTTTCCACTGGACATTTTCCATTGTCCGCTCAAAGTCAACATGTCTAAAATTTAATTTAGCCTTTGTACCACCTCCCTGCAAACTAATTACTCATCTTACCCCTCCCTCACTTTTGCTAGTGCCATTACTCTTTTCCACGGCATCTTTTGCTTTCCCCTACACATCCAGTACATCACCGTTGCCTCTAGGATTTCTCCTTTCTCTGTTCTTAACTTTCACTGCCTGCTCTTGGGACCTTTTCTCCTAGTTGACTGGATTATTGAGGTTACTCTTAACCAGTATCGTTGCTTTCTAACCCTCTCTGGTTTACAGTGATGCTGTGTTTATTTTTTGAAAATTACCCTCATCACATAGAGCATGGTGGGCTAAGAGCACGGTGTTTATATCTGGGTTACAATTCTGATTTTACCTTTTATTTGCTGTGTTACCCTATTCAGGTTGTTTAATATTTCTGATCTTCATTTTCCCCTTAAGAAAATAGGGGTAATGCCAGTACTACCTCCTGGGCGTATTGTGAGTACCCAGTGAGATAATCCATGAAAGGAGCTTAGCAGAGTGCTAACACGCTGTAAACGTTCAGGAGAGAGCTATGATTTTCAATCAAAGAACGTAAAATGTCTCCCTTATGCTTACCTCACAGCACATAAAATCTTCTGTCTGATTTTTCAGACCTAGCAGAAACTGGTCCTCACTGTTACCTCTCCAACCTTACCTTACTCCCAGAAGACATGTACATCAAGCCTCTCTCTCCTAAATATGCACTCAGAATGCATACCTCAGTCCCACCTCTGAATGTTTACTCATGCTGTGTCCTCATCCTAGAATGTTTGAGCCCATTCGTTCAATCTTCCTTCAAGCCCCAGCTGCTGAACTTTCCCTGGTCGCAGTCCCCCGCGGTTCTCACCATTTTGTAATTTCTCTTGTACTTTCAAATTGTCCGTACCGCCCAATTAGTACCTTATAATACACTGTTTTGCACGGTTTGTGCTTTACTTATGAGTTTATAGTGTCGCAAAATATGAAGCTGTTCACTTTCTTATTGCTTGTTCAGTGCTCATTCCATGTTTCTATGTTTTGTTTTGTTTTGTTTTGTTTTTATTCGGTCCAAGCACCTTGTGGACAGGGATCAGGTTTTTTTTCTTTGCGGTGCACGGGCCTCTCCCTGTTGTGGCTTCTCCCGTTGCGGAGCACAGGCTCCGGACGCGCAGGCTCAGCGGCCGCGGCCCACGGGCCCAGCCGCTCCGCCGCATGTGGGATCTTCCCGGACCGGGGCTCGAACCCGCGTCCCCTGCATCGGCAGGAGGACTCTCAACCACTGCGCCACCAGGGAAGCCCAGGGATCAGGTTTTGCCATTATTCTCTGTTCCATGACTTGCAACAATTTCTTGGTAATTACTTGCTGTGTTTCTTGGTTTATTTGGTTGTTTTATCAAACTATCAAAGTTTGGATGCAGAAGACATGTTATTAAAAACTTGCTGCCATGACTTATTTTTTATGAACTCAGGTATTTGGAGACTTGGAATGTAAAGCCAAGGTGGGTGGCTGGGGGAAAGCTGGGCGCCTCCTTTCTCTCATTTCTGGAAATGTTTGGTTAAGCAAGAACATTAGGCTGGGTGAACTCTCTAAGTCCTCTGATCTCCTAGGACTCTGGGATTCTGATAAAACTAAGAATCTGCTCAGAAGACCTTTCTCGGCTTTACTCTCAGCCTTTGCCCTGGCTTGCTCTGTTTTTTTTTTTTTGTTTGTTTGTTTGTTTGTTTTGCGGTACGCGGGCCTCTCACTGTTGTGGCCTCTCCCGTTGCGGAGCACAGGCTCCGGACGCGCAGGCTCAGCGGCCATGGCTCACGGGCCCAGCCGCTCCGCGGCACGTGGGATCTTCCCGGACCGGGGCACGATCCCGCGTCCCCTGCATCGGCAGGCGGACTCTCAACCACTGCGCCACCAGGGAAGCCCCTTGCTCTGGTTTTGACAAAATGTAGCATCTCAAACAAGGCTTATGTGCTGTCCTTAATTGAAACTGTTTGTCTCTCCTAGTGAGCAGACAAGCCTCAGTTGAGGAAACCACATCAGCAGATTTCATTCCAGGGCGGGGAACTGTTTCTGACAAGGAGCCCCACAAAGTATGTGTGCTTCAGAGAAAAGGGAAAACTGAGTAAACAAATACTCCCTTTGCTGAAGGAGGATGTGGGTTGAAAATCATATTATAGAGGAGGTATCCCGGAGTGTCCTGGGTAACCAGCCAAAAATTTGATCTGGTTTCTCTTAGCATGGGGTAACTCACCACGCCAACTGACATATTTCTCCAGTGACCTCTGCATCCGAAAATGTCCGCTAAAAGCACAGCTGTCAGTTCTCCATGCTCCAAGCCTCACTGTTTGCCCTAACAGCCTGCAAGAAGCCATTGTGCAGATATTTCTTCAGCATTTCTTGACACAGGGGCATATTCGGCTCCTTTACATTTCTGACAGTTGTGCAATTGAATCCCTCCCTGCCTGGAGATCGGGAGTGGCTTTTATATGTTGCAGGCCCTCCGTGCTTGGGAAGCCTGGGCATTGTTCTAGCAGCATCTTACTGCTGCTCATCCACTATTTCTACCCAGTGCCCAGATCTGCGTCGACAATAAGTTGCAGGTTGTTTTCTCAGGATATTCTAGGGAGCAGAGTGGAAAGAAGAAACATTGGCATGTCCTCCAGAATTTTAACTAACCAGAGAGCCGTCTGCTGATGGGTGCTCCGTGCACCACTAGCTCCAAACCCTCACTAATTATACAAGCTCATCAGGAATGTCACCTAGTGTTCTTCCATTTAATGGGTGGTTTTGCAGCACATTTCTTTCATTCTTCTGCAGAATTATTGACATAATATTGACGTTCACGGGCAGGTTGGTTTTCTAATGATGGTCAGAGAATCAGAGTTGTTGTTGTTTTTTTTTTTTCCTGACTTTACCTATCCTTTCAGAAAACCTGAGAGTGTTATTAATACTTAATGCTGCATATAGAGTTTCCACCACTAATACTTTCCCCAGAGGTTAGTCCTCAGAACATGTAGGACAGGGTAATTAGGTCTATTGATCTTTGCTACAGCCAGTGTTATCGGAATGGCGATCAAGTTTATAAGTAAGATGTGGATATTCATTTTAGTTAAGGAGCTACGACAGCTCTTGTTTCTTGAACGTTCTTTACCCTAACAGAGGCATTGCTAAGCGGCTCTCTGGAGGTCCTGCAGAGCTGAAATCTCTCTTCTCTAGGACTGGTATCTGGGGCCAGAATGAATATGCTGTGCCAAGAATGGGAAAACCTTGAACTTAAATAGATTTGGCCCATGGGGCAAGTTTTGTAAAGTCGAAAACTCTCTTAAGGAGCACCTGTCCCCGCCATTTAAGCTGACAAGTGAGTTCTCTGAAAGAGAATTTCTCAGGTAAAATGTTCAGCATTGAACCCTTCTCAGGAGACCCTTCTTTCACTTCACTGACCTTCAGAGTGGGGCAGGTAATAGCTTAGCTCGTAGCTGGAGATGTCTCAAGCAGGTGGCTTTGACAATGGTATTGGAACTTAGAGAGGTACATAAACATCTACGATTGTTTCCTGGATTGTCTGGTGTGTGATTCCTAGTGTCAAAGAATATGAGCTCAGTGAGCCAGAGAGTGGCACACAGGGAGCCAGGACACCTTGTGTTTATTGCTTACGGTAGCCACCCTGTGCTCCTTTCTCTTTGGTTTCTCAAGGAAGGATTGCTTTAAGAAAATGGAAGCTAAATATTCAGAGGCAGTAGGTTCAGGCATTTGGCTGGCAGGAGATGTGGCCGGGGGGGAGGATGGAGACTAAACTACCAGGCAGGCGTATACTGAGTGGGCAAGAGTCCAGTTACAAGAGAAATGGTCTACCAAAACCTGAGTCAGGTCCCAGGCAGCAAGATCAATTCAAAGTCAAGCTAGGAAGATCTAGACTGAGGTCTCTTCATATCTCCTTGACCCCCATGCCCACCCTCCACCCCCAATTTCCCATAGGGCTTATGGAAATTATGGCCACTGCTTTCCTCACACATCAGTATATCTATATACGTAGTCTGAGTCAGCTATATCAAGATCCAATATCATTTGAGTTTTAATATTAGCAGCATTTTGTTTCTCAGATGGCTTTGTAATTAAAAAGAAAAAAAAGTAGATCCTTCTGCCTAGAATGGTAAATAGTTTTTGAGATTAGACCTGTCTGCCAGGTACCTCTTCACCAGCAGTATCTAAATATTTTTTATATGATGAAGTCCATTAGACACTCATACGTATCTGTTTCTAGCTTGAAAAAACAAGCAAAATATTCAGATTCCATTGAAAGTTCAGTAAGATTTAATCCAAATATCATGAATATTTGTTGAAATTTTGTCCTATTTCATTAGTTTAGATATGGCTTTGGGTTTTTACAGTAGCTTGCGGTAGACTTTTTTAATCCCAGAAAAAGGAAGACTTAGGATCTTTCATCACTATTTCCAACAAAATCTCTTTTCCCTTATCTGATTTTTAAACTAAAACTTTTATGCAAGACATACATGTTTAACTAGGTTTAGGTACTTGTTGAAGGATTTCTTTTAAGTAGTCTCAATAATAAAGAAGTTATTTAAGCCTGAAATTCTCAAGACAAGTTTAAACTAGTACCCTAAACTCTGTGATTATTTGGGTGAGAATTGTTTGTGGATACCCAAGGGCAGACTTCGGCCTATGTGAGCAGCTATGTTGATTTTTATGACTTCAAAATGGCTAGTTTTTAGCATTAGACCCTTTTCTCTCAATTTAACTTATGTGCCTTGACCAACACTGTATATAAATGATGTCTGATGATAAAAGGGAGTGAGTCACACTTAAGCAGCAACATCAGTGCCCATTAAGCAGAATATAAATAACCATTTCTAAATATGCAGTAGCAATTTCAAATGGTCTCATGGGCAATTAGGGAAATAGAATTATCAGCTGGGGACTAGAATTGTTTTGGTAGGTATGACAGTGCATTTAGTGATTATGCAGGAAAACGTTTTGTTTTTTAAAGAGATCTATAATGACGTATTTTGGGATAAAATGTCATGATATCTATGCTTTAAAATACTTCAGCAAATAAAGTATACCCAAAGCAAAAAATAAATAAATAAAATGGTCCCATGTGAGCTGAATTATGTAGGAGAATTTCCTATGCAATTATTCTAAAACAAACAAACAAAAACCCCCTCAGTAATTTCAGTTAGGAGAGTCCTTAAATCTCTTTAGCCAAGTAGGTGAAACTCAACTTTACACTCCCCTTACTTACACTTACTTCTTTTTATGTCACTGGTTTTATCTTCCCTCCCTCCCTTCCTCTTTTTCTTCCTTCCTTTCTTTAGGAATGAAGCATTGTAATTTTAAGCATGCTAGCGAGAGATATGTAATTAGCTAGAGCTGTGTACCAAAGTACAAAGCTTACATTTAAAAATGACTCAGAGATAGAATGACAATTTTAATTATTTTCCAAAAAGGGACGCTTTTGAGAAGGAAAGAAGGGCTGAAAACAATCAACAGGTTGGTTGATCTAAAAGGTGTAAACTGAGACTGTAGCAGGTTAATCAGGGTGTATGGTCACCTCATTCACAGGGAAGACTAGGATGTTAAGGTGTAAGAGGCTTTTTTTTTTTTTGCGGTACGCGGGCCTCTCACCGTTGTTGGCCTCTCCCGTTGCTGAGCACAGGCTCCGGACGCGCAGGCTCAGCGGCCATGGCTCACGGGCCTAGCTGATCCGCGGCATGTGGGATCCTCCCAGACCGGGGCACGAACCCGTGTCCCCTGCATTGGCAGGTGGACTCTCAACCACTGCGCCACCAGGGAAGCCCAGGTGTAAGAGGCTTTAGAAAGCATCTGGCCTACACCTTTTCACAGGGGAAACTGAGACTCTGAACCCACAGTGACTGGTTCTAATCCAGGTCTTCTAGCTCCCAGCCCAGGCTTCTTTTAGTTACTCCCCCTGCCTCACCACTCTACCAAGATGGAAGGACAGACAGCATTGAGCCATCTCATTCTCATAGTTTTTTTTTTTTTTTCTCCCCTGTCTAACAGCTAGCGTTTTAGATGTGAAACTTCTCAAACATGAGACTCACTAGCCCCTCTTCCCTCCAAATCAGTGCTTCACAGCTAATCAAATGCACTGATTCTTGTCGAACCTTCAGTGCAAATTCATTGTGGTCTTTCTCTCACTTTCTTGTAGTTTAGTTCGGATGATAAGTCCCAAAACCTAATCCAATTAGATATTATAGAAACATTTGGATAGTTTAAATTCAGAAATACTTTTCTTTTGAAAATGGAACCAAGTGAATCCTTAATGGATTTCGAGGCATACTTTACAGACTAGCTAAGGTTGGGCAATGGAGTACAGTTTTTCCTGAGATAGTGAACTTGAACTTTTGCATCTGGGTGAGAGGTGAGAATGAGTAAGACTCTAAGCTGTGGCTGACATGTTTGAAACTGAACAAAATGTAACTGAAAGAAATGGGCCAGAAACTGCGATTAAGGTTATAAATGTAATACTCATTGTCTCCTCTGGCTTTTATCCTGGGTGTATTCTTTCATCCCTGTTCACACACTAGATTCATTTTCCCTGGTGATAGATAGGCAGTGTAATGATAACCTCATTAATGAAGAGGTTGGGCTCCAACAATACACTTTGTTGTCAGAAACTTCATTACCACTGGTAGAGATGACAGAGAAAATGTACGGATGAGTTTAAGGATACATGAAAAAAAAGATATAGAATTAAAATATTGTCAGATCATAATAGAAATCTGGATGTGACTGATCTAAGGCCCTCAGCGTTGATATCAGTATCTCACTCCCCTTTTATGTATAGCTCAATAATCATTTGTTGACTGAATAGCATTGGTAGCTGCCACCACTGATTCTCCAAGCTAATTTGAGTCCCTCCTTTCATTTGTCTAATGACTCTGAGTAGGAAGCAGTAACAACATTGGCATTTGTTTTACCAGAGACTGTACATTTGGATGACAGGGATCAACTAAGGCTAGGAAGCTGGGAAGCTGTAACCCACCATACGTGGACTGGCCCGGGATGGAATATGAGAGTGTCTCTAGCTCCTTCTCACCATCCTCCCTCTTTTTTTCCTTCCTGGTTGGCACTTTCAAACTAGTGAATTGATCACCTTGGGACCTCCTCTCTCATCCGCATAAACCTCTGGATATCCAGGCAGGGTAGCCGTTTGGCTTCACAAGTTACAAAGTTTAACAAATGAATAAAGAGGCGCTCCAACATAACGAACTTCATTGCAAGTGAACGTCCTAGAAAGTTTGATGGTAGAGGCATATAAAATTGTGTAAGTATTGCTGTGGGTTAGTCATTTATTTCCTTGAGTCATTTGTTTGTGCATTTGTTGGTCCTTCCCACCACCTTATGTCTCCTCGTACGCCTCTCACATACTTTATGGAATTGACATTTCTCTTCTTGGCCCTCATATTGGTTCACTTTCTAACTTTACTCTTATATGCTTGCAGTTTTTCTCCATCTCTTCTCCACATCATTGACCTTGTTTAAATTAAGGGAACAAGGATTTGAATAGGAAAAACGAATAACCTGAAAGAGTTAAAAACTAACTTTTCTAATGCATTCAGAACATACCTCCATCTAAATACATCACCTTTGTTTGTATTTGGGCATATATGAAGCCAAGAACCCCCTTTTTTTTTTTTTTTTTTTTTTTGCGGTACGCGGGCCTCTCACTGCCGTGGCCTCTCCCGTTGCGGAGCACAGGCTCCGGACGCGCAGGCTCAGCGGCCATGGCTCACGGGCCCAGCCGCTCCGCGGCACGTGGGATCTTCCCGGACCGGGGCACAGAACTCGCATCCCCTGCGTCGGCAGGCGGACTCTCAACCACTGCACCACCAGGGAAGCCCAAGAACTATCTTTTTATTGAGTATGAAGTTTCATTTTGTGTGTTATGCATCTTTGTGTGTGGGAGGATATGCAGGAATACAGTCGGAACTGTAGGTGGTGGTATTATAAATTTGCAAAGTTAGAACACGTATTTGTTTGTCTTCTGGTTTTACAATGCTTATTGTGTGAGAGGTTCTTTAAATATATTATCTCATTTAATTCTGAAAACAGTCCTGTTAATGGAGTCTTTCCTGTCGTCTCACAGCTAGTAAGTGTTAGAACCACAATTGGAATGCAGATTTCTCTGGCTCCAAAGCCCCAGTCTCTTTCCATTATATTATATTATACTGCTTCCAAGCATAAATGATTCTGGGTTTTTCTACTTCCTGATGTTACAGCATATAAGGACCAGGCATATTTCCCCACTGACCTCTGTGTTCTTACATTCAACTTCTTTATATCCCAAAGTCTGTAATTTTTTTTTATTTACAAAGCATTCTAAGCTTTGATTTGTATTTTGGAATTGGACCACCCTTCCCCCATTTTCTTTCCCCAACACATATGGATTACTTTGAAAAATCAAACTGTCACTTGACACTAAGAAGGAAAGGCAGGGCATGTTAAATGTCTCCTTGTCATGAGGGTATGTTTCTCATTAAGCTCACTGCCTTTCTTGTAGGGAACAACCCTGTGGGGCTGGGCTTACGTTTAATTTTGTTTTATGCGGACATGGTCTCCTCCCTATTCTCAGCGTCCTTTCATGATTGCTTCATAGTAGTGTAGCCAAGTCATGCCAATGGCATTGTAGTGCTTTGGCCTTCAGCACTCAGCTGGTATTGTAAACAGAGTTATTTTCTGTCTGTTCTGCACTAAGCACCAGATATTCATCCTTCACCTGCATAGTCATTCACTTTGCTTAACTCCAAAGGATCAGCTTGTGCATTTGCCACATATCACCAGGTATAGTGTACCCCTTTCCAGGATACGCTTCTTAAAATTTTAGGTTGTACCACATAAAATAGCTGATACTTGACTTTTTTTAATCTGAAAAAATGGCGATTTGGTATGATTCAACCTAATACTTTCAGATAATACAATTTAAAAGTAGAAATATAGAGTAATTCCTCAAGCTATTTAATAATGATGCTGATCACAGTAGGGGTAAAAACTAGCATTTATACAGGGCCTGCTATGTGCCATGCACTTTATATGTGATTTCTCATTAACTCCTCTCAACAAACATGAAGGAATTATTAATACTGTTAGCACCCTTTCTTTAGAAAGGAAGAAACCAACTCTCAGAGAGGTTAAGGAATTTGTTCAAAGTCATACACGTTAGTTAGCAAAGCTGGGATCCCAGCCTAGGTCTGGCTGACTCCAAAGCTTGGGCCTTTTCCAGTGTACCGTCATTCTTATGTTGTAATTGAGTAGAGGGAATTGTGTATGGTGAGACAGAGGAATGACAGAGTTCACTGCTGACCACATTCAAAGATAAGCTGTCTTGCATCCAGCTCTAACTTTGGCCTGGAACTTGACCTTATATTTCACTATCACCAAGTCGGGGACTGCCTCTACTCCCTTTTCACCAGTTCAATTCCTTTCCTGAGGCATTCTGGGAGAGAGTACCAGGACAAGCCACCCACTTTTATTTTGTTCCTAGTGTTAGATGGGGGTGAGGGACAGTCGGAGAGGTGGGAGAAGGGTCAAGGTGAAGCCACGTAGATGACCCAGTTTGTAACACTACCACAACTTTCTGTGTTTGATATTTGTCCACTTTAGATTTCCCTTTGATTTGCAAGACTAAATGATAATTCAAACAAAGGCTACAGCTCAAGTTCTATTCTCATATACTCAGCACAACTCCAGGGCCAATTTTAACCCAGATGTGCTTGCTTCTGTGTAATCTGGTGAATAAACAATCTCTCTGAAAAGCTGATGACGGAACTTGCCTCTCCTGATACTCTACCGATATTTTAATCAAGACCTATTTTAAAGGGACACCATTTGGTATCTAATGGTAATATTCCATGTCGGCATACAAATAATATAATAAGCCTATTAGATTTTTGTAAATAAAGCAGAATGTTTCCTAGAGTCCATTCCTTTAAAAAATATATGTGGTCTGAAGAAAAATGGCAAATACGGGATGGTAACGGTTTATAACAAGTTTTTTTCATTGTCAGTTTTAAAAAATAATTTTAAAGGAAGATTAAGGCATAAGGTTGGGAGCCAGTTGGAATTCTAGTTCATAGAAGTGCAAGTGATCTTGGCGCATGTCTGTTTTTCGTGTTAAAAAAAAAAACAAAAAAAAACACCTGAAATCAGACTTAAAGAAGGGACAAGTTGGAGAGGAAAATAAATAGATTCAGTATTTTGGGCTTAAGTGCATTTGAGGTGCCCCTGAGATACCCCGAGGGCTTGTCTGGAGCTCAAGAGAAAGGTCAGGGCTGGAGAGAGATAGGAGCATCCTCAGGAGAGAGCTGAGTTGACACCTGAGGATGGGATGAGTTGGTACAGATGTTTTGGAACTAGTTACAAATACAGATTCCTTGGCCCTGCCTTGGAGGTTCTTGTATGGGGCCTGTTGTTAGTTCACTGTCTCCTCCATCAACTCAGGACTTGGCTGTTGCTTTGTTGCCTCCTGTCCTTTCAAAAGAGGGTAGTTTCCAAAGCAAAGCAAGTTTTAGAGATAAATTTAAAGGAAATATTTATGAAAACTCCAGAGACAGTGGAGCCATCTCCATTGAAATCCTGGGTTTAATTTGTTTATCTATTTAAAGGAGAGGAAATCATTTTTGTGGACTTAACTCAGATATTGAATGGGTAATTTTTGCATATTTTCCAAAGTTGCATAAAGGGTAATAATTTAGGGGAAAAAAACAGGATACTGGGTTAATTTTATTATGTTAAATAAATAGAATATACTTAGCAACTATTAGTGGCTTCTACACTAAAAATACTGTTTTATTTCAAAAAAATAGAACCCTGTAGATATGAAGGTCATGTGTGGACTTTGGGAGAAATTTGTCTTTGGATAGTAATATAGGATAAATGATAGTTCTGGTACAAATTAACCTGAATCAGGTATAGTTGCCAAGCCATATTTGACGTTGAATATTGGATTTTTTTTCCTCTAAGGGTCGTCTCCAGATCTAAATGTAAGCCCAGGGCACTCCAGGCTTCTTGAGTCAGATCTGTTTCTCATTTGAGACAGATGGACCCATCAGGGACTTTTCCCATTTGCCTATGACTTGGGAGAAGAGGATGCTATTCCCTTTGGGTACATTTAAGGCAGAGTCCAGTCAAATTGAAGGATGGAGGGAGCAGTGGCTGTTTTAGGCCCCAAAGGGTTAGAAAGGGTCTGTGAACCAGACTTGGCTTCTCAGATGACCTAGAAGCCCAGAATGGGATCATTTGGACCATGGTAGGGAACCTGGAAATTTCAGTTGGTCTAACTTCTTGGTCATGGGATTAAAACAAATTGTATCTACTTTGGTTATCAACGTAGTCCAGTATTTTGTTTTGGCTGAGTCCTGCTGGAGTCATATTTTGCTCTGTGAATTTCTTCTCTCGTGACCTTGCTTCTTTTACACATCTCCAGGTCTTCTGCTCATCCTCTCCTTCTGTTGATCTAGAAAGATGTTTCCGAGTAGAGCTGGACACATTCCCTAGTCTCTGGCAGGAAATTTCATTAGATAAGAAACTTGGAAACATTTCTGAATGGTTGATTAGTCACTATTGTGTAATGTAGATATTGTTTATATATTTTTTATTTATTTTATTTGGTTGCATCGGGTCTTAGTTGAGGCAGGCTGGCTCCTCATTTGGGGCTCGCCAGCTCCCTAGTTGTGGCACATGTGCTCCTTAGTTGTGGCATGCGGGCTCTTAGTTGCGGCATGCATGTGGGATCCAGTTCCCTGACCAGGGATCGAACTCAGGCCCCCTGCATTGGGAGCATGGAGTCCCATCCACTGAGCCACCAGGGAAGTCCCTAGATTGTTTATATTGATAAAGTATTATTGTTGCATATTTGGGGGAAGTCTTTTAGAACAGTTTTATGTGTGTTATCTGCTGCTCACGATACTCCTGTGAGATAGAGAGGGTAGGGTATGTTTAATACCGTTTTCCAGACTGGAAACCAAGGTTTTAGAATTATCTTAGTCCAGAGTCCTTGCCATTCAGCCTTCCTTTAGAATCAGGAAGACGAGGAGTGATGGATAAGAGAATATATGTGCATGGGCTTTGAAACAGCTTTGTAAATATGCAGGCAGGGGATCATCATCATTATTCATTTGCCCATAGGAGGAAAATTATTAAGCCCGCTCTTAAGAACCACACAGTTCATACAAGACTGTTTACAGGCTGGGCTGAGGCACAGATTTGGCTTTTAATATATTATGTTGTTTTGAATATAATACCTCCTTCTTAAATGCTGTTAACTTCTCATGAACTGATGAGAGTGTGTGTGTGTGAGTGTGTATACAAACTAGAGTTCCTTGACTTTTCCCTCGATGATGGAGGGCTTTTGCACTTAGCGATGTGCTTATTTTATATACTGTATTTAAGGTACAGAATACATGATCCTGTGAAATGCTGCTTGTGTCCAGACCTTCAGCAAGTTAATTATTCAACTCACTGTTCTATTTGTATTTTTTAACATCTTTATAGGAGTATAATTGCTTTACAGTGGTGTGTTAGTTTCTGCTTTATAACAAAGTGAATCAGTTATACATATACATATGTTCCCATATCTCTTCCCTCTTGCATCTCCCTCCCTCCCACCCTCCCTATCCCACCCCTCTAGGTGGTCACAAAGCACCGAGCTGATCTCCCTGTGCTATGCGGCTGCTTCCCACTAGCTATCGATTTTACGTTGGGTAGTGTGTATATGTCCATGCCACTCTCTCACTTGGTCCCAGATTACCCTTCCCCCTCCCCGTGTCCTCAAGTCCATTCGCTAGTAAGTCTGCATCTTTATTCCCATCTTGCCCCTAGGTTCTTCATGACCATTTTCTTTTATTTTTTAGATTCCATATATATGTGTTAGCATACGGTATTTGTTTTTCTCTTTCTGACTTACTTCACTCTGCATGACAGACTCTAGGTCCACCCACCTCATTACAAATAGCTTGATTTCGTTTCTTTTTATGGCTGAGTAATATTCCATTGTATATATGTGCCACATCTTCTTTATCCATTCATCCGATGAGGGACACTTAGGTTGCCTCCATGTCCTGGCTATTGTAAATAGAGCTGCAATGAACATTGTGGTACATGACTCTTTTTGAATTATGGTTTTCTCAGGGTCTATGCCCAGTAGTGGGATTACTGGGTCATATGGTAGTTCTATTTGTAGTTTTTTAAGGAACCTCCATACTGTTCTCCATAGTGGCTGTATCAGTTTACATTCCCACCAACAGTGCAAGAGGGTTCTATTTGTATTGACTCTCACATTGGGGAAGGGGTTGTAAGGCTTGGCATTTATGATTAAGAGCGTTAGAGTTTATAATTAAGTGTGTTAGGAATGGAATGGTCATCAGAAATGGAGATGTCAGCAAGGGCTTTTTTTCCCTCTACGCCTGTTTTATGTTTCTTGGTTACATTCTCTCACTATCTTTAAACGCGCACACACACACACACACACACACACACACACACACGTGCGCGCACACACACACACACACACACACACACACACACCTCTAGATGGTTTATTCATTCATGTGCAATTAAACTTAGAATGCAGACTTCATGGAGACAACACATAAAAAACCAAAGCTTAAGAGACCTATTAGTGAAGTTCATCTGAGTGCCTGAGGTATAAAGAATCTTTACAGCCTTGACAAAATGTATCTCTAAGTGTTCTTTGTTTAACCAAGATGTGCTAATACATGTTGTGTTGTATTTTAGTGATCTTGACCTTTTAATTAAAATCCCTTGAAATGAAGACTTAAGAGACATGACTTAGACTTAGTTGAAGCTACCAAAGATTAGTATTTGTTAAGGTAATGCCAGTTTTGCTGTCAGTCTTTTAAAAACCACTTGCTGT
>NW_006789873.1:1196622-1242132 GCF_000442215.2 Lipotes vexillifer | reverse complement strand
CTTTCCCTAAAGGGAGGGAAAGAAGTATTTTTTCCTGCATGATTTTATAAAATTGTACTAGACTTCATATGGATTTACTGGATTCCTAAGCAGAAAGATGCATGTATAAACACATGTTAGCAAGCATATTTTTATGAAAAATTAGACTTATGAACCTCCATTTTCCTAAGTAGGAAAGGAAGCAACCAGCAACCCCCTTGCTTAGAATACTTGCAATTGAACCCTACAAAAAGTAGAAAATGTATTTCAAAGAGCATCTCTGCACGGGCTAGTTAAAGACTGGGACCACCTACCTGTCTAATTTCTATGGCTACTTCAGATGAAAAGCTCTTGGTGGTAGACATTTCTCTTTGAATTAAAAGGAACCCCCTTGGTGAACTCTGTCGCCACATTTCTTTTCTTGTGAGGTACTCCTTACAAGAAAGTTTCAGGAGTCATTGATCAATTGTGCCATTCCTACTAACCTTGATTACTAGTGCTCAGATCTCCTAGTTCATTTACTGGGGAGATTCTTGTTTATTCAATTAGTTGCTTGTAAGGGAAGGTATCATACATGAGTAGACTTCAAATGAAAGCAGCGATGGCATCATTGCAGCTTAGAGTATTTGAAATGGACACATAGATGTGCTTAAAAGGCATACCTCTCCCGTTAAATGGCCATTTAATGCTCCCACTAGGGAAATAGGTGGGGTTCAATTCGATTTGGGGGTTCTCCTCTCAGACACTGGTGGTCTTCTTCGATGATGCTTTTTAATTTAGTTAAATTCCAAGCCAGCTGCTGGCCCTATCTCTTTATCCAGCTGGACCTTCCTACTGTACACAGCTCCAATGGCTCTCTCTATACAGTCTTTCCAGAATGCACTTAGGACATTTCCTTCTGCTTTTGCTTTTTGAATATGCAGCCCACTCTGTTGTTTGCAAAACAATTCACCTGTGCTTTTTTCTTTTGTTTCTTTTTTCAAATAAATGACCACCAAAAGATTTCAGAACAAAATGAACCCCCAACGGCTGGATTGACAGTGTTCATCAACTTACTGCCTGCCTCCGGACACCATAATAACCGATATCTCAGAGTTGTGCATTCTTGATTTTTATAATGTAGTGGATGAAATCAGGTTGAGAGTGAAACTTGGAATTCTTTGCTCAAGTCCACAGAAATCTAAATGCCCTGATTTGGAATCTGTAGTATCTTGGCCGGTCTGTGTATTTATAAAATGTCCTCTGTGTAGAGAAGATGAACATTTCTGTGGTACATTCAGTAAAGTTCTTTGGCTCCGGGGAATGCTTAGATGGTGGCGGAGGTCAGGTGAAGCCAAAAGAGCCATCTAATCACACGACAACGTAATTATTTTTATCTGTTCCAAATACTGAATTTGACTCTTTGGTTTTTCTGTTTTGTCTATCCGTTTGTTTTTGGCACTACCTCTGTTTCCCCAAGGCAGTCAATCTTTGGGAGGCCTAAGAAAGAAGGGACTAGAGGTGTCACAGGTCAAAGGAAGTGCAAGGTCAATTGGCCATCTCTGTTCAGAAGGGCACTGCCACCACACCAGTAAGAAAGCAGAGGCCTCTCTCCAAAGTCATTCATGTTCCTTTGTGTTGACACACTGACCCATCAGGTCACCTTGGAAAAAATGGAACCTATCCTGTAGACGGGGCTATAGATAAAGTGCCAGTGGAAGACTCTGCCTTTCCTTCTTAGTCTCAGACCTTTGACCTTTTAGTCTCCAGGAATGTGCACCCTGTACAGTCATACAGGGCCCTGCACTCAGGAGGGCCTAGCGCTTGGTTTAATGCTTTGCTGTTGCCCACTTGCAATTCTTAAGTTTTTTAACAAAAGGATGTCCCGCATTTTCATTTTGCACTGGGTCCCACAAATTATGAGGACCGTCCTGCTTGTACCTCACACTGCTTTAACAAGTGTTGGCCTGAGGTGAAAGGAAAATATCCACCACCCTTTTTTGCACACTTCCATCTTCCGTATGCCACCGTACCTCTGTGCCAGTGAAATACTCATTTCTACCCGAGTTTAGAGGACTTAATGGCTTTCCTTTCCAGGGACTATTTTCCTTCTAAAAGAAGGTAGCAGACCAAGGGTAGTGTTCAAAGGAATGCACTTTTTAGGTAGATATTTTGGTTTTGGCCTTTAAATAATATACAGTGTTTATCATAGTTACAGCAAAAGGAGCACCAACAGCAGCAGTTGAACTGAGCTGTTTACAAAACTCATTATTGCATATTATTCCATACCCAAGGCACAGGCAGTGTGATGGTGTCTGTGTTCTATTCACAAAAGGTAAATACACAAGCTAGATGGATCAGCTAAGTTCCTTAAAATAAGCATGTTCATCCTGTGTCCCATGGGGTTCAAATGCCTGTCCTCAATGTCTAGCAGCATTGGTGGTGGCTGTAGGAGGAGTGAGGCCTCCTCTTTCCCCGCTTGGCAGCATCAATTAAGGTGGAAGTTTTGAGTACCAAAGGGGGAATGTAGTGTCATGCTGAGAGGCCCTTTCAATGCGTGGACACCTACCATATGGGGCATCTAAGCCAGCAGACCCGAAGATACATAGACCAGGATCTCCTCTCTCATGAACATCATCATTGTACCATCTATCTGACCAGCACCTCTTTTAGTTATTTACAACCTGTTCTTTCAGAGAAGGGAAGCTGGTTTGCTCTGTTATTTTAGCTAGATAAGCGTAAAACGAAGTGTAAAATCTTAATGTGTTATTGAGCTCCAGTTGAATTTGAAATTGACCTTTCTTCACTTTTGCTAAGGAAGCATTGTAAAAAGGGATTTCTTGACATTGTGACAAACTTACTCTATTGAGAAAAGATTTGTAAGCATGAGATATCAGGAAATCGCTTGTATTTTGTTTCAGAAAGAAGAAATTTTTTTCTTAATAGCATCAGGAGGATTTGAGAGGAGACTTAAGAAGAATAGAAGAACTTAGATTTAACAATCATTTATGTACTTTAGATAGAAAAACTAAGATACTTGTTCCCTAGCCTTTAAAGAGATTCAGGGAAATGGGGCTGGTGATCAGAGAACACTCCAGGGGCTGGTAATAGGAAAAAGTTTAGCTTAATGGGGACAACATCAGGTTCAAGTAAGCATGGCAGCAGGTGATAAATATGGTAGAGGTCTACTGATTCAATCCTCTCTGCGCTTTCTATATACTGGCCATTGTGCTCTGTTCTGTGGAATAAAATGAATATAGTAAGGTTTTTGTTCTTGAGTGCAAAGTCTAGGAGGGGAGATAGACGTGTGCCCAGTTGGGACATCTGATTGCAGCTGAGCCCATCTGACTCTAGTTAAGAACATGGATTTCTAATCCATGGCTCTAGGGGCAGGACCCTAAGGAGCAGCAGTAAGGGAATCCAGAAGAACTAGAGTTCTGGCCAGGATACCCAGACAGGAACTCAGCCAGGCAAGACAGAGTGTCAAGGACAGGCACCGGATTGCTGGAACTGACCGGAGTATATAAATCTCAAGGAGTTACCAAAGGCTCAGTTACTGCAACTGGGCTAAAATGTCAGAGCAGGCCTAGAAGCCCAGGAGACTTGATGCTGAGCATTATACTTCTTAAGAGCTTCCCCGGCTTTGGAGATTATCCTGAGCCGAGGTAGGATTGGGCTCGTCTGTGGTCACTCAGAAAACAGTGGTGATGAAATTGAGTTACGTTAACTGTGAAGGCAAAGTTGAAAGTGTTATGGCTTCTTGAACAAAAAAAGAAAAAGTTATCTCTGACAGTTTATAAATTGTACCACTTAAGCTGTTGGTTAGTTTGAGAAAAACAATGTGTCCTCAGAAATCCTAATTTGACTGGTGACTACCCAAGTAATTGAAGCAGTGAATGTTAGAGAAACCTCATCTAAATAAGCACTGAACTGATCTATAGGAATAGAGAATGTTCCAGACTTTGAGAAGGCTGCCTTTTAAGTAGTTTCTGTTGTGAGTTCCAGGTAAGGTATACCCAGTTCCTAATTACCATGCTTTCACTTAAAACCATTTGTCTTCTCCCAGTGCACCCCTTTCTTGGTTTTACTATGGCTAATGTCAAACTTGTCAGTACATTTGTCTTCAGGCACATTTAAGGATTTGTCATACATGGTGGAAAGTACTGCTTTTAAACTGGTACTTTAAAAACTGTATCAGCTTACGGTTGATTTTGTGCTTATACCTCAGCATACAGAAATTAAACTTCGTTGATGGTGTTGAAAATCACTCTTATTGCCTTCTAAGTTTAAAAGAGAAAACATAAATTACTGAAATATTAAGCTATAAAAAATGGCTCTAGTCACTGCCCATGAGGACTTTGCTGCATGGAATGTACTTGACTCCAACCAAGTACTACAGAGATGATGATTGTTTATTCGAGATGCTTATGAGAGTGTTGACCCACCATTTTTCATATAGTAGCAGCTCAGGGAAGTAGAATAGTATTCTAGCACATAATGTGCTTTTCAAAAGCTTCAAGGTAATTTATATTACTTGTAATATAGCTTTTTAAAAACAGATTTTTAAGTCCATAAGTAGTTAGCTACACATACAAGGTAATAAACTTGTTTTACTGGTTTTTTTCTTTATGAAGATTTGAAAGAAAAATTACCTTTCATTGAATAGTTTTCATGACAGTCTATCTTATCGGACCTAAGCCAGGTTGTTCAGAATAGAAGCTGGACGTTTTCTCTTGTCTCACCCCACCTTGACCAGGCACTGCAACATGAATTTGGAATTGGGACCATGTGTGACCCGTATTCATTTATTTAATATCTAATCCTAGCAAAGCATAAGCAGACTCTCTGCCTTTGTAGTTTTTCATGGCTATGACCACTTTATGTGAATTACCACAAGGGGAGGACATGTTTCCTGATAGGAGGATGAAGGATAGCCTTCCCGAAGGACATTGTTCCTGAGGAATACACCTTTTCTTTTTTTTTTTTTTTTTAAGGTTTTTTTTTTTTTTTTTTTAATTTTTTTTTTTTTTTTTTTAATTTTTTTTTTTTTTTTTTTAATTTTTTTTTTTTTTTTTTTAATTTTTTTTTTTTTTTTTTTAATTTTTTTTTTTTTTTTTTTAATTTTTTTTTTTTTTTTTTTAAGATTTATTTATTTATTATTTAATTTATTGTTGGCCGTGTTGGGTCTTAGTTGCGGCACAGGCTCTTTGTTGCGGTGTGCGGGCTTCTCTCTAGTTGTGGCGTGCGGATTTTCTCTTCTCTAGTCGTGGCGCGCGGGGTCCAGAGCGCATGGGCTCTGTAGTTTTGTGGCCCGCAGGCTCTAGTTGAGGCACACGAGCTCAGTAGTTGTGGCGCGAGGGCTTAGTTGCCCCTGCGACATGCGGGATCTTAGTTCCCTGACGAGGGATCAAACCCGTGTCCCCTGCATTGGAAGGCGGATTCTTTACCACTGGACCACCAGGGAAGTCCCTATAACAGTTTTTTAAATGTTCCTTGCTTCTTTTGATTATGTCAGTTGTTATCTGGTCAGAATAGTCATATGTGTCCTAACTACTAAGTTTTTGAAAACATTCTATGATCCACACATCAGATTCTTTTCAGTTGGCATATTTTAGGCTGAAGCCACTGTTTTGTTGCCTGTTGATACAGAGCTTGGTTCAGCTCAACATACTTATCAAATGCCCTCTTGTGTGTCAGGCTGTGAGGTAAATACTGAGGCACAAAGAGGAGAGAGACAAAGTCCCTACCTTCTAAGGGTTCACAGTGCAATGGGGTAGACAAAGGAATAAATGGATATTTTAACGTATTGAGATAGACTCAGACGGAGTATACAAAGATGTGCTACTGGAGCCAATACAGACACAGTGTCTCTGCCTCTTAGAGTCTCTTTTCCTACTTGCTACTCACCAAATAGATTCTTAAATATTCCTTAAGCTAGACTGGGAAGCCAATAGCGTCTTCTGCTACTTAGTAGGCACCCTTCTGTCATAGGGAAAGGTATTTACAGTGGAAATGCTGTTGAGATCAGGTACATTGAGGCTCTGGGATGCCTGAGGCCATTGTGCGGGCAGTTTTCCAACCCCAATTCAAGGTAGTTACTTTTGGCCTTTCTCTTCCACAAAGTGGAGAAGGAACAGACAATGAGTGGAAGCAGCAGGAGGGAAAAGAATGGGAGAAAAAGCTAGAGAAGCAATGGAGGCAGGAGCAGAGAAAATAAAGGGGCACACCTGGCGCCCACTCCCACAAATCTACGTGCCTTCAAGGCTAAAAAGGTGACTGACCCTGGTGTAGACTTCGTATATTTTCAGTAAGCTATATTTAGCCGTCTACTCCTTCAGTTCCTTCTTAGCAACTTTCACACAAAGGAGGCCTCCTTTGTGCTTAGGGACATTCTCAAGCACTTACGTTTTTTTCCCTGGAATTCACAGGCCCTGCTCTGTTTTGTGTTTTATTGCTTTCAGCTTACTTCCTGTTCTCTTGATTAAAAACTAAAGCCTCTGTACAAATGATAAGGAGTTAGAAATGGAGCAGACACCAAACATTGCTTACTGGTGTTCACACCCTGTCCAGGTGAAGTGAATCTAGGGCAGCTGGGATAAAAACACTAAATGGAACTGGCTTTCCGCACGTCTTGTTCAAAGGAAAAAGAAGTGCTTTAGAAAAGGCTTTGCTTTTTCAAATTTTCTATGGAGTTATTTACATAAGTTTAGAGCTCTTTATTTTTTTCTTTCATTCTGCTGCCTTGTGAGCAGATGGAGGAGAAACCTCCTATATTAGCTTGGTTTAAATGATGCTAAAAGGGATACATTTGCTGGCACTATCAGGGGGCCGACTGAAAATGATCACCTCGGACAGCCCAAGATGGACCAGCTCTTTCTTTTTACCTCCTGAGGGTTGAAACACTCTCAACTTTATTAACAGGAACGTGTAGCGACAAGCCTGCTAAGCTTATCTAGTTCCAAATAAGCACTTTAATTCATCAAAAGCTTACAGGGAGGCTCTGCAGCTTTATGGAAGAAGCACCATACAGAAGCCTCACAGAGGTCCAAGGCAGTGATCTAGTTCTGAAGCTAGAGATTGTTGATTTGCCACACAAACATATAGAGGCTGTTAATATTTTGAGCAGACTGCAGTTTGTGGCCTGGGGTGTTGTGTGTAAGATCCGAGTCCATAAAAGGATGTACCCAGGGAGCAGAATTAGGATATTCTGGGTTTGGTGACTTACGAAAAAAAATATGAGGAAAATCTCTTTAGGTATAAGACTTGGAGTATATTTACTAAGAGCACCAAACCTTTTAGTTCACAAGAAGGAATGATTAAAGTTAAATATGTACATCACAGGAGTTAAGAATTCAAAACCAGTAGAATATGCCATCCCAATAGAAATTCATGTACTGAATAGTTTGGGGTTTTCATTAAGCCCTTAAATTTCTTAATAGAAATTATGTGCATATGCCCATACATGTTAACTGTAGTAAGGTTTTCTTTACATATATTTTCATACACACCTTTAATATTGTAGCAGAGTGCTCAGTTTTGGGATTTAATTATACTCTTTAAAAAATGCCCCCAATTTATAATGGGTAGTGTTTTAATCAAAATGCACTTTCAGCAAGTCACAATGATAAATCTTTTGGAGAGACAAATAATCAGCTTTTAATGTCACCTTACTTTGATGCCGGGAGTTGGCTTTTTTTTGGGGGGGGGGATTCGGGATAATCATAAACCAAAAGGTTATCACTATCATTTTATTACATTACTCTAGTTAAAGAGGATGCATCAAAACGAAGATTGCGTTTGGCAGCCCTTTACATAATGGACTTTTGTTATAAGGAAACGTGGCTCCCTCCCCTAGTGTGTATAGAACAACCCAGGACACTTCTGGCAGCTGGCCATGGAGTCTGTCCTGGCTTTGGCAAGAACAGATGGTTTTGGGGTCTGTTGTTCACATTTGATTTCCATGTTACAAATTTTGAATGAAGTCTTTACTGAACCCTTTGTCCTGCAGTCTGCAGCTCCTGACATCAGGGGGCAGTTAGGCGCCGTTCCTGACATACCAATTTGACACCCGAGTACTGCCATTTATCCCGAACTTGGATTCCCCCTACCTCTGGCCCTCTACCGGATGGAAGCAGTAAGTGTGGGTATACTGCCCTCTGGTGTCCAGCTCGGAGAGGTGCCGAACAGCCTCGCTCTGAACTCTAGGAACCCGGGGGAGACAAACGCCTGAGCTCTCTCTCTGACTCTTGCGAGCGGCTCTGGAGGTGCCTGTTTGAGAACCAGATTCTTATCAGAACGTACTTTCTCCTCTGGGAAGGACCTTGAGTCTATCCATTTCACCACCTTCATTGTCCCATCCTATACACATTTATTGAGCATCTACTATGCTTTTAATTTTTAATTCAACAGATATGTATTAGCACCTACTGTGTGATAGGCAGTGTGTTCTGAAGCTAGGCATCTAGCAGTGGAAAGGATGCAGTGATAAAGAAAAATCTCTGCCTTAATAGAACTCAAATTCTATTGGCAGGGCAGGAAGTGGAGGGCAAGGAGACAGCAAAGAAGGAAATACATAAATAAGGCAATTAAAAATTTGTGCTAAGTGCTATGATGTAAAAGTAAGGCAGAGCAAAAGAGGGAGGTGGGTGGTGATGATATTTTAGATAGGGTGATGAGGAAAGCCTTTCCAAAGAGGGAGTGTTTGAAAGGAGAGCTGAATGAAGTGGGAGAACATACCATTGGGAGCATGCTAGGGAACCGAGGCCAGAGAGGGGGGAGAGACTGGCCTAAAGACTCACAGCTTTTTCACGGCAGAAGTATGACTAGAATACATGTGTTTCCTGACTCCAAAGCCAATGATCTTATTTCTGTGCTGCATCCAGGTAAAATAACAGAAAAAAATTATGATTGAGTTTCTCCTATATATCAGGTAGACACCAGGACCCTGGGTTATGAGGAGACGCACAAACATGAGTTAAAGTTAAGAAAAAGGCTACATGTCTAAATGTCTGTGTCTGGCAGGTATCTCTTGCATAGAAAAGTCAGCAGTTACCTGCATGAATGGCAATCTTATTGTTCAAATATGTCATTGTAATCCTGTGGTGTCTGGCACTAGCCAGGTGAGTGCTGGGTGGCCTGTGTGCCTTAGAGGATATGGGTTTCCAGGGTGGCTGCAATACTGGGTCACTTGCTGTTTCTCCCGCCACCTCCTAACCCCGACCCCAGCAGAATGGCTGCCCCTTGTGTTCCCCTGGACTGCATGTTGGGAGGGAGAGGCTATCTTGGTTTGCTTTGAAAGGAGCCAAGTCAGGAGGACTCTGTGGATGGAAGGTCTCTGTTATTCACAAAATGGCGGCGGTGATGCCCAAAGCTCATCAGATTCAGAAACCGGGTCAAAGCACTAATGAACTGGAACCCTCATCCACATGGCAGTCCAGTCACTTAGGATAGATGGAGGGGACACTGCCTTTGTTGAGAGCCTGCCCCATGCGCACTTTCTGGCATGCCCTTGGCCCTCCCTGCTTTTACCTCCCAACTCCAGTTCCTTTCATGGGGTTATCTATACTATGTGTTTTGGCTTAGGGTCTTTCTTTAGAAGAAATAGCCTCCTGTTCTCATTTCTTTTTACATAATGGTTCAAAGATTGGAAGGGAGGATTCTTCTAAGGCCTGATTTTCATCTCTTTAAAATCTATTATCATATGTAGATATGCTGTCATATCTGACAGCCTAATTGAGGACATGCCTTTGAACATGCCAGTAGGCGTGTAGTATAGGTGTAGTAGGTGACTAGCTTAGGCTTTATTTACCTCTGGTTTTTCTACTACCAAAGGGAATTCTTTTTTAAATGAGCATTTTTGGGGTGAAGAAATTTCTAGCAGAAAACATGTCCTTTTGAAAGGTAGGGATGTCTCATCTCCTATAATAACATACCCTTTTATGTCCCCCTCCTCCTACTCAGAGAGTGACACATATGACAGTCAAAAATGAGAGTTTGAAATGAAATGTGATGAGTATAATTTGAGGTCAACTTTTAGTATGGCCTCTGTGAGTATAATCAGTCTCCTGAGGAAACGGTCGCCTTCTCTTCCCAGGGAGAGAAATGCTCCCTGTGGTTGGTAGGAGGGGAAGAAATTCTTTCTTTGCCTCCAGTGCTTGCTGATATCCAGGACCTCTTTACTACATGTACTTCTTTCCTGGGGCTTTATGGCTCATTCTCATTTTCTCTCCCCCTCTTCTTCTCCCTTTCCCTCTTTTTCTTCCTCGTAAATCAGCCAGTGTGTGTGTGTGTGTATATGTATATGTGTGTGTATATGTGTATACGTATGTGTGTGTATATATGTATATGTGTGTATGTGTACGTATGTATATATGCGTGTATATATGCATATGTGTATATGTGTGTATGTGTGTATATGTGTTTATATATGTGTGTATATGTGTATGTGTCTGTGTATATATGTACATGTGTGTATGTGTATATATATGTATGTATGCATGTGCATGTATATGTGTGTTGTGTGTGTACGTATGTGTGTATATATGTATATGTGTGTACACATGTATATATGTGTGTGTGTATGCATATGTGTGTATATATGTGTGTATATGTGTATATATATGTATATATGTATGTGTCTGTGTATATATGTATATGTGTGTATGTGTATATATATGTATGTATGTATGTGTATGTATATGTGTGTATATGTGTATATGTGTGTGTATGTGTGTATATATGTATATGTGTGTATATGTATATGTGTACACATGTATATATGTGTGTGTGTGCATATGTGTGTATATATGTGTGTGTATGTATATGTGTGTATATGTGTATATATATGTATGTGTGTATGTGTGTGTATATGTGTATGTGTCTGTGTATATATGTATATGTGCACGTGTATATGTGTGTGTGTATGTGTGTATATATGTATATATGTGTGTGTATGTATATGTGTGTGTATATATATGTGTGTGTGTGTATATATGTGTGTGTGTGTGTGTATATATATATATATATATATATATATATATATATATATATATGGCTGATCTCTACTTCTTCTATGTAATCCAGCCAATTGACCAAATGGCTCCTCATTTATCAGTTAATAACTAATTGTGCACTGATTACCCTAGCCTTCTCCCAGCCCTGGCTGGGGAGGAACCTGCCCTCATCGACCTCATTTCATTGTATCTCTTGCATCAGCACTGTTTTGGAAATAAGTAATAGCCTTGGGGAGCTTAAATAAAAACAGTAGTTAAGCAGGAGTTTCCCAAGTTTTTAGCTGACTGAGAACTTTTCCCTTTTGGAAATTCTTCCACTAAGTGCTCTCTGCTCTTGTTGGCCACTTTATTTGGTAAAGTTGAAGGATAGCAAAATGATCCATTTGTGATTTTTCAAATGATAATAGCTTACATTCACATGGTCCTTTAAAAGCATTTTTGTATTTCATTTTTCTCCTGTAACAACCTCGTGAAGCTTATGGGATCATCCTGTTTGATGGTGAGGCAGCAGGATGTAGTTGAAAGCATTGCAGACTCAGAATCAAAGAACCTGGCCTCAGTTTGCAGTCCATGGAGGTGACAGGTGCCCCCTGAAGACTCTGGAAGTAGGTTGTTCTCTGATAATTAAACTTTAAGCAAGATGCAATAGATCAAAGCAGAGAGGTGTCATCGGAAGGTATTAACATTGTTAAAGAGGTGATATGTCATCGAGAACAGAGGCTGGAGAGAGTAACTGAGGGCGTTCTGCAGAGCCTGTCTAGTTCTGTCCAAGCCTGTCCTATGGCAGGTTTATCTTCATTGTAGAGATGGTTCATTAGATTACGAAGACCTGATACCATTGAACATTTACATGATTTCACTAACTCATGTGGTAATGATTCCGAACTTACCAATCAACCTTATGATTATAATTCATCTTTTCATGTAGCTTGTCTATGGAGAGTATGGCCAAGAATATGAGAATCTAGTCTCCCTAGTAGTAATAATTCATATTGCAAATGAATACTTAGACATTCTGGTTGCATATGCCAGTTACTTGGGACCTTTCTTAGCATGAGTCATATGAGCACCAGGACACTGACAGACTCAAATTTCTTGATGGGTAAAGCTGAGCACCAAATTTTGGACCATAGTAAATTTGTCAAAATGAAACCTCTTCTGTGAAGCTTCGTAGTAGCTGCCTGGTCGGTTGGCTTTCCCTGGTGACATCCTTCATTATCACCATGCACACCTTCTTTTGAATATTTAAGGATTTTTGTATTTATAGGCTGCGCAAGCTTGGGCAAGTCATTCCTCCTCTCTGAGCCTCGGTGTCTGTGTCTTTAGAGTGCTTTGGAAACTGAACAAACGTGAGGGAGTAGTAATATGATGATGAGGAAGGGAAGAAAAACAGGTTTGAGGTTTGGCATCAAAGGTAATTTGCCTAACATCACATGTCTGGCTGACGGCAGCCATAAGTAGCATAGGACCCTCGCTATATTCTGGGCACACAGGGGCGAGAGGTGGGGATAAGAAGGCAAAAACAGAGAAACCTCTTGCGTGGGTGAAGGGGTGTGGCTCTTGGATCAGAGGTGAAACAGTAAGGCTGAGTTCCACCTGAGAAGAGGCGTTGGAGGACTCATAACAGTGATAAAGCGCCTAGTCCCACAGCTGAATCCCTTGGCGTGCTCTCCAAGGATCTGAACAGCCCCCTAAAGTCAAGTTTTCCTTCTGCTCACCTTCTAGGTTTTGGCCTAAATCCCAGGAGCAGAGCTTTTCCCGTAAATTTCCGTCATGCCCTCTGCTTGGTTGCTAGATCTCTTTACCTGGGAAGCTAATGGCATTTGCCTTGGACCACTGCAGATACTTCTATATGTTATGTATATGTCTCGTAAAAAAACTTTGAGGGCAGAAACATATTCATCTTTAATCCCCAGGGGCTAACACAGTGCTTGGCAAAATGTTAATAAAAGCCTAAATCCCTGACTTATTTAGTGAAGGTCTCTTTGTGAGTAGGTCTGTCCTTTCCTCTCCAAGTCCTGATGATAAGAGTGAAACAGAGAGTGGCCAGGGTTATTGGAATTGAATCACAGGATGCACAGAAAGATAGATCATCTAGTTCCCCCTACACATTTTACAGATGTGGGCACAGAAATCCAGAAGTTTCAAGACACTTCCTGAGGTCCTACAGTTGGTGACAGAGGTAGGGCCAGAAGCCAGATCGGCTGATTTAGGACAGAATAGGATAGGATGGGATGGGATGGGATGGGGTGACATGGAATGGAATGGAATAGAATAGAATAGAATAGAATAGAGTAGAAAATAGAATAGAATAGAATAGAAGTTGTTGAGCAGAGGACTGACGTCACCTCTACTTGGCAACAGCCTGTGGTTCTTTAGGCTCCTGCCACTCTCTGTTTAGTCAAAACTTGTTCAAAACTTCTTTGTGCTGGAGGAAAATGGTTAATTGGATTCCTAGGGGTTCTTCACCACTTGTTCAGTGTTCCTCCTGTCTGGAACCAAAGCCTGATTGCTGGGAGAAGTAACAACTATCCCACCATTGTGGGAAAAAAAAATCCTAAAAGTTAATCATTTCATACAGTCATGGACTTTGGCATGGGACCCTCAGAACCTAACTAGAATCCAGGAATGTTTCCTTTAGATGATTTTGCTGAGTGAGAGAAAAACGTACACATCCCCAATCTCAGGGTAATGATACACAATTGTATCCTACTCCTCATTCCTTTGACATTGATAAATGTTAGTGGCTCCAATCTGTTCTTCCTGGATGTAATTTTATGAGGCTCAGGTAGTGTTGTGGACCAGGGATTCAAATGGCCCTAGTTCTTAAAGATTATAGGAAATTCTATAGAAATGAAATTCTGTTGGGAACCCACTGCTTTGTGATTATTTTCTATTGCTATAAACAGTATTAAGCATCAAGTTACTGACCATCAAACCTGAGAAAGTAGTTAAATAACCACTTACAGGTAGGGACCTATAGTAATTACCTAGTTTTTGTCCACCTACCAGATGGACTGTGTATGCAGTTATAAAATATTTGACTTTGAACTTTTTATTAGTGAAGATACATGCTTGATTGTGTTTAAAGTATCCTATCAGGTTTTCACACATACTTTATAAAATATCTATTCTTTATTTTGACAGGATTATGTTTAAAGGAGCCTTTTGATGACAGACATTTATCTTTTCTAGATCTTTTGTCCCTGGCGATTTGCTGTAACTTTTATAAGTCAAAGGGCTTATTGATCTATAGATTTTATATTATACTGTGCCTGAATAGCTATTGCTATATTACTGTAGAAACTGGCTGATATATAGTCAGGGTGAAACATATTGATTTTCATAGACTGTAGTATTCTTCACAGAAAGAACATGTTGAATTTTAATTTCCTGAGAATGTCAACTTGCCTTGCCTGTCAAGAAATTAAGCTGGGGCTGGTGTTTACTGGTGTGATAGCAGTCTCATACTTGATCAGACATCATGTCATCTTATTACATCAATATCTTTCATAGGCATTCACCAATCCTTGTATTCATAATCCCATCTTTCCTTTTAATGGTGTGTACTTAGCACCAGTAAGTAAGCAACCAGTAAATGCAAAAACCAGTACCTGGCACATTTGATAGGCCAGGCATTTAATTTGAGATATTTATTGAGGTATTACTAATGGCTGCTGTAGTACCAAGCTGTCTATCTATATCTCTATTTATCTATCTATATCTTATTTAGTCCTCAAAATAAACCCTGTGAGGTAGATACTACCATTTCCCTTTTACAGGTAAAAACTGAGGCTCAGAGAGATCATGTAACTTGCCCATAGTCACACAGCCTGGAATCCATAAAACGTGGTAGAGATACGGTTTGGACCTAGTTTACCTGATTTTGGGGTCTACTTGGCTATACTACTTCCAATAAACAGGCTGGGACTGACTTTGAAATATTCAAATCTACCCTGTCTCTGATAAACAGCAAAATAAGACACACACCCCCAACTTCCCCAGCCAGAGGGGGAAGAGAGAATTATACCTGGTGGGAAGGTCTGTGCTCAAGCAGTGCTGTCAGCAGCTGTCCATATCCACAAGTAAAGCCCCCTAAGGGAAGATTCTCTGAAGGAAGTTCCCATACTGGTTTGTTCAAAGACCTAAATTTTAAATGGGACCACCTTAACATTTCCTCCTGATTTATTGCTTCCTGAAGGGAAAAACTCAGTGGTTACTTAAAAAACAAAATAAAAATCAAAAACCCTTATGCAAAAAGGAATGATGCAAAAAAAAAAAAAAAAAAAAAAAAAAAAAAAAGGAATGATTGTCCAGAAGAGGCAAATCCATACAGACAGAAAGTAGAGTAGTACTTGCCAGGGCTGGGAGAGGGGAATGAGGAATGAGAAGTGACTGGTAATGTGTCTGGAATCAGACAGTGGTGATGGTTGCACATCTTCGTGAGTATACGAAAACCTACTGAATTGTACACTTTGAAGGGGTGAATTTTATGGTATGTGAATTATATCTCAGTATTGTTTAAAAAAAGGAAATGGAACATCTGCTTAGAGCATCCATGTCCTTAGGTGTTCACAGTGCTCTGGGATGCCTTTTGTGGCCTGTGACTTTTCACCAAAGATCAGTGAGTAACTTTAAAATCAGCTCTGCCCAGGAGCTGGTCAGCATGGGCTCCTAGTTGCCAGTGGAGAGTTTTAACTCTGATTACAAATTGCCTATGAAAGTCAGAGAGCCAGTTTGGGTCCCTGACACTCTGCAGGATACCCAGGTAAAGGCTATTTTTTTTCCTTAGAAGAAATGTGAATAAAGTGTAACTTCCTCAAACAACTTGATTTATCTTAAGTGCAGCAATTTGCTACACGTGCGTTTTTCAGAAAGCGCTAATCAATTCCAGGTCAGAATCAGTTAAAGCGCCCCACAAATTGATAGTGAGGTCTTAAAAAGGCTCAGCAGCTTTGGAACGTTAAATTTACTTGCTGTAAATTTGGAATAAGAACATAAAGAATCACTTTCCAGCAAGATGATGAAAATTCATCATGTTCATTATGTGTTTCTTCAGAAGCACACTACATTAATTTTCCAGCTCAACTAAGTGGAGGAAGTAAGGTCTCTTGTTACTAAAAAGTTGCTCTGATGTTTAGAGAGGTGGACCAGTTCCATTAATGAATCCAATCTGCTCTGACTTGTGACACTGCTTAATGTGTCCTAAAAACCCTAATGTTGATAAGTGTCATACAAACCAATATCAGGGTTTTTCCCCTTAAAACAAGACCCAGAAGGTGTTTATAAAACTTAGTTTTGTTTCCCAAGGATCCAAATGCTTACAGTCAGCTCTTGATTATGCAGGCAAATGGGGGAGAGCAGTGGTGTGGCTCCTCTGAAAATCTCTCTTCGCCTTTGGGGTATGTATTGGCACTCATTTGACTCAGGGGCTGCATCAGAATGAAAGAAGGAGGAAAGTAAAGAAGTCCTGCTGGTCAGCATCTCTCCTCAAAGCCCTCTTCAGACATCTGTCCCACTCTAGGCTGTGCTGAAGAATTATAGCATTCCCTCTCAGCCCAGAGGGGCCTTCTCCTAGCTAGATGAAAATAATGAAGTGTTTTCGTGTTTAAAAGGCCTCCTGCTTGGTTGCAGGCCAGCATAGAGAAGTGAAAAGAAAAGCAAGGCAAGATCAGGCATTCTTTCACCTGCTTTGCTTAACTTTGTTAATAAGAACGTGAAAGCAAAGTAATTCACCTTAGGATACCTGAGATTTGCTGGCTTATCTTTCTAGGCCCTATAAGACACAGCTTTGGGGGCTTCCCTGGTGGCGCAGTGGTTAAGAATCCACCTTCCGATGCAGGGGACAGGGGATGGAGCCCTGGTCCAGGAAGATCCCACATGCCACGGAGCGACTAAGCCCGTGCGCCACAACTACTGAGCCTGCGCTCTAGAGCCCACGAGCCACAACTGCTGAGCCCGCGAGCCACAACTACTGAAGCCCGTGCGCCTAGAGCCCGTGCTCTGCAGCAAGAGAAGCCACCGCAGTGAGAAGCCCTCGCACCCCAACGAAGAGTAGCCCCCACTCACCGCAACTAAAGAAAGCCCACGCACAGCAATGAAGACCCAACACAGCCAAAAAAAAATAAATTAAATAAATATATATTTTTTTAAAGTCTTTAAAAAAACAAACCAACCAAAAAAACCCACAGCTGTCCATCTCATCTTAAAGGACCCCCAAAAGCTTTGCAAATCTACGATGTGGTCTAGAACTACTCCACAGCTCCTGAAATGCAGCCTGTGTTGTTGTGAATGATAGCAGCGATTTAAGTAAATCCTAGAAATGCTGCCCAGAAGTTCAGATCAGGAAGGGGTGGCTGTGCCTTGGCTTCCGGTGGTCACAGCACCTCCAGGTCTATGATCCCTGGCTCCGTTTGGCCCCTTTTTGCTTGGGATCTCCTGACCAAGCTGAGTACCCTGGCAACTGTTTTGGTCTGATGTCTGCTGTGGTTGCACAGGCCTCTTTGTCTACTCCTTGCCTACTGACTCCTTGACATCTGCCAGACTCTGCAGGCCTAGCAAACTCTCAGGGCTGTTAACCTGTTAACCTGTCTCCTTGCTGTCTGAGCTGAAAGCTTTGGCAGCCCGTTTGCATAGATGTAACACCTATTCTTGTGACGGATCTCTATCTGTTACCATGGGAACTGGGCACAGGAAGCCCATACGACAGGCATCCAGTCTGAATCTCTATGGTCATTTCTTGGTTGCTAATGGAGCGAAGCCGGGGCAGAGGTAATCTGATCGAGTGGGTGATCCCAAATTCTTTTGCGTTTGGTGTTGGAATGGACACGCACAGTCCATCAGGCAGCCATGTATAAGCAGACTGCTCTGAGTCTCATTAGGACTTCCATTTTATAGCGAGGTGCTGGGAGAGGATAGAGAAGAGGAAATGGGGAAAGGGGACAGAATAAGAGGGAGGGAGAGAGGATGGGGGGGCAAGTGGAGTAGGAAATGTACAGAGACGTACTTAAAGAAGGAGTGTTTCTGTGAGTTAAAACAGGTGGAGCTCTGAGTGCTTCTCAAGGTAACTGACTTGCTCTGCTGGGCTCTCCTTTTCCTTCTCTTCCCTAACTAGCAACCTCAGATTTGCATTTCTATCATAGTTTCAAGCTTGATTACTCTAACAACTGCTCCTCAGACAGATAGCCATCTTTTTATGATACTTTCCATAGAGATGAAATTTAGCAAGTGGTGGTAATTACGGCGAAGGTACCAGCCCCTAGCAGAGAATGTGAGCATGCAGGGTACGTGCACGTGCCAAGATGTTGCTTTGGTGCTGGGCCAGGGGCTTAGAGCTAATCCTCTGTCTCCCACAGAGAAGATGGGAGGGGATGTCTGGGGTTTTCAATAAGTAGGATCCCTGTGGTAGCATTTAGGGCTGTCTCTTCTCAGAGCAATTGCTATATTGGGAATGGGCTCTCTGATGAATCACTAGTTTGTGTGATTCATGGAGGTCTTTGCAAATGACAGTGCTTCTGACCCAAAAGGAGTTATGAATTTCTGTCCTCGGCAGGGCTGAGAAGATTATAAAGCCCCCCAGGAACCCTAAATAAACTGTTGAGGGCGTAGTAGAGGTTGGATTGCACACCGGGCAGGAAGGTCCTTCTGGACAAGAATCATGCCTGATTCTCTTTTGGGCTCTTGGCACCTAGAGTATAGTGCAGGCACTCACTGTACACAGCAGTGGAGGCTAAACAGGTAAGGGTAGCTTTTAGCTATTGCGTTTCCCTGGCCTCGGCCAGTTCCTCACTACCAACTTGCCTCCTCCCCACTTTCCTGTGGCTTGCTTACAGCTAGTTTCTATCTACCGCATCAGCCTTGTCCAAGGGTTTCAGAAGAGAAGTCTACTCTAATGTGTCACTTCCACTCAAACAATCTAGAGTTCACCTTTGCAAATAGAAGTCCACTAATAAAGATAGGGGTGCAAGTTATTATTTTCTCAGTTTGTTTAAAAAGTGTTTTATTGGTCTCCTGTCATCCTGGCCTTAAAGTCATTTCATGGAGTCCCCAGTTGCCTCATTTTGAGCCGTGACACCTGGCCCAGCTTTAGCCTCTGTGATCCTGGCAGTGTACCCAGCCAGCCGTGACAATTGCCATCTGGCCTGTCCTTTCACTCCTCCTACATCAGGATTGACTCACGTGGCAGGAAAACATTCCCATTACCTTTTTGTGGATGAGGCAAACCAGTGGATTTACTTTTGAAGTGAAGGAAATGAGACTGAGTGACTTTTCCTTCTAACCTATAATGCCAGAGAACATCAGTTGGGAGGCAGTTGGGAAAGAAAATATAGAGCTACCTTTGTGGATGCAGAGGATCGATTCAGAGAGAAAAATAATTTTAAAAAAATAGAATTAAAAAGAAACAAAATGTAAGGCTGTAATTGGGGGAGGAAATACGATATCTTTCATACTGAGAACATCATTTCTGCAATAATTTTCAATAAGTCAGTGAGAACACTGTAATTCCACAGGGATTTGAGATATGAGAAAAATAAATATTTGGAATAAGCCATTATGGAGAAAGGTCCCTGATGACTTGCTATTCACTATGGCTATGCTATAATGATGCTAAAACAGAAATCCTTTGGAGCCTCCGTGTTAGAAGTTTTTTCATTGAACTACTCCAGTTCATTGTTGTCTACCCCTTTGGGGTTAACAATACCCCAAGTAGACTGCGAGGGGTTTGATCAAGGTGGTGATGTTGCCCATCGTTCTCTTCCTAAATCACTAGCAATAGAACCTGTTTCATTCCCAGGCTAAGGACCACATTCTGAAGAGTGCCTGTCACTGAGACTGCAGTTCCACTGCTGCAGAGGCAAGTTGGTGGATAATTATATGTTCTTATATAGATTGCTTTCAGAGTTGGGTAATTATTGTGAAGCTGACCAGCTGGAACTCACAATTAGCTCAGGTCTAGACTTCCCAGGTCACCAGCAACTACCTGTCCTTCAGGCAGGGCAATCTTGGACACAAATTGTTTCTCTTAAATATAAGGCATATAGGCATTTAAAATGAGCTATGGGTGAACCCTTTAGAAAAAAGAATCTGTTATTAAAACAAAGTACAGAAGCAAATATTATATCTTTTAAAAAGCCTCCTTGTGGAGGGACAAGTAAGAAAAGGGATGCTCTGAAACAGTTGTGCCAGGGTTAAAGAGAAATGAACTTTACTACTGAATAGTTAGGAAGCTATAAACTGCTTTTTTTAGCCTCCAATTAGCATTCCCTTTTTCTTTTCTTTCTCACTTTTATAACTCAGAAGAATGTAGTGGTTCTCCATAGCTTATAAGATCAAACCTAAATTCTCTAGCATGGCATCTAGGTCCCTTCCCAGCCTGGCCCCAGCCTGCTTCCAGCCTCCTCTTCCATATGGTCCCATAACCATCTCATTTCATCTTATCCATATGGCATTTACAGAGAGGTGCCATGTGCAAGACATTGCTAGGTGTGTTGTGATCTAACGCCAAAACACTTCACTTTGGTGAGGGCTTTATTAGTTCACTGTGCATCCTACATGAGCTCCGTTAAAAAATTATGAGGTGCTGAGTGCCTGGGCTGGGGTTGTAGCAATAGCCCGGAGAAAAGAAAGGAGGCTGGGATGTGGTGGGAGAGGGAGGAGATGAATCAGTGAAGGAGTTTGAAGAAATACCATTGAATAACAAAAATGATGGATATGATCTGTCTCCTGTTTTTAATTTTCAGTGGTTTTCCAAACTGCTATGAACTCACCTAAAATTAAGCAAGATGAAATTAGCTAAGCAAGCTGTGATATATTAACACAATGAAACATTGCAGAGCTACATGAAAATGTACATATGAAATGTTACTAGTAATACTTAACATTGAGTGTTAATATATTATGTGCCAGGCACTGTTCTAAGCATTTTTTTTTTTCTTTTTTTGCGGTACACGGGCCTCTCACTGTTGTGGCCTCTCCCGTTGCGGAGCGCAGGCTCCTGACGCGCAGGCTCAGCGGCCATGGCTCACGGGCCCAGCCGCTCCGCGGCATGTGGGATCCTCCTGGACCAGCGCACGAACCCGTGTCCCCTGCATCGGCAGGCGGACTCTCAACCACTGCACCACCAGGGAAGCCCCTCTAAGCATTTTTATAAATATTTTATCATGTAACCCTCACAACAACCTTCTGAGGGGAGGTAGTATTATTTTCCCAATCTTACGGGTAGAGAATCCAGGGTACTGAAAGTTTAAGTGACTGACTGAAGGTCACATATCTAGCATGCAGCAGAATCAGGGTTGGAAAGTATGTATTCTGGCTCCAGAGTTCATGCTTTTAACTACTATAATGCAGCTGTCTCTGTAAATGGAAAAGAACATCAACAAGTATGTAAACACAGCTATGTACATATAGATGCATTGACCAATACAATTTGCAGTAGTACAGATGAATGGATTTAACATTAGATTCATTCTTTAGTAAAGAAGTTTAAATTCATAAGAAAAGGAAAATAGTGATAATGGTTTAGTGTCAGGGAGGTCAAGAGAAAGCAGTTTAGGAAGGAGGATATCAACAGTGTCAAATGTCAACTGAATCAGCAATGAACTGATTAACTTAATAACTTTAAGTCACTTAGCCTCCTTTGTCACTGTTTCCTCATCGGTAAAAATTGCTATTGCCTTACAGCTATGTTTTGAAGATTAATGAGATAATATTATTAAAGTCTTTGTGGTTTCCTTTGATAATAAAGACTTTTTCAAAATATTGCAGACCACTTCCTAATGGATAAACCTAAAGGCAGAATATGTGTGAATTTTCGAAGTCTCATGCAGTAGTATAAGGTGTTTTATGTCCTTAAATTCTAGTTGAGTGGCGACATAACCTGAAATGCCTTGATGTCTGGAGGGAGAAGAAACAAGCACATTGCTAGTTTGATATCCTGTAGAAAAACCAATTGATGGATTGTCTAATTTTTCACTTTTCAGCATTCATTGTGCACAGTGTGAGCCATCCATGATGTCTGGTTAGCATCCTTTGATTTCTCATTCATCTGTTCACTCATTCATCCATCTATTTAGCAAACGCATGTTGAGAGCCTCCTATGTAACGAGAACCTATCTAGGTGCTGGAGTTAAGATGAATGAGACACATAGTCCTTGCCCTTAGAGCACTCGTGCTGGGGAGATGGGTTTGTAAGTATAGGCTGTCATTACACTTCAGTGAGTACAATTTAGTATGGTGGGTAACACAATGTACTCTGGGAGCACAGGAGAGGGGGAGGAGACTAAGGCAGGCTGTTGATTCTTTTTCATTAAGTTGGAAGTTTGTGTAATTTTTCCCTCTTTCCAGGTGACTAAAATACTAATGGGTTGAGAAGTAGAGAAGGCAACTAAAATTTCCTAATCCTAGCAACTATACACAAAGCACAGACTTCTAGACTCTAAGGCCCTGTGCCTTGGTAGGCAACTGCCATATAAGTGTTTCCCAACCTGTATTACATTTGGATCCAGCTGAACTCGTAGCCAAATACTTTTGGTGTCTTCTCTGATCACATATATAAGCCCTGTGCCTTTGTCACATCTTTGTATAACTCTTTAGAGTCCCACCTGCTATTTCTTGACTCATCCATGGGCCCTATTCTGTCATTATATTCAAACCAAGGTCTCAGAGGCAGCCAGGCAGTCCCAGGTCAAGAAGACAACCTGGTATTTCCAGTTGAGTCTTGCATGTCTTTGGCTACTATATTTAACTAAGTTTGAAGTGACCTTTTCCATTTTTACCAAGTGGGAGATCATGATAATGCTGTAATAGACTTTATGTTCAACTCACCCAGGCCCAAAAGTACTTGATTACTATCTTAAATTCTCAGTTGTTTATATTATCTAATAATCACACTGCTGTTTCAATTAATGTCACATGCTAAGGGTCCATTACTAATTTTGTTTCCAAAATATTTATCTGGAATGGAAAAAATTCTTTGTGTGAATCTCTTCTGATGGTTGCATGTAAGTTATAGCTAAACTATAAGCAACTAAAGAGGAGGGCTGTCTGAAGGGCTAGGACCTATTAGTTCTTTGTTAGTGCTTCTTTTCCTTTTGCTTTTGGCTGTTTGGTTCTCGTCCTATAGTCTTTATAAAGAAGGGGTAACAAGTAGTTTAGGTAACTCAGGTAAGCATCCTTGTATAACTCTCTGGTGCTTCCAACACAATGCTCAAACTCAACAGCCTCTCCAGTTTGTGACCCATGTAAATTTTGTGGGGGAGAAATCATAAATACACAGAAGTAAATATGTGTCACCACGAGGAATATTAGTCTTCAATAGTGTGCAATGCTTTTTAAAAAAATAAATTTATTTACTTTATTTTTGGCTGCGTTGGGTCTTTGTTGCTGTGTGCAGGCTTTCTCTAGTTGTGGTGAGCGGGGGCTACTCTTGGTTGCGGTGCACGGGCTTCTCATCACGGTGGCTTCTCTTATTACGGAGCACGGGCTCTAGGCACGCGGGCTCAGTAGTTGTGGCTCTCGGGCTCTAGAGCGCAGGCTCAGTAGCTGTGGCGCACGGGCTTAGTTGCTCCGCGGCATCTGGGATCTTCCCGGACAGGGATGGAACCCGTGTCCCCTGCATTGGCAGGCGGATTCTCAACCACTGCGCCACCAGGGAAGCCCTGCAATGCTTTGAAAAGGAGGGTTCTGAGAGAGTTTAAGAGATAGGCCACTGTGTTCTTTACAAACAAGCCTTTTATGGTAATGGACTTTATAACTAACTCTTATGCAAGATAATTCCAAATACTTCTCCCAGCAGGAGAGAAGGTGGTATGATAGGAAGAACAAAAGATTGGGACTCATGAGATTTGGGTTTTAGTTCCTTCCCTATCAGTTTCCTCATCTGTGAAATGACAGGCTTTGATAATCAGTATGCCCAGACCTACCTCTACACCAGACTTATCATGGGAACTGGATAAAATGTGCATTCTTGGGACCAATGCCTAGAAACTGTGAATTTACAGGTTTGTAGTAGGGCCTACAACGAGCACCCCAGGAGATTCTGAGATCATAGATCTGCAGACCAAAACTGTCTGGGAGTCTCTGAACTCCATGACTTATAAGGTCCCCTTCAGGTTTAAATATGTATATGTCTAGTATCAAAGATTTCTAATCTAAATGGTAGATGAAAATAAGCAGAATTGTTCAGAGGAACCTTATATTAATATTTTCACGCTAGGCTTTTGTGTTCTGGCCCAACTAGAAAATCTTGGTAAGGTTGAGGGTCCGGGGAAGGGGAGGTGAGCGCTATGAGGTCATGATTTCAGGTCAAGAAATTGGCATCCAAAGGCCTGGGGCAGGCAGGAAGGCATAGAGAGGAGTAGAAGCCTACCTTTTATGGGAGTTGGTTGATATTTGGAGTGGAAATAAATGGATCAAGAGGGGTGGAGACCAGGGGAGAAGTGGAGAAAAAGGAGTTGAGACCAGGAGAATAAGATTTCAGTTCTTAGAATGGCCGATGGTCCATGCATTAGTAAATAAAGGCTGTGATGATGTACCTTCTGCACTAGTTTTGGAGTACACTCATTGCTATAGTGCTGTATAATGAGCACAAGCAAGGGCATGGACTTAGGTCATAAGGTATTAGAGATGCGCCTGGCTCAGTATTCTTCTGTCCTTTGGACTGTCACTGCAAGGGCTGAGGAAAAAGATTCTGACTGGAAAGGGATAATAGCCAGACACTGTGAGCAGAGAAATAGGAAGATGAAGGTGGATCTGAAGGAGCCTGGAATGTTCAGCTCTAATGACCCAGAGAGATTTGATAACAGAATAATCAACAGTAAAGAAGGGTTCTTGGCATTAGTAGCTAAATTAAAAGGACAGGCTCTTCACATGTTGGGTTTCCACATATAAAGCGATGATCTGAATAGGTAGATTTTGCTACTCCAGTTGAAAGCCCGGAATAATAAAGGCATTGTACAGTTGCTTGTCTTAATGCTGGCAGTAGGACACTGTGGATCTCTGCATAGTAGGGATCGGCCAAATGGTGCCTGAGAAAGGGTTCTGTAAAGGGCAGAGGAGTGAGGAATGTTTTATGTCATCCCTGGGGTGGCCAGGAGGGGGAGCCAGTCATTTGGTTGATACCTATAATCCATGATAAGATTCTTTTTTTTTTTAATCAGAAATAGCAATGAATTTAGTTTATAATATCTCCTCAGTTTTCTGCTATATATATTATTAGAAAGATATATTTAGAGTAGATAAACTATAAAAATAACTCCATAATGACAACCTTGGAAGTTTAATGTATCACAGACTGAAAAAGGCTTCTTTGATTTGATAGAAAAGATGTCTTTGACCATTGTTCACTGTGTGCTCACTTGTTGCTATTTACTATGCACACCACATTTTTCCCCTTCGGGGAGGCTTTTTCGTTTTCACTAATTTTGTGGTTTTATCCTTTCCGCAGATAACTTTTAAAAATAGTTCTGGGCATGCATCTTTCTTTAAACCCATAAAGCAACACCCCTTTTAATTTTTGTTTTGAAATAAATATATACTAAATGTCATTCATCAGATATCATAAATTATGTCTGTGAGTTTCAGAAATGTTCAGGGGTGCTTCTTAATAGCTTACTTTTCTGTTTCCAAAATATCTCTTTTTCAAAATGATGCCCTCAGTTTTGCCAGTCACCTATGTAGTTGTTTATTTCCAGCCCTGTAATTTCCTTGTCAAAATACAAGTGCTTTTGCATTGTTGGGGAAAGACTGTGTAGTCATTGACCCCTGCACAATACCGATTTTCACCATCTTTTATGCTAGTCTGGATTTGCCTTGACAATTAAGAGAGTTAGGCAGGCTAGACAAAGTGTACGGTTTTGAGCTCTGACATTAATAAGATGGTCAGTCTTATCTACCTGTTTTTTATACCAATCTCACCATATCTGGTAATGTGTAGCTGGGGCATGGCAGCAGCTTGGAGGGGCCTCCCCAAGGACCGGAAAATATTGAAAATGAAATTGCTCCCTAAGAGGCAACAAGTTATGAAGGAGAACGGAGTTACGCAAATTCCCTTAGAAGTGAGTGAATTATAAAAGAAGAATGTCATCACGAATTATTTGTAAACTTTTGTAAAGCATAATTGTAGAAAAAAGACTGGAAGCAAATCAGTGAAAGTTAACTATTGTTGATAATAGTTGGCAGGAATATGGGTGATTATTATTTTACTTCTTTGAACTTTATTTTTTAAATTTCAAAAATAGAGAAAGACTGAGACAGAGACAGACAGATTTAAGGGCTCCTAAGGAAAAAGACCAGACAGTAGCCTGATTGACAGTGTTAACACAGCTGAAGAAAGAAGTGTCAATCAGGCAGTGGGGGTCAGGAGCCGTTGGTCATGAAAGCAGAGAAAACAGAGAAAGTCACAGAGAAAGATAGTAGCACTGATCAGCCCCACTCTACTCAGGAGAGACTGCCTTGTATAGCTCTGGACTAGGCACCAAGGCAATGAAGCAGCATGATTATGAGTGAGGTCCCATGATCAGACTGATTAGGGTTCATGTCTCATGCCTAGCACTCCTCAGTTTTATGACCTTGGGCAAGTGTATATACCTTTCAAAGCCTCAGGTACTATCTTTAAGATGGGAATTTTAATAACGTTACCACATGGGGCCTTTGTGAGAGTAAAGGAAGATAATTTATACATTTAGCACAGTGCCTGGCACATAATAATCCCTCAATAAATGTTAGCTATTGTTGTAACATGTTATTATAAAACCCTATTTATAGAAATATATCTTAACATGTTGCCATTATTAAACACTCAAATCTTATAACTTGAGTTGATATTGATTCTGTGTTTTTTTTACATCTTTATTGGAGTATAATTGCTTTACAATGGTGTGTTAGTTTCTGCTTTATGACTAAGTGAATCAGTTATACATATACATATGTTCCCATATCCCTTCCCTCTTGTGTCTCCCTCCCTCCCACCCCTCTAGGTGGTCACAGAGCACTGAGCTGATCTCCCTGTGCTATGCGGCTGCTTCCCACTAGCTTTCTATCTTACGTTTGGTAGTGTAGATATGTCCATGCCTCTCTCTCGCTTTGTCACAGCTTCCCCTTCCCCCTCCCCATATCCTCAAGTCCATTCTCTAGTAGGTCTGTGTCCTTCTGCCTATCTTACCCCTAGGTTCTTCATGACACTTTTTATCTTAAATTCCATATATATGTGTTAGCATACGGTATTTGTCTTTCTCTTTCTGACTTACTTCACTCCGTATGACAGACTCTAGGTCCATCCACCTCATTACAAATAGCTCAGTTTCATTTCTTTTTATGGCTGAGTAATATTCCATTGTACATATGTGCCACATCTTTATTCATTCATCCAATGATGAACACTTAGGTTGTTTCCATTTCTGGGCTATTGTAAATAGAGCTGCAATGAACATTTTGGTACATGACTCTTTGTGAATTATGGTTTTCTCAGGGTATATGCCCAGTAGTGGGGTTGCTGGGTCATATGGTAGTTCTATTTGTAGTTTTTTAAGGAACCTCCATACTTTTCTCCATAGAGGCTGTACCAATTCACACTCCCACCGGCAGTGCAAGAGTGTTCCCTTTTCTCCACACCCTCTCCAGCATTTGTTGTTTCTAGATTTTTTGAAGATGGCCATTCTGACTGGTGTGAGATGATATCTCATTGTAGTTTTGATTTGCATTTCTCTAATGATTAATGATGTTGAGCATTCTTTCATGTGTTTGTTGGAAATATGTATATCTTCTTTGGAGAAATGTCTATATAGGTCTTCTGCCCATTTTTGGATTGGCTTGTTGGTTTTTTTGTTATTGAGCTGCATGAGCTGCTTATAAATTTTGGAGATTAATCCTTTGTCAGTGGCTTCATTTGCAAATATTTTCTCCCATTCTGAGGGTTGTCTTTTGGTCTTGTTTGTGGTTTCCTTTGCTGTGCAAAAGCTTTGAAGTTTCATTAGGTCCCATGTGTTTATTTCTGTTTTTATTTCCATTTCTCTAGGAGGTGGGTCAAAAAAATTCTTGCTGTGATTTATGACAGAGAGTGTTCTGCCTGTGTTTTCCTCTAAGAGTTTGATAGTTTCTGGCCTTACATTTAGGTCTTTAATCCATTTTGAGCTTATTTTTGTGTATGGTGTTAGGGAGTGATCTAATCTCATACTTTTACATGTACCTGTCCAGTTTTCCCAGTACCACTTATTGAAGAGGCTGTCCTTTCTCCACTGTACATTCCTGCCTCCTTTATCAGAGATAAGGTGACCGTATGTGCGTGGGTTTATCTCTGGGCTTTCTATCCTGTTCCATTGATCTATATTTCTGTTTTTGTGCCAGTACCATACTGTCTTGATTACTGTAGCTTTGTAGTATAGTCTGAAGTCAGGGAGCCTGATTCCTCCAGCTCCGTTTTTTGTTCTCAAGATTGCTTTGGCTATTCGGGGTCTTTTGTGTCTCCATACAAATTGTGAAATTTTTTGTTCTACTTCTGTGAAAAATGCCAGCGGTAGTTTGATAGGGATTGCATTGAATCTGTAGATTGCTTTGGGTAATAGAGTTATTTTCACAGTGTTGGTTCTTCCAATCCAAGAACACGGTATATCTTTCCATTTTTTGTATCATCTTTAATTTCTTTCACCAGTGTCTTATAATTTTCTGCATACAGGTCTTTTGTCTCCTTAGGTAGGTTTATTCCTAGATATTTCATTCTTTTTCTTGCAGTGGTAAATGGGAGTGTTTTCTTGATTTGACATTCAGATTTCTCATCATTAGTGTATAGGAATGCCAGAGATTTCTGTGCATTAATTTTGTATCCTGCTACTTTACCAAATTCATTGATTAGCTCTAGTAGTATTCTGGTAGCATCTTTAGGATTCTCTGTGTAGAGTATCATGTCATCTGCAAACAGTGACAGCTTTACTTCTTCTTTTCCGATTTGGATTCCTTTTATTTCATTTTCTTCTCTGATTGCTGTGGCTGAAACTTCCAACACGATGTTGAATAAGAGTGGTGAGAGTGGGCAACCTTGTCTTGTTCCTGATCTTAGTGGAAATGCTTTCAGTTTTTCACCATTGAGGACGATGTTGGCTGTGGGTTTGTCATATATGGCCTTTATTATGTTGAGGAAAGTTCCCTCGATGCCTACTTTCTGCAGGGTTTTTATCATAAATGGGTGTTGAATTTTGTCGAAAGCTTTCTCTGCATCTATTGAGATGATCATCTGGTTTTTCTCTTTCAGTTTGTTAATATGGTGTCTCACGTTGGTTGATTTGCGTATATTGAGGAATCCTTGCATTCCTGGAATAAACCCCACTTGATCATGGTGTATGATCCTTTTAATGTGCTTTTGGATTCTGTTTGCTAGTATTTTGTTGAGGATTTTTGTATCTATGTTCATCAGTGATATTGGCCTGTAGTTTTCTTTCTTTGTGACATCCTTGTCTGGTTTTGGTATCAGGGTGATGCTGGCCTCGTAGAATGAGTTTGGGAGTGTTCCTCCCTCTGCTATATTTTGGAGGAGTTTGAGAAGGATAGCTGTTAGCTCTTCTCTAAATGTTTGATGAATTCGCCTGTGAAGCCATCTGGCCCTGGGCTTTTGTTTGTTGGAAGATTTTTAATCACAGTTTCAATTTCAGTGCTTGTGATTGGTCTGTTCACATTTTCTATTTCTTCCTGATTCAGTCTTGGCAGGTTGTGCATTTCTAAGAATTTGTCCATTTCTTCCAGGTTGTCCATTTTATTGGCATAGAGTTGCTTGCAGTAATCTCTCATGATCCTTTGTATTTCTTCAGTGTCAGTTGTTACTTCTCCTTTTTCCTTTCTAATTCTATTGATTTGAGTCCTCTCCCTTTTTTTCTTGATAAGTCTGGCTAATGGTTTATCAATTCTGTTTATCTTCTCAAAGAACCAGCTTTTAGTTTTATTGATATTTACTATCGTTTCCTTTATTTCTTTTTCATTTATTTCTGATCTGATTTTTATGATTTCTTTCCTTCTGCTAATTTTGGGGGTTTTTTTGTTCTTCTTTCTCTAATTGCTTTAGGTGCAAGGTTAGGTTGTTTATTCAAGATGTTTCCTGTTTCTTAAGGTAGGATTGTATTGCTATAAAGTTCCCCCTTAGAACTGCTTTTGCTGTATCCCATAGGTTTTGGGTCGTCGTGCCTCCATTGTCATTTGCTTCTAGGTATCTTTTGATTTCCTCTTTGATCACTTCGTTATTAAGTAGTGTATTGTTTAGCCTCCATGTGTTTGTAATTTTTACAGATCATTTCCTGTAATTGATATCTAGTCTCATAGCGTTGTGGTCGGAAAAGATACTTGATACAATTTCAATTTTCTTAAATTTACCAAGGCTTGATTTGTGACCCAAGATATGATCTATCCTGGAGAATGTTCCATGAGCACTTGAGAAAAATGTGTATTCTGTTGTTTTTGGATGGAGTGTCCTATAAATATCAATTAAGTCCATCCTGTTTAATGTATCATTTAAAGCTTGTGTTTCCTTATTTATTTTCATTTTGGATGATCTGTCCATTGGTGAAAGTGGGGTGTTGAAGTCCCCTACTATGAATGTGTTACTGTCGATTTCCCCTTTTATGGCTGTTAGTATTTGCCTTATGTATTGAGGTGCTCCTATGTTGGGTGCATAAATATTTACAATTGTTATATCTTCTTCTTGGATCGATCCCTTAATCATTATGTAGTGTCCTTCTTTGTCTCTTCTAATAGTCTTTATTTTCAAGTCTATTTTGTCTGATATGAGAATTGCTACTCCAGCTTTCTTTTGGTTTCCATTTGCATGGAATATCCTTTTCAAACCCCTTACTTTCAGTCTGTATGTGTCTCTAGGTCTGAAGTGGGTCACTTGTAGAGAGCATATACAGGGGTCTTGTTTTTGTATTCATTCAGCCAATCTGTGTCTTTTGGTGGGAGCATTTAGTCCATTTACATTTAAGGTAATTATCGATATGTATGTTCCTATTCCCATTTTCTTAATTGTTTGGGGTTCATTATTGTAGGCCTTTTCCTTCTCTTGTGTTTCTTGCCTAGAGAAGTTCCTTTAGCGTTTGTTGTAAAGCTGGTTTGGTGGTGCTGAACTCTCTCAGCTTTTGCTTGTCTGTAAAGGTTTTAATTTCTCCACCAAATCTGAATGAGATCCTCGCTGGGTAGAGTAATCTTGGTTGCAGGTTTTTCTCCTTCATCACTTTAAATATGTCCTGCCAGTCCCTTCTGGCTTGCAGAGTTTCTGCTGAAAGATCAGCTGTTAACCTTATGGGGATTCCCTTGTGTGTTATTTGTTCTTTTTCCCTTGCTGCTTTTAACATTTGTTCTTTGTATTTAATTTTTGATAGTTTGATTAATATGTGTTTTGGCGTGTTTCTCCTTGGATTTATCCTGTATGGGACTCTCTGTGCTTCCTGGACTTCATTAACGATTTCCTTTCCCATATTAAGGAAGTTTTCAACTATCGTCTCTTCAAACATTTTCTCAGTCCCTTTCTTTTTCTCTTCTTCTTCTGGGACCCCTATAATTCGAATGTTGGTGCATTTAATGTTGTCCCAGAGGTCTCTGAGACTGTCCTCAGTTCTTTTCATTCTTTTTTCTTTTTTCTGCTCTGCAGTAGTTATTTCCACTATTTTATCTTCCAGGTCACTTATCCGTTCTTTTGCCTCACTTATTCTGCTATTGATCCCATCTACAGTATTTTTAATTTCATTTCTTGTGTTGTTCATCATTGCTTGTTTCATCTTTAGTTCTTCTGGGTCCTTGTTAAATGTTTCTTGCATTTTCTCTATTCTCTTTCCAAGATTTTGGATCATCTTTACTCTCATTATTCTGAATTCTTTTTCAGGTAGACTGCCTATTTCCTCTTCATGTGTTAGGTCTGGTGGGTTTTTATCTTGCTCCTTCATCTGCTGTGTGTTTCTCTGTCTTCTCATTTTGCTTATCTTACTGTGTTCAGGGTCTCCTTTTTGCAGGCTGCAGGTTCGTAGTTCCCGTTGTTTTTGTTGTCTGCCCGCAGTGGCTAAAGTTGCTTCAGTTGGTTGTGTAGGCTTCCAGGTGTACGGGACTACACCTGTGTTCTGTGTTCTGGTGGTTGGGGCTTGATCTTGTCTTTCTGGTGGGCAGGTCCACGTCTGGTGGTGTGTTTTCGGGTGTCTGTCGACTTATTATGATTTTAGGCAGCCTCTCTGCTAATGGATGGGGTTGTGTTCCTGTCTTGCTAGTTGTTTGGCATAGGTTGTCCAGCACCGTAGCTTGCTGGTCATTGAGTGAAGCTGGGTGTTGGTGTTGAGATGGAGATCTCTGGGAGATTTTCGCCATTTGATATTATGTGGAGCTGGGAGGTCCCTTGTGGACCAGTGTCCTGAACTTGGCTCTCCCACCTCAGAGGCACAGCACTGACTCCTGGCTGCAGCACCAAGAACCTTTCATCCATACGGCTCAGAAAGAAAGAAAGGAAGAAAGGATGAAAGGAAGAAAGAAAGAAAGAAACAAGGGAGGGTGGGAGGGAGGAAGGAGGGAAGGAAGGAAAGAAAAAAAGAAAGAAGATAAAATAAAATAAAATAAAATAAAGTAAAGTAAGATAAAATAAAGTTATTAAAATAAAAAACAATTATTAAGAAAAACAGGTTTTTTTTAAAGAAAAAAAAAGCAACCAACCGATAGAAGCCTAGGACAAATGGTGAAAGCAAAGCTATACAGACAAAATGTCACACAGAAGCATACACATACACACTCACAAAAAGAGGAAAAGGGGAAAAAATAATAAATCTTGTTCTCAAAGGCCACCTCCTCAATTCGGGATGATTCGTTGTCTATTCATGTATTCCACCGATGCAGGGTACATCAAGTTGATTGTGGAGCTTTAATCCGCTGCTCCTGAGGCTGCTGGGAGAGATTTCCCTTTCTCTTCTTTGTTCTCACAGCTCCCAGGGGCTCAGCTTTGGATTCGGCCCCGCCTCTGCGTGTAGGTCGCCTGAGGGCGTCTGTTCTTCGCTCAGACAGGACGGGGTGAAAGGAGCCGCTGATTCGGGGGCTCTGGCGCACTCAGGCCCGGGGGGAGGGAGGGGCACGGAGGCGGGGCGGGCCTGCGGCGGCAGAAGTCGGCGTGACGTTGCACCAGCCTGAGGCGCGCCGTGCGTTCTCCCGGGTGAGTTGTCCCTGCATCCCGGGACCCTGGCGGTGGCGGGCTGCACAGGCTCCCCGGGAGGGGAGGTGTGGATAGTGACCTGCGCTCGCACACAGGCTTCTTGGTGGCGGCAGCAGCGGCCTCAGCGTCTCATGTCTGTCCCTGGGGTCCGCGCTGATAGCCGCGGCTCGCGCCCGTCTCTGGAGCTCCTTTAGGCAGCGCTCTGAATCCCCTCTCCTCGCGCACCAGGAAACAAAGAGGTAAGAAAAAGTCTCTCGCCTCTTCGGCAGCTCCAGACTTTCCCCCGGACTCGCTCCCGGCCAGCCGTGGCGCACTAACCCCCGCAGGCTGTGTTCACGCCGCCAACCCCAGTCCTCTCCCTGCGCTCCGACCGAAGCCCGAGCCTCAGCTCGCAGCCCCGCCCGCCCCGGCGGGTGAGCAGACAAGTCCCTCGGGCTGGTGAGTGCCGGTCGGCACCGATCCTCTGTGCGGGAACCTCCCCGCTTTTCCCTCCGCACCCCTGTGGCTGCGCTCTCCCCCGCGGCCCCGCAGCTTCCCGCCTCCGCCACCCGCAGTCTCCGCCCGCGAAGGGGCTTCTAGTGTGTGGAAACCTTTCCTCCTTCACGGCTCCCTCCCACTGGTGCAGGTCCCGTCCCTATCCTTTTGTCTCTGTTTATTCTTTTTTCTTTTGCCCTACCCAGGTACTTGGGGGGGTTTCTTGCCTTTTGGGAGGTCTGAGGTCTTCTGTCAGCGTTCAGTAGGTGTTCTGTAGGAGTTGTTCCACGTGTAGATGTATTTCTGGTATATCTGTGGGGAGGAAGGTGATCTCCGTGTCTTACTCTTCCGCCATCTTCCCCTCGTTCCCCCGATTCTGTGTTTATTAAGCAAGTCTTAGATGATAATTTGGCTTCCCATGTTATTTACCAGTAGGGAGATTAGTGAGGATCTGTCACTTTGTAAAATTATATTTATCATTATTAATTTATACATTGGCATTTAGCTTTGATTCAGCAGTCTTTGGAGGGTTTGATATTATGCGTTCAATTAATCTTGGACATGGTCAAGACTGAGTTTTGAGTCTCCAAACCTTGGGAATTAAACATTTTTAAACATAGCCCTTTGTGAGCTTGGTTGATGTGAATCCACACCTGAGAGAAGCATGTAGTTGAGAAGTACTCAACTCTGGACCTGGTGAGGTTTCCTAGAAGCCAGTCTTCCAGCACCCTCCAGCCGATTAACTCCCTCTGTTTCTATAAAAAAAAATCCACAGAATAAAAATAAAAATCTCACGCTCTCTTTTTATGTGGTTTGAATAGTGAATATGTGAATATGCCAGTAATAATGTCAGTAATATGCCAGTAATAATGTCAGTAATTACTGGCAATAATATGCCAGTAATAATGTCAGTAATAGTGAATATGCCATTTCAAGCTACCTTCTTCTCTCCTTCTCCAAGGAGACTCTAGTCTTCCATATTGGGCATTAGAGAGAGGTGCTTAAGAACTTTGGAACCAGACAGATCTCGCTCTGAATTCCACCTGTGCACCACTTACTAGCTGTGTGGCCTTGGACAACTTACTTCTCTCTGAGCCTCACTTTTCTCATGTTATAAAGTGGGAATAATAATAATAATACCCATCTCGTAAGGTGGTTGTGAGGATTAAAATGAATAAATGTAAAGGGTTTAGAATACTGCCTGATTCAAATGAATGTGCTCAGCAGCTGTTAGTTGTTGTTACTGTTGTCATTTTTATTGTTGTTGTTTCAATACTCTCACTTAGTCACCATTATAGAGCCAGTCTGCCGACATCACATTAACCAATGATACTCAACCTGGATTGTCAATATCGGCACTGGCTCCGGGGTTGTCATGGCATTCTTGAAAAAGAAAGAACTTTCATTTTTATTTAAAGAAAAAAGGACACATGGCATTTACGGGGGACAGGGTATGATGATAGCATCAGTCAAAATGAGCTGATGACAGAGACACAATTTCAGCTAGGTTGGGACCAGTCATGGTGACTCTTTTCACCAGGTTGCTGTCAGCAGCATACCTTTCTCGGTGTTGGTATGTGCTGGTGGAACACACCAGCACCTGTCTTGATCATCAGTACTGACAAATGTCTGCTCAGATAAATTAACATTCTCATCTGGCCTGACTCATTTTGTGGGAACAAGTTGGCAAGCCAGTGTGTGTATGAGCTGACTCACAAAACCCCTCAGCTTAAAAAAAAAAAAAAAGTACTGTATATTGTTTTACTCTAACAAGCATTGAGAAATGGCAGATAGACTTCTGTTTTCTCCTTTTGTGGCCGCATTTATTGACTTCCACGTGGTGTTTTTGAGAGGCACATAGAAGACTGAAAATTCAATAGAGGAGGAGGAAAGGGGCACAAGGAAAAGAGGCATATGTTATATTTTGTCAGCATATGAGTACTGGTAACTTGTTCTATAGTAAAAGCGCAGGTCCAAACAGTTCTAAAGAGCTTAAAGGTATAGCACAGGAATGGGGCAGCCTCATTATGGGTCTATCGCAGGGGCAATTTGAACATCATTCACATTAATATTCCAATGACCATTGATGTCATGGTATGCCAGGACCATACAGCACTGATATTTCCTTCCCCCTTCCCTGCCCAGAGAATTTAGAGCCTAAGGAAGACTAGAAAACAATTCACTTCTCTACTTTGGTTTCAGTCATTCTGGGCCAGAGGCATTGACCTTAATGACTTCCACAGGCAGATTTCAGAAAATGACAAAATTGAATTTTAGTTCGTGCTTTTGTGTTACATAGCTCAAACTGGAACAATAATGTTTTAGGGGTTTCCCCTCAACTTTCTTTCTTAAAACAGAGAATTTTCAGTGCTGTCAGCTCCACTGTTCTAGACCCCGTGAGCTGGAATTTATAGCTCAGTTGAGGCCAGTTAGATCAGCAGAGGACACAGTGCAATTGTGCTGTGTCTTCCTTTGCACAGGCATCGGGGCTGCCCCCAGGCCTGCACAGGGGACCCCTAGGCATGTTTAAGGAAAGTGCTAAGCAACAGGATCAGAAGGCCTCATTAGGGAAAGCGACTGTAGCTTATATTTTAGAGATTTTCTTTAAAATGCCCAATCTCAAAATCAGCTTTTTCCAGGCACGTTGCCAAATTACAGCAATGGACCAGTTTTCAAAGGCCCATTTAAAATAAGCTCTCTTAATAGACTTGAGGACATGGGGAGGGGGAAGGGTAAGCTGTGACGAAGTGAGAGAGTGGCATGGACATATCTACACTACCAAATGTAAAATAGCTAGCTAGTGGGAGGCAGCCGCATAGCACAGGGAGATCAGCTGGGTGCTTTGTGACCACCTAGAGGGGTGGGATAGGGAGGGTGGGAGGGAGACGCAAGAGGGCGGAGATATGGGGATATATGTATGCATATAGCTGATTCACTTTGTTATACAGCAGAAACTAATACAACATTATAAAGCAATTATACTCCAATAAAGATGTTAAAAAATAAAATAAGCTCTCTTGAATGTAGCACTGTGACAAAGGTCCTTCTGGAGGGAAGCCACTTTAGACATCAGATCACTCCAAGCATTATTTTAAAATAGTGCCCAGGGCTTTTAATAATTTAGGCGCTGTTTTCTTTGAACCCAGAAAATGTCAGTGTACCAGAAGCAGACATAAATGGGGCTGCCTGGCCAACAGCTGGATTTCCTTTTGCACAGATGTTTCCTTAACAGGGATTGAGCCTTGAAAGTTGTTGATATTGTCCCCTGTCCTTCTACCCCATGGAACTATCTTCCGTTGATTCAGTCCTTCCCCCATTCCCTCCCACATTTAAACTTTAGGTTGAGTTTGTGGAGGTTTAGGAATGGAAGGGTTAAAGGGAAGGAAATTCATTGTGACCTATTGAGGGTGAAACTCCTAGAAGATAAAAGAAAAGCATCCTGCTATGAGGAGGGGCCTGTGCTCAGCCGCCCCCTTATCTGGAATAGCTATGGGGAGGGAGCGGCAAAGCCTGCCAGAGGTTTTCCAAAGAGACTTCTAAAGTCATGAGCTCCGGTCTTCTTCAAATAAAGACCTGCAGTTTGTTAGAAGCTCAAGGACAAATGGAAGCCAAAGTCGTCCATGTCTCTGACGCTACAAGTAACCAAGGTAGCACTGAGTGGCTTGCTTCTGATTTTCTAGCTCAGGACCTGGGGTTCTCTCATTGGTTTTAATATATTGTATATGCTGGTTGCCAGAGGTACTCAGACAATTCAAAATGGGAAGCTGAATCAAGCACTTATGTGTGTGGGAGTGGCTGCTTGTCTTTCTGACCGCACCCTCTCTTCCTCCAGGTTGTAATTCTAGGATTATTTCAGTCACTGGCTCTCCATTTTTATAACTTCCTGTTAAACCCATTTCCACATTTTGTTAAAATAATCAGCTGTTCAAGATTGTTTGGAAGGTCAGATTCCATTAGGTCACCTGGTCCTCAGTCATTAACGTCACATATGATTGTTCAACAGTACGATACAGACAGCCCTTGTGGCTGGTGATGTCACGCTTCTGTGGAAGGAGGGTGGTCTGCTCTTGCATGCATGGCCTTCAGCATTTGCTACAAGGAAAAGCTGCATGTCCTTCATAGGTCTTAAGAAATGTCCCCTTTAAAAACAAATACAATTGAGTTTTGAACAAAAGAGATGTTTCCCTAACTCATTTCTTTGAATTTGCTCTAGGGTTTTAGGCTCTTCAGATAGTTGCTGAAGCCCTTAATAACTGCTACAGACCAGAATTCAGGTAGCCTCAGAATTTAGCTGGTTTCGTGCAAATAGGTACCAATTAGTAATTTATCCAAGCCTAGAGAGATTAGATGACCTGCTTCATAGATCATACTGATACTGTAGTGGTTTTTTCCACTGCATCTCACTATTGTAGATGTCACTAGAACTGGTTCTTTATCCAGAAAAAAATGTGGAGAGGAAGAGGTATGGCGGAGGAGAGAAATCATAGGCAGCGCTCAGATATGTTCACACTGTAGTTTTGGATATATAACAATAATTTTCTTATTAAACAAAAGAAAGGCAATGTCCAAAAGAGATTATCAAACAGCTGCTGCTAGAAGAAAGAAAAGTGATTCACGGGAACGTCCGTGGAGTCTCCTTTACTTACTCTCAAGTTCTTCCTGGAGGAAGAATTCTTTACTTTAGGTCCTTGATGCTCAGTAAGTTGTGAAGCACTTCCCTTTTGGCACGTAAGCATTTTTTGACTTTTTGAGAAGCATCCAGCATTTATCAAACCCTCCGGTAGTCAAGTCATAGTTGCAAATCATAGTGGTTGCTTCAATGCCTTGATGGTCTTGTGAGAACCTGAGGGAAACAGAGACTACCATGCCCAGCTTCACCAGGGACGTCTTTAGGGACGCAATTTTTCCTACCGGCTGACCTCTTTTGTCAGGTTCTAACCTTAATTCTATAGATCCACCCCTCCTCCCATCCCATTCTTTCACATAGACTCATACCAGATGCGCACACAATGTGATTCAGTTCTAATGTGGAGGCAAAAATCATTTTATAAAGTTTATAGACTATAATAGCAGTTTGCTAAAAGTGAAATATTCCCTCCTTTTGACAAGCTCAGGGGAAAGCCACATGGTTGACCTTTGCTGGCATTCCATGCCTTCCCTCCCTGCCACTGAATTCGGCTGAAGTCATTGTGGTGATACTGACCTTCCTGCCAGGTCTTTGGCCGCTGCCAGAGACCACTGAGTACGCCCGAGCAGCTCTCTCCCACTGAGTTAATCAAGCCAGCCTTCACCTTCCTTGTGTTTCCTAAGCTGGCGTGCCCTGCAGGAGACTGAGTCCCAGGAAACTGTCAAGATCTTGGCCCTTGAATCCTGTCTCTGCCAGTAGCACTTTGAAGGAACTGTGGCTCAAGGGAGGGCCTGGCCTTTTTGCAAAGGCTAGCTTTTCAATTAAATACCATAGTTTCATGATTAGAGCTGAGAGCTCTGAGATTTCATACCCATATCAATAATCCCAAGGAAATGCACAGTATTGACCTCTTTCTCTTATTTTCTTATAATTTCCATTTCATTATGGCTATAAGGCACGGCAGACTATGTATTTCTGGGCAATTATTGTTCTTCGTAGGTAGTTAGAATCATTCAGGCTTTTGCCTTGTTCCTCAAATCCTACCCAAAAATTGAAGTTATTTTCCTGAGATGTCTTGTAAAAACCCAGTATAGCCAAACAGCCGAAATATTTTTTCTTTTAGAGTTGAACCAAGAGGGGAAAAAAAAAAAAATCAGTCTCCTCATACCTCAAGGAATTATTGCGTAGTGTTTTAGTGGGTAAGCTCTGGAGTCAGATTGCTTGAATTCAAGTCTTGGGTCTTCTGCATACTGACTGTATAACCTTTGGCAAGTTACTTAACCTCTCTGTGCCTCATTTTTCTTATTTGTACAATAGAGACAATAGTATACTCACCTCATAGTGGGGGTCCTGATAATACATGAATTAATTCACATAAAGCACTTGAAACACTGCCTGGCAGAGGTAAATGCTCCATAGATGCTAGTTCTTACTATACCTAAAGCTAATCTTTAAGTGCTGTGCAATATTTTCCTTGGAGGGAGATAAACATAATGGAAAAATCATTGTACAGTCAGAGTCCTGTGTTTTGTCGCTGCCACCAACTGCCACATAGCTATATGACTTACAGCCAGTCTTAGTTTCAGTTATCTCATCTGTGAAACTGGGATAGTAATATTGCCCTTCACTACTTTTTGCATACATGCGTGTGGGCATGCGCGCACACAGACACACGCTCGCACACGCACATTCACTTCCTGTGATAGAGAAGGAGAATTAAATGAGAACACAGATGTTAAAACTCCGAAAGGACATGAGACACTTCACTTATGGTGATCGTGTTGCCGTGTATTCTATGTATATTTAAGCTATAACATTCTCAGAACAAAAGGTACTTTCATATCTATAAGGTATTCTATGCTTTTCAAAGAAAATAGACCATCCAGTATTTTATCACAGCTGGCTGTTGCAAGCCTCTAGGGCATAAGGAGCATGTTGTTTGCTTGGTTTATTCACAGTCTAGCAGATAGTGTACCTTCAGTAAATGTTAAGTGGGAAAAGTATAATTTTATACAAGTGCAATCGATCTAATGAGACAGCTAAGATGCCTCAGAAATGGTCTTTAAATAGTTTTCTACCAAGTGGTTAATGTTGTTGACTTCACATAATGTCAGGGGCCTGTGATAATTTAGGTCCCAAACAAGTTGAAATTTGGTTCAGACATATATCTTGAGAGAACATGTTATGGCTTAGCAGGAGAAGCCATAAGGGAACACTTCCCAGATCTATATATTATCTTTCATGAGAGAGTACACAGTAGTCTCCTGGCTCTCTATGTGTAAAAAGTGAAAAAAAAATTGTTATAAAGAGCTCTCAGTGAGTACTTGTAGAGTGTATGAATGCATAAGACCTTGGCAGGGTGTGTGAATAAATTTTAAGCCAACTCAGATCTGGTACTTCTCATTAGTGTGAGTGGAAGGAGGATGGGATTTCACCTTCCACTAACCAAGGGGAAGAGGAGTCTGTTGCTTTTATAGTCACTAAAGCTTTGGCTGTGAAGCACTTGCAGAAATATAAAGTGCTGTGGAAATCCCTAATAATAGGTTATAGAGAGAACTCTCTCCAGTAACAGTGGTTGCATAAACTACTGACAATTGACTTTTCTCAAGTTACTCATTTAGTGCCTAAGTGGTTAAAGGAGGAAAGAAGAGCAGAGAAGAGCAAGACTGTGTGAAATGAACACATTAATTGTCCTAAAAGCAACAGAAAAATCCCCTAGTTGTGCTCTTTCTTTTCAATACCTAAAGGTATATTGAAAAGAAATACAGGTTTTTATTAGATAAAGGCACTACCAGAATGTTTGCATTTAAACCTTTAAATGAAGCCATTCCCTCTTTATGGAGCAGAATGTTTCATTCATTATATCCTAAAAAGACTAGTTTTATTTTCCTAAAGTATGGTTACTAATAGTAGGGAGTTAAGAAACTCTTTAGCCCTGATTCATGGAATTACAGTCATACACTACAAAAAGAAAATTTCACAAGTTGAGAAGACAATAGTCAAACCTAGAATGTCTTAGTGATTTTTTGGTCTGGCTAAGACACAAGCCATTCTTGTTACTGTTCGTTTGGAGCAATCCATGTCCCATGAACTCTTCGGAGAGGAACTTTTTTCTTTTTGCAAAAAGATTTTAGTTAAGTGGAATGATTTGGAGAGCTCTGGGGGCTTTTGAAAACTATTTAATTATGGATTCTGGGAGGAACTATAGAACTTTACTTCCTTGGATACTGTCAGGCTTTCTGTTGTAAAGAGTGAACTACCAGATCTAAGAATGTGACCCCGATGCCTCTTTTGGTAGGTGTCATTTTTTACCCATGGGAACCTTGAATATGTAAGAGTATTTCCTAATCAACCAAGAATTGGCTTCTTTAAGTGAAAGCCTGGGAGACAGAAGAATGAAAAGAAGACTAAAATTCAAGTCTGATAACAGAACTAACTCACCAAGATGAAGGGCAAGGTATGGGGTCTGGCATGAAAAATGCTGGACCACAAGATTATCTCATAAGAGTCAGAATTATTTTTGGTGTGTCCACAGTAAAATGAGTTCCAAGACAAGTTGTTCTTAAAGTTTTATCAATATTAGAAACAAGTCATCATCTGGAATTCCCTTACGTTCTTCTGTTTAGCTACTTTTCCTGATTTCTCAAGTGTGGCTTGTCCCGGAATCCATTGTGAAAACAGACATATTCTGAGCCATGATGAAGCCAGCCTTATTACTGCCTACCTAATTTTAACACTGTTATATACACTTGATCAAAATTTTAAGATATAATAAAAGGGTAAAAAGATAAAAGATTTTGGAAGGATCATGTATGCAGATTCAATCTCGAGCCCTGACAACTGCTAGGGAAGACAGTGCTGGGCCGCTTAATGAGTCCCTGACAAGGGTCTGGCATTTATGAATATAAACATTTCTATCATTGCTACTAAAACTCGTGAGAATACACTGTTGAAATGATATTTTGTCTCAAGTGGTAGGTATAGCTTCTCTTTTTCTCATTCTCCTTATTTATCTACCTACCTATTTATTTATATCCTACCTTCTCCTGAAAAGAGTTTAAAGTGCTCTACAAAAGTGTACATAATAAAAGTAAGATACAGTGCAACTAAAATACATAGGAACAATTAGGCAAAGGGGAAAATACAGGTAGGAAGTAAGATGGAGCCAGGATTAGAGCTATGGCACAAAATGCATGACATGAAGTTTACTGTGCTTGATAGAGGTAGACGATAAATTTGGTTTATGCTTTGTAGCAACAAATGTGAAGAGGGAAAAATGATCAAATACGTGAATCAGAATGTACAGAAGCTTAAAACACACTGGCTTTTCAGAAAAGCTAATGGAGGGTAAAGAATAAGAACTAATTGGGCTAATGGGGCAAGGGTGGTCAACTGTTGCAGAGTCATAAATTTTCTAGTAGCTGTGGATATTCATTTCTCTTTCTGAGGATCTGTTGAGTGAATCATTTTAATTGTCTTCTCTGGTCTGTAACAGAATAGCCTTCAGGGGAGAATTCATCCTGTCTATCCCTATCTATCTATCTACCTACCTATCTATGAAATGATACAAGTAATAGCCCTTGAAAAATGTTTCCTTCATTTTGTCTTTCACTCATTTCTTTATTTCCAATTCATGTACCTTGTATTTAGTAGCCTAGCATGGGAAACTTAAAAAGCAAGACTATATACATTTACAGCGTGGTCATGGAACTGTACCAACCAGTGGTTTATATTTAATAGCAACTTACTTCTAAGCTTCATCAATTCTATCTAAATTAATGTGGAGCATAAAATTCCAGAAAAATCCAGCAGAAATTGGAGCAAAACTTCTAGCATCTTCTATATGAACTACTGTGAACAATGTGGGAGCTTTGCTTACCACCTAAACTTGCATTTTTATGTGATTGATTTTTTTAAAAATTGTTCAGTATTCAAAAATAACATTGAAGTGTGTTACCTATTTGGGTGTTTTGGTCCATTAACTTTTTCCAGTGGTTTTTCCAATTAAAATTACATTGATGCCATATGGCGTCTATTTGTATGCTAAAACTCCCTAACTCATGAAAGAAATGTCAAAGCAGATTGAGCAGAGGGAGTGAGTTAACACTTTTCAGTGGTTCTAGTCACTAGTTCCATCAAGGACTAATTTCCAAGGTCCAGTTTTTCTCATTTAAAAACAATGAAGAGATTTTTTTTTGGAACAGTTTTACATTTAAACAAAAATCAAGCAGAGGGGCTTCCCTGGTGGCGCAGTGGTTGGGAGTCCGCCTGGCGATGCAGGGGACACGGGTTTGTGCCCCGGTCCGGGAGGATCCCGCGTGCCGTGGAGCGGCTGGGCCCGTGAGCCGTGGCTGCTGAGCCTGCGCGTCCGGAGCCTGTGCTCTGCAACGGGAGAGGCCACAACAGTGAGAGGCCCACTTACCGCCAAAAAAAAAAATCAAGCAGATAATACAGAGGTCCTATTTGCTCCCACTCCCCTGCACACAGTTTCCTCTATTATTAACATTATTAGCATTAGTGTGGTACATTTCTTGGAATTAATGAACCAGTATTGATACATTATTAATAACTGAAGTCCATAGTTTACATTAAAATTTACTCTGTGTCACACAGTTCTGTGGGTTTTAACAAATGCATTATGTCTTGTATCCTCCATTAGAATATCATGCAGAACTGTTTTACCACCCTAAAAATATCCGTGCTTCACCTATTCCCCCTTTCCCCTCCCCTCCCCCCCCCGCCCCCAAATCCCTGGTCACCACTGATCTTCCTAGTGTCTCAATAGTTTTGCCTTTTTCAGAATGTCAAATAGTTGGAATCATACAGTATACAGCCTTTTAAGACTGGCTTCTTTTACTTAGCAATAGACATCTACGTTTCTTCCAAGTCCCTTTGTGGCTTGATAGCTTATGTCTTTTTATGGCTAAATAGTATTCCATTGTATGGATATACCACTGCTTATCCTTTGAAGCTTGCTTCTAGTTGATTATTATAAATAAAGGTTCTATAAACATTCATGTGTTGCTTTTTTTTTTTTTTTTGGCTGTATGCGGGCCTCTCACTGTCGTGGCCTCTCCCATTGCGGAGCACAGGCTCCGGACGCGCAGGCTCAGCGGCCGTGGCTCACGGGCCCAGCCGCTCCGCGGCATGTGGGATCTTCCCGGACTGGGGCATGAACCCGTGTCCCCTGCATCGGCAGGCGAACTCTCAACCACTGCGCCACCAGGGAAGCCCTATGTGTAGCTTTTTGTGTGAACTTAAGTTTTCAACTCAGTTGCGTAAATATCTAGGAGCACAATTCCTGGATCACAATTATACTTGTAAGAAACTGCCAAACTGTCTTCTAAAGTGGCTGTACTACTTTGCATTCTCACCAGCAGTGTTGTGCTGCATCCTTGTCAGCATTTGGTATTGTGAATGTTACGAATTTTAGCCATTCTAATAGCTGTGTAGTGGTTGGTATCTCGTTGTTGGTTTAATTTGCAACTCCCTAATGACATAAGATATTGAGCATATTTCCTTATGCTTATTTGCCATCTACATATCTTCATTGGTGAGATGTCTGTTCAGATCTTTTGTCCATTTTTAACTGAATTGTTTGTTTTCTTATTGTTGAATTGTAACAGTTTTTTATATATTTCAGATACAAGTCCTTTATCAGATATGTTTTGCAAATATTTTCTCACAGTTTGTGACTTGTTTTTCCATTTTCCTAGCAGGTGTTTGTCTCTTCATTCTCTTGACAAAACAGATGTTCTAAATTTTAATAAAGTCCAACTTATCAATTGTTTATTTCATGGATTGTACTTTTGATGTTGTTATCTAAAACCTTATTGCTAAACTCAAAATAATCAAGATCTTCTCCCATGTTATCATCTGGAAGTTTTATAGTTTTGCATTTTATATTTAGGTCTACAATCCATTTTGAGTTACTTTTATAAAAAGTGTAAGGTCTGTATCGATTTATGTCTTTGCATATGAGTGTCCAGTTGTTTCCGAGCTATTTGTTGAGAAAACTATACTTTTTCTGTTGAGTTGGCTTTCTCCTTTCTGTCAGTCTATTTCTAGGCTCTGTATTCTGTTCCATTGATCTATTTCTTTATTCTTCTGCTAATACTATGCTGTCTTTTATTTTTTTACAGTTTTCTGCTCTTTTTATTTTAAAATTTAAAAAAAAATAATTAATTTTAGTTTTGGCTGCATTGGGTCTTTGCTGCTGCATGCGGGCTTTCTCTAGTTGCAGCGAGTGAGGGCTACTCTTTTTTTTTTTTTTTTTTTTTTTT
>NW_006789873.1:1174957-1196612 GCF_000442215.2 Lipotes vexillifer | reverse complement strand
TTTTTTTTTTTTTTTTTTTTTTTATTTAAAATTTGGGGCTTTCTCTAGTTGCGGCGAGCGGGGGCTACTCTTCATTGCAGTGCGCGGGATTCTCATCGTGGTGGCTTCTCTTGTTGCGGAGCAGGGGTCTAGGCACGTGGGCTTCAGTAGGTGTGGCACGCAGGCTCAGTAGTTGTGGCTCGCAGGCTCTAGAGCACAGCCTCAGTAGTTGTGGCGCACGGGCCTAGCTGCTCCGTGGCATGTGGGATCTTCCCGGACCGGGGCTCGAACCTGTGTCCCCTGCATTGGCAGGCAGATTCTTAGCCACTGCGCCACCAGGGAAGTCCCGAGGGCTACTCTTTGTTGCAGGGTGCAGGCTTCTCATTGCGGTGGCTTCTCTTTGTTGTGGAGCAGAGGCTGTAGGCGTGCAGGTTTCAGTAGTTGTGGCACGTGGGCTCAGTAGTTGTGGCTTGTGGGCTCCAGAGCGCAGGCTCAGTAGTTGTGGTGCATGGGCTTAGTTGGTCCACAGCATGTGGGATCTTCCCGGACCAGGGCTCAAACCCATGTCCCCTGCATTGGCAGGTGAATTCTTAACCACTGCACCACCAGGGAAGTCTCATTATGCTGTCCTGATTACTGTAACTTTATAGGAATTTATTTTCCATCTTTGAAAGTTTATGTTGGCCTCAGTGTTTTTCATACATCTGACTGTAGGTACAGTCACTTTGAGAAAACAATAATTAACAATTTATTGATTGTCTAATAGTTCTTCTTTTTTAAATTTAAATATTGTATTAGTTTCAGGTGTAGAGCATAGCGATTCAGTATTTTTTGCAGATTATACTCCATTATAAGTTATTTATATTATAATAACATAATATAAACTACTATGTATAAAATAAACAACAAGGATATACTGTATAGCACAGGTAATTATAGCCATTATCTTGTAGGAATTCTTGAACCTGGGTGTCCCAGTCCTCTGATTTTGTTATTCTTCGGCGTTGTGATGTCTATTCTGGGTCTTTTGCCTTTCCATATAAACTTTAGTATTGTTTTCCACAAAATAACTTGCAGGGATTTTTATTTGGATTCCACTGAATGCATAATTCATGTTTGGAAGAATTCTTAATAATATTGAGCCTTTCTATTCATGAACATGGAATATTTCTCCATTTATTCTTATATATATTTCATTAGAATTATACCTAAGCATTCCATTTGGGGGGTGCTAACGTAAATGGTATTGTGTTTTCAATTTGAAATATCAGTTAATCATTGTTGGTGTATAGAATTTGTACATTAACTTTGTATTCTGCAACCTTGCTATATGCGCTTATTAGTTCACGGAGAGTTTTATATCAGTTCTTTGTAACAATCTATATAGGCAATCATGTCATTTGTGAACAAAAGCAGTTTATTTTTTCCTTCCCAATCTGTGTACCTTTCATTTCCTTATCTTGTCTTATTGCATTAGGTAGGACTTGAAGTACAATGTTAAAAAGAAGTGCTGAGAGGGACACCCTTGCCTTGTTCACCAATCTTAGGTTAAGGAGCAAGCCTCTAGTTTCTCACCATTAAGTATGATATTAGCTGTAAGTTTCTTGTGGATATACTTTATCAAGTGGAGAAAGTTCCCCCCTATTCCTAGTTTGCTGAGAGTTTTTATCATGAATGGGGTTGGGTTTTGGCAAATGCTTTTTCTGTACCTAATGATATGATCATTTGATTTTTCTTCTTTATAGCGCATTAATATGATGGATTACATTACCTGATTTTTGAAGGTTGAACCAGACTTGCATATCTGGAATAAAACCCACTGGGTCATGGTGTATGAGTCTTTTTATACATTGTTGTATTTGATTCACTAATATATTGTTGTGGATTTTTGCATTTATATTCATGAGAGATCTTGGTCTGTAGCTTTCCTTTCTTGTAATGCCTTTATCTGGTTTTGGTATTAGGGTAATGATGGCCTCATAGAATGAGTTAGGAAATGTTCTCTCTGCTTCTATTTTCTGGAAGAGATTGTAGAGAATTGGTCTTCTTTCTTCCTTAAATGTTTGAAAGAATTCACCTGTGAAACCATCTGGACCTGCATTCCTTTTGGAAGTTTATTAATTAATCATTCAGTTTCTTTGATAAATACAGGATAATTCAGATTACCTGTTTGTCATTGTGTGAGTTTTGATGGTTTTTGTCTTTTAAGGAATTGGTGGTGCATTCTATCAATTTAATCAAGTTTTGGGGCATATAGTTGTTCATAATATTCAGGTATTATCCTTTTAATGTCCATATGATCATTTAATAATGACCCCTCTTTCATTTCTCATGTTACTAAATTGTGTCTTATGTTTTTTTTTTTTTTTTCTTGATTAGCCTGGCTAGGTATTTTTAAATTTTATTTATCTTTTCAAAGAACTAGCTTTTTGTTTCATTGGATTTCTCTGTTGATTTTTGTTTTCAATTTCACTGAATTCTTCTCTAATTTTTTATTATTTTTTTCTTCTGCTTGCTTTAGGTTTATATTGCTGTTAATTCTCTAGTTTCATTTGGTGAAATCTTAAATTATTGATTTGAGATCTTTTTTTCCTTTTCTAATATAAGCATTCAGTGCTACAAATTTCCCTCTAAGCACTGCTTTTGCTACATCACACCGATTTCAGTAAGTTGTATGGTCATTTTCATTTAGTTAAAAATATTTTTAAATTTCTCTTAAGACTTCTTTTTTGTCCCATGCGTTGTGTAGAAATGTGTTGTTTAATTTGCAAATGATTGGATATTGTCTTGTTATCTTCCTGTTATTGACTTGCAATTTAAATTCATTGTGGTCTAAGAACGTTCTTTGTATGATTTCTGTGCTTTTAAATTTGTTAAGGTGTATTTTATGGCCAAATATATGGTCTGTCTTGGTGAATGTTCCAAGTGAGCTTGAGAAGAATGTACATTCTGCTGTTGATGGACGAATTATCCTATACATGTCAATTAGATCTAGTTGATTGATGATGCTATTTGGTTCAACTATGCCCTTGCTAACTTTCTGCCTGATGGATTTATTAGTTATTGATAGAGGCGTGTTGACATCTCCAACTATAAGTGTGGGTTTGTACATACAAGGATTATTGTCTTTTTGGAGAACTGACCCCTTCAACATTTTGTAACACCCTTTTTTTGTTCCTGATAATATTCCTTCTTCCAAAGTGTGCTTAGTCTGAAATTAATTTGGCTATTCCAGTTTTTTTTCTACTTAGTGTTAGCATGATAAGTCTTTCTTCATCCCTTTATCTGTATCTTTATATTTAAGATGTGCTACCTGTAGACAATCTATAGTTGGGTCTTATTTTTATATTTACTCCAATAGTCTCTATCTTTTACTTTGTGTACTTAAATTATTCACATTTAAAGTGATTAGTGATGTAATTGGATTAATATTCAAAATGTTTATAACTGCTTTCTCTTTATTGCACATATTCTTTGTTTTGGTTACTTTTAATCTTCCTCTCTTTTCCTGTCTTCTGTGGCTTTAACTGAACATTTATGTATGATTCCATTCCTCTTAGCATATGCTTCTTTTTGAAATTCAAATTACACTAGATTGTTTCACTGGTAGTTCAGGTACCTTATAATATTCATTTTACTTATCCATATGCTATAATCACCAACACATTATTGCTGTTATTACTTTGAACAAAGTTATATATTAAATCAACTTTTTAAAAAAGAAAAGGTTTTATTTTACCTTTATATATTCCTTCTCTTATGCTCTTCTTTTCTTCATGTAGATCTGATTTTCTGGCTTATATACTTTTCCTGAAAAACATATTTTAACATTTTCTTTTTGCAAACCAGGTCTACTGGTGACAGATTTCTTCCATTCTTGTTTGTATGAGAAAGACTTTCTCTTTTCCTTTTTGATGATAATTTTGCTAGAAATAGAATTATAGGTCTTTTTTTTTTTTTCTTTCAACACAAAATATTTCATTTACTCTCTTCTTCCTTGCATGATTTCTGATGAGATGTTCAATGTAATTCTTATCCTTGTTCCTCTATAGATAAGATGGTTTTTTTCTTCCTCTGGCTTCTTAGAAGATTTTCTCTTTGTCTTTGGTTTTCTACAGTTTGAATATGATATGCCTAAGAGTAGGTATTTTGGTATTCAACCTGCTTGTTATTCTCTGAGCTTCTTGGACCTGTGGATGTTATCTATCATGAATTTTGTGAAATTTTGGGCATCATTCTCTCAAATATTTCTTTTGCTCTCTTCTCTCTCTCTTCTCTTTCTGGAATTGCAATTACACATATTATACACCTTTTGAATTTGTCCCACTGTTCTTGGATATTCTTTTCTGTGTTTTGTTTATTCTTTTTTTTTAATCTTCCTATTGTGGTTTGAGAAGTTTCTACTGACATTTCTTTAAGATCACTGGTTCTTAGCTTGTTTCTTTCAAGTATGCTGATAAGCCCATGAAAAGCATACTTCATTTCTGTTTGTGTTTTTGATTGCTAGCATTTCCTTTCGATATTTCTTAGCATTTCTATCTCTGTATTTACATTATCCATATGTTCTTGTATATTGTCCGCTTATTCCATTAGAGTCCTTTACATATTAATAATAGTTATTTTAAATTCCCTGTCTGATATTTCCAAAATCTGTGCCATATCTGAGTGTGGTTATGATAATTGCTTTGTCTCTTCAGACTGTTCTTTTGCCTTTTTTCATGGCTTGTAATTGTTCGTTAAAAGCAGAATATGATAGATTGGGTAATAGGAGCTGAGGTAATTAGACGTTTAGTGTGAAGTGTTATGTTAATGCGACTAGGAGTTAGGCTATTTATTGTTTGCTGTATCTATAGATGCTAGAGGCTTTAGTTTCCTCTAGTGTCTTTGTTTATTTTTTTCTCACCTCTTTTTGGTGGGTTTCTCTAAGAACTCCTTAAATAGGATCTGTGTCTTTCTGGTGGAAAGGTATGGGGGGAGTGAAAGTGGCCTGTAATATTACGATTAATCAGTCTGTTAGTAGACTTAAGTCCATGAGCTGTAACCCTCGTAAGTTTTTCTTGGCCTTTTTTTCTTTCCCTTTAGGTGTTACAGGAAGGCTAGAAGGGACTGGAGTTGTCTAATTGCCCCTCTTCTAGGTATATTAGGCTTTGGTAAAGTTGTGTCCATTGGAGAACAGGCATTTGTTATGGAGAATGCTCATGGTGTATTTCTAAATTATTACTTTCCCCCTACCCCTGCCAGAAAAAACAAGGAGATTTTTCTTAGATCTTAACCATGAGAGCTTTGTGTGTTTTCTTGAGGTAAATCCCATGGGAATGTGGGGGACCCATAAAACTGAGGACCCAGGAATTTTCAACTGTCAGGCTAGTTCACATGCAGCCTCTATCAGTTTGTCAGAATTACCATTTAAGGGTTTCGACTGGTTTATAGCTTCAGTGGTGTCTGCTGCAGGTGTCTGAGTTCCAGCAGATCTCAGCTGTGATTCTCTGTATTTGCCTCTCTTTCCAGATTTCAGGGTAGCAGTTTGCCCTGTGACCTTAATTCCCTGACGGGTCTAAGAAGAATCATTGATTTTCAGTTGGTTCAGCTATTATCTTGTTGTTGAGGACGGGAATGATAATTTCCAAGCTCTTTACATGTTGTAGCCAAGACCAGAAGTCTCCCAATGTCCAGTTTTCAAGGCTGGAGCATGTTGTGGAATTAGCAAGGGTATTGGTGTTAGAGTGACCTACACTTAAATTCAGTCTGTGGCATTTAACTAGGGATATTATCTTGTATGAGTCACTTAACCTGTCTGAGCCTCAGTTTCCTCACCAAATAAAAATAAATCAAAATACATATGTTTATGTTAAATTTAAATGAGAGGACATATGTGAGCAAGTTCATTACAGATCCTGGCATATACTGTGCAGGTATCACATAAATGTCAGTTTTCTTCTTCCATTAAGGTACCTGTGCTTGAAAACAAAGACTGGAGTCCAACCCATTGTGTGGCATTTATCCCAGGAATTTAAAAAGTTCTTATAAAGTATTTGCCATTCTTACAATGCTGGAAAAACTACCTTGAAAAAAGTAACCTGCCTTTATCAGGACTGTTTTATTCTTAAGGACTTGAAGGGAACTCAGTGGTTCATTTATTTCTGTCTTCCAACTACAAGTAGACTCTCCTTTTAAAAAAAAAAATCCAGTCTTTTACTGCAAAGGCCCATGAAAACACACTTCTTTATGTCTAGGTCTGGATAAAGAAACATCAGCACCAAGTACTAAGGACAGTCATTTTGCTACGGTTATAGGATATATGTCCTGGGTTGGGATGGGGGAGAGCTTACTGAACCATTTAAAGAGAGGTGATAGCCTGATTGCACACTTTACATATCAAACCATATTGGAGAGTTGTGTCCCTTTTTGAGCACCATAGTTTAAGAAGGAAGTTGATAACAGTAGAGTGTGTCCAAATAGGGGTGACCAGAATAGTGACGGGGGCAACAAAAAATCTAGAAACCTTGCTATATTTGGATGTGTATTAATTTATTAGATCTATTTATCTGTATCATATATCTTTCTATATATTGTTAAAAATAGACTATTTTCTGTTTGGTGCCAAATTTTTCGTAACATCTCTGATTTTACGTTGTTCCGACTTTTCCTGGATATGATGCTTGACTTTTTCCCAGGAAAGAGACAGAGGAAAACCTCCCCTGGCTTAAGCGTACATTATTATCTGACCAAAAAAAAAAAAAAAAAAAATCAATCGACTGAACTTCCTGGCCCATTCTAGCCCTTGGCTTCATTTCATGAAACCTCAAGTTGCCAACCTCAAGCTGAGCATCACTTTTCACCTAGTGTTGGTTCCTATAAATCCCCAAGGAGCCTTTGCTTGAGTGGTTATGGTTTGGTCTGTTGTCCCATGATACAGAAGTAAGGGGGTTGGGCAAAACCCAGAGATGTGCTAAGTGGATTCTGAGCTGTGAAAGTTGGAGCAGGAAGCACATGTGAGCATATGAACCCCTAGCCCTTTCCCTCTGCAATATGTGTTGTTTTTCTTTCTGGAGAAGAGTTCATGATCTTTTGTAATTTTCTTTTTCTATTGATGCAGCAGTGCTAGTAACAGAAACTTAAGAAAAAAGTTATGGCAGTACAGTCTATGGAATTTCACTGTCATATATCTTGCACATTAGAGAACAAATGCACTGTGCTAGAGATGAAATTTGCCTTGTAGAGACTTAATTTTAGGGTAGCTTAGATGATTGAGATCCACAGGGTAGCACCTCAGCAGCAGTCTTTCTTCTCTGAATTCGTGCTGTCCCAAGACAAAGGTGAAAGTATAACTCTGCTTTGTTGGTCTTTGGGCTGCAATTTCTTCCAGTACATTTCCATTTGGAGAGGAGAAGCCAATGGGAAAATAATGAGCCTAAAAATGAACTTGACTTTCAAAGATTTTTGAGGATGTGTGTGTTGGCTATAGGGCTGAGGGCAACTAGAGTGAAACCGTTGCCGGGAGACACTAGTCTGAGTTGACTACTTCTACTTTGCAGTTGTGTGACGCTGGGAAAGTGCTTAAATTCTGCTGAGCCTCAATTTCATCACCTGTAAAATGGGGATTGCAATACCGAACTTAGAAGATTGTTGTAAAAAGTAGATCTTGTAATATACTTGGAAATGCTTTGTAAATGCTAAACCATATAGCTTGGGAGTACTTTTAAGACAAGGAAGGTGTATTATTTATCTCCGTCTACCTAGCACTTATATACCCCTAGTACTTAGCACAGGGTCTAGTATATAATAAATGATTGGTAGCTGAAATTAAAATGAACGAGTAGTTTTTAATCTCCAAATTTCTGATGATTTTAAAGAATTAATTGACTGGTCCTTCGTATTGGTTTAGACGATCTCTTGGCTTCATTCAATGTTTAGATTCAAGGATTGAAAATAAAGTAGCGTGTGGAGTTAGGAAGAGATTGTTGTAAGATAGATAAACTTTCTAAGAATTGCTCAACGTTCTAAACAAAATAAAAGTAACAAATGAACATTTAGCAATTGATGAAGATTAACTTTCTCAAGTGGGCTTGGAAACCCAGTAGAATTGCTCTGGCATCTGCTCAACATTCCTGGGCATGTCATAAACCCAAGGGAAGAATCTAGCAAGCGCGTTCTACCTTGTGAGGGATCTGGGGCAGATGGTGGTGGTACAGCCTAGAGCTCACTTCTGCCACAGATGACTGAGATGTTTGGCTAAGTGATCCCAAGGAGCTGTTGGGATGCAGTCTGTCTAGTAGTCTGAAAGTGGTAATAATTTGATTTTTCAAGGCTCATGAAATAGCATCGTTTGGGGTACATCTGTCATGGACCTTTGCTCTTTAGAAGGAAAGGAAAGAAACTACTAAGTTAATTTTAAATGTCTTGGGAAACTTGGTTGTTTTTGTTTGTTCTTAAACTATGTCTTATTTCTTTGAAAAATCTATTGCAGTTTTTTCCTTTCTCTCGTATAAATGTGGGACTCTGGTTGTTTGGGATAAATTGTGTCTGCAGTGCTTCAGTTTGGAGAAAATGGGATGGTGACATTATTACCTTCTCTCTCAAACCAATGACACTGATCAGGCCTTATGCCAAGGGGTAGGGGCAGCAGATGTAATCCTGAACCCGTAGTCTCTGTAGAGTAGATAAGGTTTCCAAGCCATGTGGAAGCCGAACTTACCAAGGAAGCTTAGCAGTTATCCTTCCAGATGTTCAGCTTGCAAATACCAGAGGTGTTATTTTCAGTATCGAATGTATAGATAAGTGCATGTGTTGTTTTTTTCCATCCAGATACCCGTTTAGGGGATAAATTCCACTTTCAGGTCTGTCAGTCTGTCAGATAGCTCCCTTTAAAGTTATCTAGAGAAAATCTACCTACATGATGAAATTTGTGATAGCTTTTATTCTTGGCTAAGAACTTGCCTTTCCTCCAGGGATGAACAGGCTTAAATTGTTATGTGAGTTTATATAGTATATGGTTTGTTGTCAAATATTTATCTCTGTCTAAAAATGAAATGTCTTGAAATACAGTTTCTTTTTAACTGAATAACTCAATGTGAGAAAGAGAAAGAACTTCTCATTTAGCCAATTTTTAATCAATATTTTTATGAGAGGCCAGAATGTCAACTGAATCCTGGCTTTTGTCATTTGAAATATAATTTGTGTGCTTAAGAATCTATGTGCACATCAGGGTTTGGACTTCATGTTCAGAAAGGAAAATTGATTTATAGGAACAAACAGCTGCAGGAGTAGAGGCAATGCCAGAAGTAAACATGAGTCAATTATTTAAGGCAAATGGGACCTTAATCACCACAGCAATAGAGAAATCTCAAATTCAATTACACACTGGATTTTCATGCTTTAATTTGTGGGCATTTCTTTATCTCTTATTTTACAGAGGCCTTTGAAATCGTTGTTCGCCATGCCAAGAACTACACCAATGCCATGTTCAAGAACAACTACCCGAGCCTGACCCCACAAGCTTTTGAGTTTGTGGGTGAATTTTTCACTGATGTATCTCTCTACATCCTGGGTTCTGACATCAACGTGGATGACATGGTCAATGAATTGTTTGACAGCCTGTTTCCAGTCATCTATACCCAGCTAATGAACCCAGGCCTGCCGGAGTCCACCTTAGACATCAATGAATGCCTCCGAGGGGCAAGGCGTGACCTGAAAGTATTTGGGAATTTCCCCAAGCTTATTATGACCCAGGTTTCCAAGTCACTGCAAGTCACTAGGATCTTCCTCCAGGCTCTGAATCTCGGAATTGAAGTGATCAACACAACTGATCACCTGAAGTTCAGTAAGGACTGTGGCCGAATGCTCACCAGGATGTGGTACTGCTCTTACTGCCAGGGACTGATGATGGTTAAGCCGTGTGGTGGCTACTGCAATGTGGTTATGCAAGGCTGTATGGCAGGTGTGGTGGAGATTGACAAGTACTGGAGAGAATACATTCTGTCTCTCGAAGAACTGGTAAATGGCATGTACAGAATCTATGACATGGAGAATGTACTGCTTGGTCTCTTTTCTACGATCCATGATTCCATCCAGTATGTCCAGAAGAATGGAGGAAAACTGACCACCACTGTGAGTACCATTCTACAGTTTTCAGAGGAATTGGATTCTACTGGGGGTAGGGCAGCCTGGCCAGTAGCAGGTGCTGCTGGAGAGAAGTGAGAAAAAAAAGTGGGCAGGGATGATAGAGGGACTGAATGACCTCACAAAGCTAGGCAGCACATTAAGTCCACAGGTTATGGAGTCCTAATGCCTGGCTTTGAATTTTAGCTTCACCCACTTTCTTGCTGTGGGACCTTGGGTGAATCATTTTACTGTATGAGTCTCATATTGCTGATTCATAAAATAGGGAGAAAAAGAATATCTTCTTCATAGGGAATAACATGTGTTAAAGCACTTAGCATGTGCCTGGTACATGGTAATTCTTCAGCAATTATTAGCTATTATTACCACTGTTGTTGGTTATCACAACCTTCATGACAACCCTGTGAGGTAGGAGCTGTTATCTCCATTTTGTAAATGAGGAAACTGAAGCTCAGTGATTCAGAAGTTGATCAGGTCTCCCTTTAATTAGGTTATCACCACTTTCTTTGATTCTGATTTCACTCTTGTGCTCTTAATCATATATATTACATTACTATTTTGAGTAGTGACTTTATTTTTTAAATTTATTTTATTGAAGTAGAGTTGATTTACAGTGTTGTGTTAGTGTCTGCTGTACAGCAAAGTGATTCAGTTGTACATATGTATAGTAGTTCGCATCTGCTAATCCCAAACTCCCAATCCTTCCCTCCCCCTTGGCAACCACAAGTCTGTTCTCAATGTCTGTGAGTCTGTTTCCGTTTCGTAAATAAGTTCATTTGTGTCATATTTTAGGTTCCACATATAAGTGATATCATATGGTATTTGTCTTTCTCTGTCTGACTTAACTAGTATGATAATCTCTAGGTCCATCCATGTTGCTGCAAATGGCATTATTTCATTCTTCTTTCTGGCTGAGTGATTTTCCATTGTATATATATACCACATCTTCTTTATCCATTCATCTGCTGATGGACATTTAGGTTGTTTCCATGTCTTGCTTATTATAACTAGTGCTGCCATGAACATAGGGGTGCATGTATCTTTTTGAGTTATAGTTTTTTTCCGGATGTATGCCCAGGAATGAGATTGCTGGGTCCTATGGTAGCTCTACTTTTAGTTTTTGTAAGGAACCTCCATACTGTTTTCCATAGTGGCTGCACCAACTTACATTCCCAACAACAGTGTAGGGGGGGCTCCCTTTTCTCCACACTCTCTTTAGCATTTGTTATTTGTAGAGTTTTTAATGCATGGTCATTCTGACTGGTGTGAGGTGCTACCTCATTGTAGTTTTGAGTTGCACTTTGAGTAGTGACTTTAAACATAGGAGACCCAGCTAGACCCCACTAACTAAACCTACACAAGAACACAGGTGAGGCAAAACGTTCATGTTTTCCAACAGTTGTTTTTGCAGCCTTGATTTATACCAGTGTAAGGCTGATAGGATTTGTGGTGGGCGTGGGACAGTTTTGTGAGGCAGAAGCTTGATTGGTTTCAGTCAGACAATGTTAGTTACATTGTACCTGCTAAGCTAGGGTGCACACATTCAGAACCACAGGATGCACACACTTTTCAATACAGAGCAGAACATACAGCCAAGAGCTACCAGCCAGATCTCACTAAGGTGACGGTGACTGATTCCTGAATGTTCCCAGCTTTGTAGAAGGATGTGGCAGAATAGTATGATACACTACCCTTGTTGAGCTCCTACCACATTTGAGGTGCTCTGCTGGCCAGTTTACGTAATGTTATTTCTTAGTAATCCATGGGATAGGTCCTAATATAATATTATCCCCATTTTACACAGGAGTAAATGAAGCTTAGAGGGCTTAAATATGTTGCCCAAACGTCAAAGGTAATTAAATAGAGGTGGCAGAACTGGGATTCCAGCCCTGGCTTGTTGCCTTGTGCGATTTGTGCTCATATCTTCTATAGAATGCAACTACTGTGTACTCCGAACCATTGCTTACCCAGAATGTGGAGGGCATATTGGGCCATTTAGCCCTGTCTTTAAACTCTGGAAGTCCAAAACGATAGGGGTAACTGGTTTCTTTGGTGAATTAAACTAGAAAGGAGGACAAAAATGATGCAGCCCACAGGATGGCTACTTACGGAACTGCTCTAATTGCCCCGTTCACAATGTTAGCTGTTTAAAACACATTTGCTGAGAAAATATTTTATAGTAAAATGAACAGAAATGTCCTAACAATAGTGTTCTTCAGTGGCTAATTATTCCTTTGATTGCTTTCTAATTGAAGGCCAGATTCTAGGGCCTTATACAAAAGTAAATCTCGGGCTTCCCTGGTGGCGCAGTGGTTGGGAGTCCGCCTGCCGATGCAGGGGACACGGGTTCGTGCCCCGGTCCGGGAGGATCCCACATGCCGCAGAGCGGCTGGGCCCGTGAGCCATGGCCGCTGAGGCTGCGCGTCCGGAGCCTGTGCTCCGCAACGGGAGAGGCCACAACAGTGAGAGGCCTACGTACCTCCCCCACACACAAAGTAGATCTCACAGAACTAGAAAAAAAAGTCAGTGCATTCATATGTTCATTCACCTGAAATTGATTGAGGGCCCACTCTGTGTCAGACACAAAGCAAGAGTGCCAGGGGTGTGGAAATGTCTTCAATAAGAGGAAAAATAAGGAGATAACATTAAAGACAGGGTATGGGAGTGTTTGAAGTTTGCCTCTGATATTGGTCACTTGACAGCAACGTCTTGGAAACACGTATTCTCCTCTAGTGCTTTTAAACACAGAAAGATAGGATGGGGAGCTGGTAAGGGATTAAGTCCACTATTTTGATCAGGCTCTAGACATGAAGGTTTGTTTAGTAAACATTTATTAAGCATCTGCTCTGTTCGTGGCACTTTGCCAGGTACTGGGTACTCAGTTACCCAAGACATAGTTCTTAAGTCTTTAAAAGGTCAGTTTAGCTTCGTTGACAGACAGACACATAACTGAATAAATTTCACCACAGTGAACATCTCACTATAATGTGAATGTTAGAAAGGCCGTAAGAAATTAGTCTAGTCCCACTGATTTACAAACGAAGTAAGAGTTCAGGGAGTCTTGCCCAAAGTTATATAATTAGTGGAAGAGCCAGAAGTAAGAGTCCAAGGTCTTCTGCTGCTACAATCTAGCACTCTTTCCACCACACCCCCTCCCAGACTTTCACTCTAAAAGCTCCATAAGGATTTTGCAAAGACATCATGAACTTAAATTGGATAGCTATTTTGGGATGCCAAACCTGCTATATTTTAGGTGCACATGTGCCCATTTGTGTGTGTGCACACGCACACACACAGAGGGAGTACATTTCATGTCATTATCATTCAGGAAGAAAGGCCTTGGCTGTCAAGAGGCGCTCAGTGATGCAGTCCCTTTCTGTTTTGGCCATTAAGGGCCTGACTGCTCCCAGCTCCCAGCTCCCAGCTCCCAGCTCCCAGCTCCCAGCTCCCAGCTCCCAGCTCCCAGCTCCCAGCTGGTGTTGAAAGTGTGAAGCCTGCCTTCCCCGGGGAACGCCTAAACTAGAACAGAAAGCATATGTAAACTCTGCCTTGTTACTGTTTTACGATCGCCAGCTCTAAGTAATATATACCAAATGGTGTGGGTGGGGAATCATTGGCCAGGTGTGATCCAGCTATGCTCTGTATGGGCCAGAAGGGGGCTGGGCCATCTATGGGGGCTGAGGGGAAGTGAGGGCTGGGTGGACTGCAGAACTCTATTCCTGCTAACAAAACCACAGAATGCCCCAAAGCCAAAGCTGATTGAAAACTAAAGCATTAATGAGATTCTGCTGTAGCACCTTCACCTTCCTGTTGTGATAAAGTGTAAGAGTCTGCCAGTTAGTTCTGCTTGAGGTTAAGTTGTGATGGGAGACCTCTTTGAAACTAGGCTCTTCCAGAGCTCTGTTTGGGACAGCCTTTTTAGCTAGCTATAAGCCATGCCATGAGGTCTGCCATGCAGGGACTTTGCTCAGCTCTTTTGGTGGCTACCATCTACCCCAGATCATAAAGGACATTTTGGTCTTATCTGAATGAGTGGGGCACTGTTAATTTTTTTTTTTCAGGTACTTTTTTTTTTTTACATCTTTATTGGAGTATAATAGCTTTACAATGGTGTGTTAGTTTCTGCTTTATAACAAAGTGAATCAGTTATACATATACATATGTCCCCATATCTCTTCCCTCTTGCGTCTCCCTCCCTCCCACCCTCCCTATCCCACCCTTCTAGGTGGTCAAAAAGCACTGAGCTGATCTCCCTGTGCTATGCGGCTACTTCCCACTAGCTATCTGTTTCACATTTGGTAGTGTATATATGTCCATGCCACTCTCTCGCTTTGTCACAGCTTCCCCTTCCCCCTCCCCATATCCTCAAGTCCATTCTCTAGTAGATCTGTGTCTTTATTCCTGTCTTACCCCTAGGTTCTTCATGACATTTTTTTCCTTGGATTCCATACATATGTGTTAGCATATGGTATTTGTCTTTCTCTTTCTGACTGACTTCACTCTGTATGACAGACTCTAGGTCCATCCACCTCATTACATATTTGTATTTCGTTACTTTTCATGGCTAATATTCCATTGTACGTATGTGCCAGATGGTGGACACTTATGGCCTATTAGTGTTTTAGTTTTCCACAAGATGGTCTTCAGTTCTTCAGGCTACCAAGTGAAGGCGTGCAGGCAAAGGTTAGGGTGCTCCTGGAGGTGGTAAGCATGTAGTTCTCATACTTGGCTCATCACCACAATCATCTGGGGAACTTGTTAAACAGATTCCTGGAGCCTCCCCCCGAGGATTCTGATACCGTAGGTCTGTGGAGAGGCCAGAGAATTCGTCACCTACAAAGTACTCCATTTGATTCTGATACTTCCTTGGAAGCAACTCCAGCCACCTTGTTTAGTAGACAAGGTAAGGCCCAGAGGTTGGAAGTGAATGACAGTTAATGGCAAAGCTGTGACCGTGGACTCTTCATCTGTCAAATGGGGTTGATATGTGGGGATTCAGTGAAATGATAGGTTCAAAGTACCTGGCAGAGTTCGAGGCACATGGCAGGTACTCACTAAGCCCCAGTGCAGTACTCTTTCTACAGCAGTTTTCTAAGTGCCAAATAGATAATGAGATTTTCTTAAACTTGTTTTTAAGTGCCAAGATGTTTAATGTTATTTTAATCCAAAGGCGTGAATAAAAATAGCAAGTATGTAAAAATGTGTGAGTGTGTGTGTGTGTGTGTGTGTGTGAGTGTGAGAGAGAGAGCGAGAGAGGAGAGGGGAGAGGAAGGGAAAGAAAGGAAATTTTTACTGAAAAGTTCAAGAAAGTATTAATTATGGGACTGTAAATAGATCCATCTTGATTCTTCATCTACATTTGTGAACTAGGTTAAGCATCATGGCCCCAAGTGAGTACTGAGTAGGTCTTTAATAGTATTTGGGGGACTTCCCTGGTGGCTCAGTGGTTAAGAATCCGCCTGCCAAGGCAGGGGACACGCGTTTGACTTCCTGATCCAGGAAGATCCCACATGCCGCAGAGCAACTAAGCCCATGTGCCACAACTACTGAGCCCGCACCCCACCACTACTGAAGCCTGCATGCCTAGAACCTGTGCTCCGCAACAAGAGAAATGAAATCTCACTGCAATGAGAAGCCCACACGCTGCAACAAAGAGTAGCCCCCCTGTCGCTGCAACTAGAGAAAGCCCGCGTGCAGCAAAGAAGACCCAACGCAGCCAAAAAATAAATAAATAAAATAAATTTATTTTAAAAGAATAGTATTTGGGTATCATATGGGTAGTATCTGAGGGTATCATTGTTAAATTTATCAGCATGTTATTGAATTCCATATCTTATACCTTGAGGCAAATACAAATATGTACAGTTTTCAATACATATACTTTCAACATTGTTGTTATACCACACAAATTGTTGAATGCTACAACCTTCTTTTTAAAATGCAATTATTCTTATTCTGAAACCACTTTGATTGTAATTACTGTATCCCTATATGTTGATTATATGCATAGCCATTGTACATTTCAGATCCATTGATGAAATGAGTAATAATCAGCATATTGGATGTTTATTGCTTTTCCAGAAAGTTTCCCAAAACTTTCTGTGATTTCATTTACTTTCTTTACGATCCCCCCCCAAAGTAATTGCTCACATATCCTCACGGGGCTGTTGGCACTTTTATGTTTCCATTTGTACTCGTGTTCTTTATTGATTCATCTCAGAACTTCTTGGCATTAGTGCTTCCTCTCCCATAATTTCATTATCTTGACTTGTCGTGTGCTTCATTGAATGTTGTGCAAAACTGCAACCTTTTCTACCTTCACTGTTTCTCCCTTTCTTTCCTCACTGTGATATTCATTTTAGCACTATCTGAAATAGGATTCATTTCAGGGAACGCTTAGTGAGCATCTAATTGTGGAACCACTGATAGACACCGGGGGCACAAGAAGTGGCTAGAAAGATGACCCTGACTGTTGCTGTCCTCAGGGATCACTTGGCCAGTAGGTAGCGGAGCTAGGATTCAGAGCTGCATCTGTCTGACCCCAAAGCTCATGCTTTTCATAATTACTCCATATTGCTCTTTCAAAGAGTTCCACTCTCTTTTCACCAGAATCTTCATTCCTTGAACATAGGCTAAGTGGGTCTTTATTATCTTATTTAATATCCTGTACTACTCTCTACTGTTTTTCCAGCTTCACAATCAGTTTTTGAATTCATCCTCCCTCCTTGGAGACTTTAAAAAGCATGAGATTTTTTGTCTTCATAACACTTAAAGGCACAGAGTAGTTTCTAGGGGAAGAAGGAATGTTTATGTAGGTGATGGAAGACCCAGTCACACAGTAAAGTGACTTTGCCTAGAATCTCTGTGCACCGTGCCAGTGGTGAGGTATAGGTTTTCTTCCAGTTGCAATGCTTGGAATCTGCCTGTTGGACCAACAGATAGTTTTTAATGCATTTGCCTTTGATTCTGGACCTTAGTACATCCCCGTCTCCATTATGGAGTTTCCTTAGTAGTAACATTGCCTACTGAGAACCTAACATATTCTTTTTTATTTTTTAAATCTTTATTGGAGTATAATTGCTTTACAATGGTGTGTTAGTTTCTGCTTTATAACAAAGTGAATCAGTTATACATATACATATGTTCCCATATCTCTTCCCTCTTGCATCTCCCTCCCTCCCACCCTCCCTATGCCACCCCTCTAGGTGGTCACAAAGCACCGAGCTGATCTCCCTGTGCCATGCGGCTGCTTCCCACTAGCTATCTATTTTACGTTTGGTAGTGTATATATGTCCATGCCACTCTCTCACTTTGTCACAGCTTACCTTTCCCCCTCCCCGTATCCTCAAGTCCATTCTATAGTAGGTCTGTGACTTTATTCCCATTTTACCCCTAGGTGCTTCATGACCTTTTTTTTTTCTTCTTAGATTCCATATATATGTGTTAGCATACGGTATTTGTTTTTCTCTTTCTGACTTACTTCACTCTGTATGACAGACTCTAGGTCCATCCACCTCACTACAAATAGCTCAATTTCATTTCTTTTTATGGCGGAGTAATATTCCATTGTATATATGTGCCACATCTTCTTTATCCATTCATCCGATGATGGACACTTAGGTTGCTTCCATCTCCTGGCTATTGTAAATAGAGCTGCAATGAACATTTTGGTACATGACTCTTTTTGAATTACGGTTTTCTCAGGGTATATGCCCAGTAGTGGGATTGCTGGGTCGAATGGTAGTTCTATTTGTAGTTTTTTAAGGAACCTCCATACTGTTCTCCATAGTGGCTACATCCATTTCCTTTGGTAGAATTTCTGAAGATAACTTCAGTGAAATCAGTATTTATTTATGTGTGCTAGGAAGCTCTGGGGAAGGTTCTCTGTTGATCCTCAATAATAATTCACTCTATCAAATTCTTATATTTTGCTGTCTGTGTGAGTGACTGTAACTCATCAGAATTTCCAAGATTAGCCCTAGCTTCCTCTCTGCTTTTGAAGGCTGAGGTTATTTCTCAAGTGTCAGAATGTCAGTGTTTTTCTCCTCATGCTATCACTTTGGACTTTCATTTTTTAGTCTCCTATAGAGATAGATACCTTGTCTGAATTCTTACAAGCTGTTTTCAGTACCAAGTGATTTCAAAGTGATAAAAACAGGTAAATGGCTAACTACCTAATTACTGTCTGCAGGTCGGCATCTAGAACTGTGGTAGGCAACTTTATTTGCATGAGGTCCATTTCTGGAAAGACAAAAATGTTTACAGGCTGCCATCTATTTTTTCGTTGACAAAAAAAATAACTTTAGTGATTCCCATGGGCAAAATATATAGTTTTAAAACATAGATTACCTATGTAATGATGAGAAGAATGCAAATGAAAAAATCGGCATCGCTTTCAGGCACTAAATGTTAATTTTAGGACAGGTTTCAAACAGTGGTCACACAAAGGAAGCTTTTTATCATGCTTCATCCTGAAATTATGTATATTATGGGTCATATTAGGGAATTAGATGGGCTCCTCATAAATCTAGAATTACTTGCCTGTCCCTTGGCAAGAGTGTCAGCGTGATTATTTGTTGTGAATCTTTAGAAAGAAGTTTTTCCTCCTTTCTGTGGTCTCTGGACTGATGTGGCAGGAAAATGTCCTCAAGAACGGTGAAACATCTGAGATTTTTACCCTAATTGCAAACTAACAAGTTACCTGGCCGCAGTTTCATGGATGCTGGATAAAGACGGGAGAGTCCTGGCTCAGAGATGCAGGACAGTTTACTTCTCACAGCGATAGCAGTAGCCAGAATATCAGCATTTGTGCCTGTTCCCCAAGCCCCAGTTCCCACGGAGAAAGGCAAAGACGACCAGATGACTCCTCCACACACAGTGAGTTGCATTACGAGAGAGCAGCCTTGAGCTTAGGGAACTCACATCTTTTATAATAGGTAGTAAGAGTGCCCATTCTTTTCTCTGAAGGGCGACACTATCACTGTCTTCCAAGACTATTCACTATCCAAAGATACTTGATAAAGACAGCCTGGGGGGTAAAGTGCCTCTGTTTATAAGACATGCAGAAACACAAGAGACCCACGGAAAATTGTCTGGCAACATGTGATTCCCCAACCTTGGATGGCTGCAAAAACCTCTCAAGTTCATGATGCTTTTGTAGGATCAGGCAAGAAAATAAGAAGTTAGTGAAAGACACTTAGCTCAGCCCTGACTGGTTGGTCAAAAGGCTGGGCTGTGTCCCACCTGTTGGAGGGTAGCAGAAGGCACATCCAGAGATAGAATGGTGGCAGTTTTCTCAGCTCTTCAGAAAATAGTTTAAAAAGTATAAAAGGGGCACTTGACTAGTTGCCTCTGGTTAGGAGTAATCTCTGCTACTTTGGGCCTCCAGCTACTACCTCTTGCTCTCTCTTTTGGTCCCCAAGCTATTGTTTCCTTTCTTGCTTGTTCAGACTCTGGGGTTGGGAGTCTTGTATTGCTAAGTAGCTTGGCAGATAGTTTTCTCTTTTACTGCAATTCTAAGATGAAGCAAGTGATAACCACAGAGTGGTAAGCAGGTGCTTATCCGTGTCTGTTGGGAGTGTCGTGGAGGACTGATTTGTGCTCAGAGTATATTCAGAAAGGTTAGAAAGTCAGGAATGTTCATCCAAGTGGGCAGAAGTCCAGGAAGGCCTTCCCCATGACGTGATATTCCGAGAATCCTTGTGCTCCCAGGACGAGAATGAGGAAGTCCAAAATGCCTTTTTAATGTTGAGTGGCCAGGGAATCAGAGCAGAGGGAAAGCAGCCTTCTATCTGGCGAGGGCAGAAAAGCCCCCGAATACTTGCTTTGTTTTTTTTGTTTTTTGTTTTTTGGTCTTTTTTTTGCGGTACGCGGGCCTCTCACTGTTGTGGCCTCTCCCGTTGCGGAGCACAGGCTCCGGACACGCAGGCTCAGCGGCCATGGCTCACGGGCCCAGCCGCTCCGCGGCATGTGGGATCTTCCCGGACCGGGGCACGAACCCGCGTCCCCTGCATCGGCAGGCGGACTCTCAACCACTGCGCCACCAGGGAAGCCCCTTGCTTTTTTTTTTATTGCAAGACCTAAAACGCCTCCGAAAACACGGAGTCATGTATACAGTGTGATTCCTCTGATTCCTTTTTACCCACTTGGAATAAGGTTACTCTTGGCACCTGTAGTGCTACATCCCTCACTCACGATAGCGCCACAGTGGCCTTGGCTCACTAACCTCTTAGGCCTCTCTGCATTTTGCTGTCTTGCTCAGGTCTCTGGCAGAAAATGTTTTCTACTTGGCCCGTTTCTTAAAAGGCAGTCCTAACCCTAACCCCACATTAAAACTTGAGCACATATTTTGAACATCACAGATGTTTGTTTTTGTTTTTTAGTTTCTTTTTTTCCCCACATCTTTATTGGAGTATAATTGCTTTACAGTGTTGTGTTTCTGCTGAACAACAAAATGAATCAGCTATACGTATACATATATCCCCATATCCTCTCCCTCTTGCGTCTCCCTCCCACCCTCGCTATCCCACCCCTCTAGGTGGTCACAATGCACCGAGCTGATCTCCCTGTGCCATGCGGCTGCTTCCCACTAGCCATCCATTTTACATTTGGTAGCGTATATATGTCCATGCTACTCTCTCACTTCATCCCAGCTCACAGAAGCATTTTTAAATGAAGGCACACTGTAGTACAGTAATTTCTTCCAGGGAGTGGGTAATTAGAATATTTGCTGTAATGAAGAATTTCACAAAAGGCCAAGATGAGAGAATCTGGGGCAGATTTCTTCCAGCATGTTACAGCCTTTGTAAGATAAAACACAAACTTTCATCATCACCAGCAGGCACAACTTTCTGAGTCCTGGTACTGGGTACTGTTCTAGGTCTCACTGTTTGCCATTCCTTTCCTTATTGGGGGGACTGTTAATAGGGTAGTACAAGTAACCTTTGTTTTGGTGAAGGTACAGACTTCTTAATGTCCTTTTAAAATGTCCCTTTGGGGATTGGGCTTCAGAATGCATCAGACTTCTCAAAAACAGTGCTGGAATGGGCATGAGGGATCTTACTGGGGAGATAAAAATGTTGCAAAACTGGTTTGTCATGATCATTGCACAACTTGGTAAATTTAGTAAAAACCATTAAATTGTACACTTGAAACGGGTGAATTGTATACATCCAGAAATATACCCCATTCCAATAAATTACTATATAAAATAAAACAAAACCAAATAAAAGTAGTACAGGAAGTTAGAAGGCAAAAAAATGTCCCTTTGGGAAGTGCATAATCCAGCAAGGCTGCTTTCATATTTTATATGGGGGCATGGGAGGTGGGGAAGGGTTGATACTGACTTCTTATTACCCAAATTCAAATCCTTTCTGAAGAACATTCAGAAAGTGAATTAATTTTTCCTTTTTTCATTCCACTCAGAATGCCTAAAACAGATAAAGTAGGAGACGGAGTCATTATATTTGGGTGCTGTCTATTATCATTTACTGACTGAGAGTCTATCTAAGCCTTCTGCTTTTTGCAGATAATTAATTTTGTTCCTAAATGTAGGAAA
>NW_006789873.1:1136583-1174880 GCF_000442215.2 Lipotes vexillifer | reverse complement strand
AAGAGTGATTGTAATCAGTATGTTTGTACTTTGAACCACAAATAGAGCCCATCACAGATATGCAGTACAAATAAACCTCATAAAATATGCAACCCAAGGACTGCTTGAAGTTAATGTGGTGTCTTTTTTTTTTCCAAATAAAAAAATTATATGTATGATTTTTAAAAGTCATTCTTGGTATTCTTGTATAGTTAATAGATGAACCCTTCTTTTTCTAACTCAAGCCTACGCTGTGAATTATTTTTATCATTAAATCTCATGAAGTACAGCTGAAGGAGAAATTGATGTGGCACAGAAATCACCTTGTCAGCATATACATATCTCTGAGTTCTGGGTGCAGGTTGCTCTTATGCTTCTAGAAAATTATGAATAATCAGATCTAAGTTCAAGGCTCAGGTTCATGAGATGAAACCCAAGAGCATAGTGTTTGTGAAGGGAGTCCTCTAAACTCTCTTAAAAGACTTTTGCCCTTTTTTTCCAGCTGCCTGGCCTCCACCTCTGACTAACCTCTCTTCCAAGCCTATACCTTCTCCCTCCCCTTCAAAATTATACCTTGCTCAGTGTCTTGTTCATTCAGACCCTGTGTTCGGTTTAAAATGTCGGTGTTTGATCAGGGTTTAGTCATCACAGGAAGTCCATTTCTGCTTCTGCTAGTTCTGTAATATGTTCCCTCTCCTGAGACAAACTCACTTCACTTAACAAAATTTTATATCACCAGAAAACTCTTCAAAAGGATTATCAAGGATGGAGATCTCAGTCACAGTGACACAGTTGTAGGGGGAAATGTATGAGGGACCTTTCGGTGCTTTTGAAATCACCTGCTGTGCATCGTACAGTGGAAATAACATCAGTCCAGGAATCAGAATATTGACATAGGGTCTCTGCCTTGTGCTACCACAGGATAGTGGCCTTGGAAAAGCAACTTAATCTGTACAATGAAGAAGAGAATGGCGATGAAAGTGATTATTTATTAAGCTCTTGCTATGTGCCACACACAGTTCTAAGCCCTTTACATGGATTAACTCATTTAATGTTTCTGACAATCCTGATAAGGAAGGAAGAATTATCATTAGTACCATTTTCCAGGTTAAAGGACTGAGGCAGAGAGACGTGGAAGTAGGTGCCAGCTACAAGGCTACCTCAGCCGCTTTCTGCTGCAGGGGCTTGAGGGTCATCTCTTGCCCAGGGCCACACCCGGCCTTAGAGTGTGTGAGTGGAGCCTGGCTCCCTCTGCAGTTGGACACAAGCCGACTTAGTTGGTAGAAATGAGGTAGAATGTGGAGCCAGGGAATTGCTAAGGCTCTTTCATTCCTGCCTGCTCTCTGTTATCATTCATCCTGTTTCCTATATGTGGCCTTGAGAGCAGCATGGAAACTTCCAATAGACTTACCTTTTATTCTCCACTTTTCCATATTAATCCTAATGAGATTTTTCTAAATCTCTTTAGAGCTCAGGCTTCCCCTAGGATCAGGGTCTATTCCATTTACCTTTTTTTCAAAAAAATCTATTTTTGTTAAGCTTAGGTTTAAAAGATACTTTAAAAGATATATGGCACTTAAGTTTTCCCCCTTTCAGATCAGAAATCCAAAGAACGCTGAAATACCAAGCTCTGTGGCTTTCTTATTATGCATAAAACCCTGTAACGATCTCTTTCCAAACAGGGAAAGGAGTTCCATAGTTAACTGAGTTTCTGATTTACTCAACTGTCCCATTCCCCTTAACAATTCTTTTTTTTTAAATTTTAATTTATTTAATTTATTTTTATTTATGGCTGCATTGGGTCTTCGTTGCTGTGCATGGGCTTTCTCTAGTTGTGGTGAGCGGGGACTACTCTTCGTTGCGGCGCACGGGCTTCTCGTTGCAGTGGCTTCTCTTGTTGTGGAGCACAGGTTCTAGGTGCACGGGCTTCAGTAGTTGTGGCACGCAGGCTCAGTCGTTGTGGCTCACAGGCTCTAGAGCGCAGGCTTAGTAGTTGTGGCGCCCTGGCTTAGTTGCTCCGCAGCATGTGGGATCTTCCCGGACCAGGTCTCGAACCCATGTCCCCTGCATTGGCAGGCAGATCCTTAACCACTTCGCCACCAGGGAAGCCCCCCTTAACAATTCTTAATGTAAAATGAATGGGTTTCTTGATTGTGGCAACCTTCTAGCAGATTGCTTTTAAAAAATTATGAACATTTTAAATTACCCTTGAACAGTCTCTTCACAAGTTTTCTAGACATAAAGTACTCTGGACAAAAGAGCAGGAAACTAAATTAGTGCCCTTACTCTGATTAAAAATAAAGCAGTAATTGTGACAAATTGGCATAATCAAACTTGACAGATAGAAGCTATAGAATGCATGTTATATTTCCTTCCAGTATGAAAAGGATGCTAACAATCCCCAGATCACAGAGGGTGAAAGAATGCACACTGGTGGAAACGTTCCCCTGGCACATCTGTGTTTATCAAGTTTTAAAGTCTGTTTCCTCCCCCACCATTTCTTCTGAATCTGTAATCCATTGATTTAAAAAAAATTAATGCATGACTCAAACTGCTCTGCTGTGAAAAGCCCCATTCAGAATTGTCTCAACTCTGGTTATCATTGACCAAAGACTCTTCAAGATAGCAGGAATAATAAATTGCAGCATTCATCTTTAATAGCACCATAGAGATTTTTAAGAGCAAAACTTTCAAGATGGAAAGCCGAGTCGATACCCTGCCCAGGAATGGGTCAGCTTGGTATTGCAAGGAGCAGGGTAAGAAAAGGTTGTGTGATGTAGTAGAAGGAACATGGGCTTCAGGAGTTATGATGTGAATCTCTGCTCAGTCATTCCTTATCTTAGTGACCGTGGGCGTAGTGTATAATCTCCCTGAACCTTAGTTGTGTCATCTATAAAATGGGAATGAAAACGCCAACCTCTTAGAACTACTATGAAAATTAGCAGTAATGCCTAACATGTAGTAGCACTATAAAATCTAACATGTAACATGATAGATTCCATATGCTGTGGGACAAAGTGGCCTTTTCTTCCTGTCTTCCCTCACATGGGGGTGTTCATCTTTGGGGTCCTCTCATGAGCAGCACCATCACTGATAAATATTTACTGAGCTCCTGTGACAAAAAACCCTATGACAGAAGCTGGCAGCACAAATATCAGGAAGCTGTTACAAGAGACAAAACCAGTTGGGTTGCAGCAGAATTTCTGGATTCTTTTCCTAACACTAGGATAGCTCTTTATGGTGAGGCTGCTAGTCCAGATACTCCACATTTCTCCTGCAGACTTGAAGTTCCTACTAGTCTTTCCATTCAGAGCTTGGTGCATTTTTGAACAGGTTTATTCAGCCTGTATGACTGCAGGCCTCTGCTTCCGTTTGCCCAGCTCTCGCCACTAATAACCAGGACTATCAATCATGTTCCTCCAGATGTTGAGGTGAGTTGATTCCCAGCCAGGCAGACCAAGCTGAACATGTAAGTTTTCTAGCTGCTCAGACTGATCTTCACAGAAGACTCATGGGTAAAGGGCAGTGTGATATATCTAGATTCCCAATGGGGATTTTTTGCTGGGGTTTAGTGCTGAAATCCTTGGGAGTAGAGGAGGATTCAAACTGTGTTTATGGCTCCTTTGTTTGGAGTATGTATTGTACAGTATGATGCTAAATTGCTTTTGCTGGGTACCACTGTTAAATGATGATTAAATTTAGGTTGGTATAAAAATGAATAGATATCGATTACATATTTTGGGGATGATTTAATGATATCCTCTTGTTTTAGATATTATCCATTTATGAAATCCCTAAATTTTCTTGTCCGTTCTTATCCATCCTACCTACTCAGAGTCTCTTCCCCCGCTTTGTAATAAATGGCAACTACCTTTCTGATTTGGGGGATTTGGGTTATCAGTATTTCTTTTGATGTAGTGAAAGGAAGAAAACAGTAGGGGAGGAAGTGAAGGGAGTTTTAGGAGAGTAAAAGGAACCTGGGAAGTGAATCAAACCATTTGAAAATGATTTTTTCTTGGCACACATCATCTACAGTATTTATTTAATATAATCATTGTACCACTCATGGTAGCACAAGACAAATAAGTCACAAATTCTAGATTTTAAAAAAGTGCAAAAAAATTTTTAAAAACACACACACAAAATTAAAAAAGTACAGTATGTATCAACTATGACTTACCTGCCATTTCTTAAATCAAGCATCAGTTTTAGGGTGTGAGACCACCATTCTCCTCTCACCTCTAGTATACAATGTCTTACCCAGGATAGGGGTTTAATTTTTCTCTTAAATCAAGCTAAAGGGGAATGGAGTCCCTCCTTGGGGTAGTGAGGAGCCATCAAAAGTATAGAGGGCATGAATCGCTACCCACAAAATCAGAAGTATAAGAAACAGTGCATTTTAATTTTTTTGTTTTTGCTTTAATTAAAAAAAGACTATTTTAGAGCACTTTTAGGTTCATAGGAAAATTGAGCAGAAAGTGCCGAGATTTCCCATACACCTCCGGCTCCCCCAACACCCACAAGCCCCCCCCCCCCACTATCAATATCCTGCACCAGAGTGGTACATCTGTTATAATAGATGAGCCTACATTGATATGTATCATCATCACCCGAAGTCCATCCTTTATATCGGGGTTCACTCTTGGTGTTATACATTCTGTTCATTTTGATAAATGTATAGTGCCATGTATCTACCATTGCAGCATCATACACAATAGTTTCACTGCCCTAAAAATCCTCGTGCATGCCTATTTATCCCTCCCTCCTGCCCCACCCCTGCTCCGAACTTCTAGCAACCACTGTTATTTTTACTGCCTCCATAGTTTTGCCTTTTTCAGAATGTCATATGTTTGGAATCATACAGCATGTAGCCTTTTCAGACTGTCTTCTTTCACTCAGTAATATGCATTTAAAGTTGTTGCATATCCTTTCATGGCTTGAGAGCTCATTTCATTTTAGTGCTAAATAATAGCTCATTGTCTGGAGCATCTTTTATTTTTAAATCAGTTTAATTTCCAGTCGAAATCCTTGTTCCCACTGCATTAGTGGTAAACTCCACATCATTACTTCTCTTTAAAAAAAGCTTTATTGAGATGTAATTCATATAGAATACGTTTACCAATTTACCCATTTAAAGTGTACAATTCAGTGGGTTTTAGTATATTCATGGAGTTGTGCAACCATCACCAAAAGTCAATATTAGAACAGTTTTATCTTTCCAAAAGAAACTCTGTACCAATTAGTTGTCATTCCCATTCTCCCTCCCCACACCCCCATCCCAGGCCCCACCCCTAGAAACCGCTATTCTATTTTCTGTCTCTATGGATTTACTTGTTGTAGACATTTCATATCAATGGAATCATACAATCTATGGCCTTTTATGTCTGGCTTCTTTCACTTAACATAATGTTTTCAAGGTTCATCCATATTGTAGCATGTTTCACTATTTCTTCCCTTTTTATGCCTGAATAATACTCCATTGTATAAATATACCACATTTTGTTTATCTATTAGCAGTTGATGGACATTTGAGTTGGTTCCACTTCTTGGCTATTATGCATAGTGCTGCTATGAACTTTCATGCATGAGTCTTTGTGTGGATGTATGTTTTCCTTTCTCTTGGGAATATACTTAGGAGTAGAATTTCAGGTCATATAGTAACTCTATGTTTAACCTTTTGAGGAACTGCCAAACTGTTTTCCAAAGCAACTGAGTCATTTTGCTTTCCCTCCAGCAATGTGTGAGTGTTCTAATTTCTCCATGTCCTCACCAACAATTCCTCCCATGCTGTGGGATATCTTTTCACTTTCCTAATAATATCCTTTAAAACATAAAAGTTTATAATTTTGATGAAGTCCAATTTATCTATTTGTGTGTTTGGCATATCTAAGTAATCATTGCCTAATCCAAAGTGATGAAGATTTACACCTATGGTTTCTTCTAAGAATTTTATAGATTTTGCTCTTACATATAGGTCTGTGATACATTTTGAGTTAATTTTCTGTATTCGGTGTGAGTAGGGGTAGAGGTTCATTCTTTGGCATGTGGATATCCAGTTGTCCCAGCTCCATTTGTTGAAAACACTATTTTTTCCCATTGAATGGTCTTGTCACCTTTGTCACAAGTCAATTGACCATAAATGTATGGGTTGAACCTCCAGTGCCATGTTGAACAGAAATGGCAAGAATGGACATCTCTCTCTTTTTATTAATCTTAGAGAAAAAGCCTTCTGTCTTTCCCCATTAAGTATAGTGTTAGCTGTGAGTTTTTTATAAATGCCCTTTATTGGGTTGAGGAAGTTCCCTTGTATTCCTAGTTTATTTGTTGTTTTTATTATCAAGGCCTATTGGTTTTTATCAGATTCCTCTTCTGCATCTAATGTGTATGTGTCTTTTATTCTATTAATATAATAATTATAATATAGTGATAATAATAATAATTACACTAATTACTAGATGTTAAACCACCCTTGCATTCCTGGGACAAATCTCACTTGGTTATGATGTATGATCCTTTTTATTTATTGCTGGATTCTGTTTGCTAGTATTTTGTTGAGGATTTTGGTATTTATCTTCATAAGCAATATTGGTCTGTAGTTTTCTTGTAGTCTTTGTCTGGTTTTGGTATTAGGGTAATACTAGCCTCATAGAACGAGTTGAGATGTGTTCCCTCCTCTTCTGTTTTTCCCTCCTCTTCAAAAAAGGCCACTTTTTTGAAGAGTTTTATAAGGATTGGCATTAATTATTCTTTAAATGTTCAGAAGAATTTGCCAGTGAGGCCATCTGGTCCTGGGATTTTCTTTGTGGGAAGATTCACATTGCTAATTCAGTGTCTTTATTTTTTATGTTTCTTCAGATTTTCTATTTCTTCTTGAGTCAGTTTTGCTAGTTTTGTCATTGTAGGAATTTGTCCATTTCATCTATGTTATGTAACTTGTTGACATACAATTTTTCTTAGTAATCCCTTAAAACCCATTTTATTTATGTAAGACTGGTAGTAATATCCCCTCTTTCATTCCTGATATAGTAATTTGACTCTTCTTTTCTCTTTGTCAGCCTAACTAAAGGTTTATCAATATTGTTGATTTTTTTTCTCATAACCAGCTTTTGATTTTGTTGATTTCTCTCTATTGTTTTTCTATTCTTGTTTTCATTAATTTGTGATCTAATTTACTATTTTATTCCTTCTCTTCTGACTGGTGTGTCTAATGCATTTATATTCAATGTAATTACTGATATGGTAGGATTTACATCTGCCATTTTATTCTTTGTTTTCTACATGTCTCATGTATTTTTGGTCCTCTATTCCTCCTTTGCTGCTTTCTTTGCCATTAAGTGAATATTTTCTAGTGTAACATTTTCATTCCTTTAAAGATTTTTTTCCACTTTTTTTGTTATTTTCTTAGCAGTTGCTCTAGGACTTACAGAACACAACTTAATTTTTCAGAATCTACTTCAGAATTGTACTAACTTAATTCTAGTGAGATACAGATATATTACTCCTTTGGTTTTCCTCAATGACCTGTCCACTTTGGTGGCCAAATAATTGTCTACCTGTTTTTCTAGAGTTTGAAAATGATCTATCATGCTGGAAAAGTCCCTCTCATAGTTCTTTTCTACTATCAGTTCTGCCAACTAATTCTGAGTCTTGTTTTGCAGCCATCCACTTCTTTTGTGCTCGATCTTCATGGAATTCTAATTTTCCTCTCTCTCTACAATTCAATATATTTTGTACTTTCTTTTGGTGCCATTGTATCTCAGTGTGACGTCCAGGTTAGTACTGCTCAATAGAAATATAATGCAAGCCACATAAGTAATTTTAAATTTTCTAAAAGCCACAATAAAAAGTAAGACGAAATAGGTGAAATTAATATTTTTATTTAGCCTAATTATGCCCCCAAATTAGCATTTTGGCATGTAATCAGCATTTTTAAAATAGTTAATGAGATATTTTACGTTCGTTTTTCATCTCAACTTGGACTAGTCACATTTCATGTGCTCAGTGGTCACACAGTACAGATTGGACAGTGTAGTTCCAACCTCCCCTCTGGGATGGAATGTAGTTGACAATGCCAATCCCACCCCAGGAAGGCCACTTTCTACAAGTACAACTAACTGCCCTTCTAGCTGCCCTGCTGAGAAGTGCTCACAAGCTCAGAAGAAAGTGTGTGGTCTCTCTGACATACAACTGCTCATCCAGAGCACACTTGCAGGTGATCGAAAATTAATTTGTGGGAACTAGTTAATATTTTGGTTAATGATAACAGTTTTTTTATGTCTGTAGAAAATAAAGGGTAGAAATTAAAAAGCCTTTTCAGGTTTGCTGTGTGAACTCTTAACACTAACACTCTGGGGTAGATCACCTGCAAAGGACTGAACCAGGCCCAAGCAAGGTGAAAGCTGCTCAGGGACTGGACAAATTAGAGCCATTGCAGGTGCCATTTTGGGTCCAGGCCCTCCAGAGACCTCTCCCTCCTGAATAGTGTACTTTTTCTTTTTTTTTTCTTTTTTTTTTTTTGGCTGGAGTTTAGGAGGTGGTGAGATGAGTAGAACCATCTGGACATCTGCCTCAATCTCTCCCCATTTTGTCTGATTAGGATGATTAAAGCTTTCTTGTCACTTGAATATCGCTTATTCTTAACTTACCTTTGCTTTTTAAGGAAGAGTTACCACTTGCTCTCCCAGTTAATTCTTAAATTTTCTTAGTCACTCAATTTGATGCCTTCCCTGTTTGCTTAAGGTTTGGGGACAGTCCAGTTGAACTAATTTAGACCTCTGACTTTTTGTAAGGTTATGCATGTTATCTCCGGCTTTGACAGTAAGTGGCTTAGGATTCATGTTCCCTTTTTGCTAATTTCATCAGTCTGCCATTCAGACTCTTTGCCTAGATGCTGCTTTCTTCTTACCCATATTCTGTGATCAGGTCCCTGGGCTCATGTTTTCTAGATCCTTATCTGGATCCTTGAAACTTGTGGCCTGAGTCTAGGATCTAAATTACCTGCCTGTTTCTCCTTCCCTTTCTTCACTCCCATCTCTTTTTTTTTTTTTTTGCGGTACGCGGGCCTCTCACTGTTGTGGCCTCTCCTGTTGCGGAGCACAGGCTCCGGACGCGCAGGCTCAGTGGCCATGGCTCACGGGCCCAGCTGCTCTGCGGCATGTGGGATCTTCCCAGACTGGGGCACGAACCCATGTCCCCTGCGTCGGCAGGCGGACTCCCAACCACTGCGCCACTAGGGAAGCCCCACTCCCATCTCTTAATACAGCATCTAGATTTCCTTGCTTAGAGTACTAGCCAGAAACCCCACCCCAGCCAACCCTCCTTGGCCCGGGCCTTGGATTTCAAAGTGACAGCAGAAGAGGAAGAAAGAAAGAAACACTCCTTGAATGCAACTTTCAAGGAAATACACAACTTTCAAGAAGTAGAGAGTGAAGACATCTATATGGGGAGCTTTACTCTGCAAAATTAAAGAGCCTATCTGATAAAAAAGGGAAGAAACCTATCAGCCCAGCAGCTAGAATGCGTTAACATAGGGAAGACATTTCCTTGTTTTATCTTTCAAGCCAGAATGGGGAGATTTATCTTTCAAGCCAGAATGGGGAATGGAATGTGGCAGACAAATCAAGAAGACAGAAAAGTGAGGGTTAGAAGCACAGCAAAGTAAGCAAATGAGATATGGCTGCATGTTGTAAAGACAGGAAAAACAAATACTAAGTGGGTATTTTAGTAGCATCTGTAAGTTCTGGGATCAAAGGAAAAATCCATAAATACTTCAAGATGTTTGCTTTGTATTGTTTGGCTAATTGGCCAAACGTAATATCAACTTATAGGGGAAAGTGAAACACTTAAGTGTAGACATATAGACAAATAGCCCAAGTTAGCACAAGCATACATGTCCATAAAAGAAGACCATGAGAACCTGGAACTTCATTCTTGGGATTGGCCTCATGGCATTTTTGAAAGCTGGGGTTCTGCTCTGTCAGGGGTGCCACAGGAAGTATCCTCCCAAACCACAAGCTTCCCTTAATGGTCTGTTCTTAAAAACATCCTAGGGAAACACTGACCTTGGGTTAGGACTTTGGTTTCTGTTATTGAAACCTCTCCATCATCTCTGATCCTGGAAAATGTTCTCACTTTTCTTGGTCTCTCCCCCTTCTTTGTCCTGTAGGTGGTATAAAGTTGTGGGTTTTTTTCAGTTACATGTATATATTCTTTTTCATATTCTTTTCTATTATGGTTTATCACAAGATATTGAATATAGGACTTCCCTGGTGGCGCAGTGGTTGGGAGTCCGCCTGCCGATGCAGGGGACGCGGGTTCTTGCCCGGGTCCAGGAGGGTCCCACATGCCACGGAGCGGCTGGGCCCGTGAGCCATGGCCGCTGGGCCTGCGTGTCCGGAGCCTGTGCTCCGCAACGGGAGAGGCCGCAGCGGTGAGAGGCCCGCGTACCGCAAAAACAAACAAACAAAAAACAAAACAAAAATATATATATAAATATGCAATTGAGGCTTGCAGAACGTCTTAAATATGGCTCTCTATATAAATAGTGAGTAGAAACTGTCAGTCTTGTTTCTCCCTGCTTAGACCCTTGCACAAGTCTAAGCAAATCAATGTAAAAGTGTTGCTCAGAATGGGCTCCAGTTACAGCCAATTAAAGGTCAGCATATATAGTTTACACAAAATAGATGAGCAGGAACAAAGGTATCTGTAGTGCCATGAGGAATGATTCTACTTCATTTGCAGATGAGTACTACAAAGGTCATTGAAAATGCAAGATGCAAATCATTGTTGTTTTTTTAATAAAGCACTTTTTCTAGGTTTGGTCTTTCAGCCAGTTTTATTCTCTTGTTTGCGTGCATGCCATAGTCGTTAGTACAACTGAATTATAGAATGACCTACACTGTTAGACTGTTAGGCTGCTTGATTGAAATTATCTTTATAATGGAAATCAGAGAATACGTTTAACCTTGTTAGAGCACCACTGTACCGTTGATTAATATATAAAGCAAATCATAAATTTCATAGTGAGCTATTTATTTCCAGACAATCTTGTGAAAGCAGTTTGGGCTGTATTATAGAAACTTTCTTCATACCTTTGTCAGGCTGACACTAATGGTCCTGATTATTTCTAGGACTTTCAAAGCATCAGTGTTAATTAAACTAATGCTTAAAAATACGGGTAGAAAAGAACATTTGACTATTATATCTTAAATGTTTGACAATGTGTGTGGCACTTCTTTTGTTAGCCGGTTAATTTCAGAAAACTGACTTCATTTGATAAGGTTTCTCTCCAGTAGCAAATGCTTGCCTGATTCAGTGGTAATAACCAATATTACCAAGGTCACAGCTTTATCTATATATCAGATGAGTACTTTAGTTATGTTCTGTACTGGATTGTATGATGTGAATAAAAAGAGTTTTTAAAGAGCCAGCCCCTGGGCTCAAAAGAGTTCGTGGTCTAGTGAGGGATACAGTCAAAGAAACAGAGATCATCCTATGCACAATCTAAGGACGCAGGTTAAGGGGGCATCTAACCTAGCCTGGGGACATCAGGGAAGGTGTCCTAGGGGACTTCCACCCAAATAAAGGCTCTTCTAGCCAGCAAAGAGGCGAGCACAGAGTTTGTGGGGAATAGATGACTGTTGGCAAGGAACCACAGAGGCATGGGGCTTAGGTAGAGACTATGGAATAATGGATGGAAGAGGGTCTTCCTTACTCACTTCCAGAGCTCGTCCTATGGCCCAGACTTCTGTCCTGAGCAGTGCCAGGCCACCCAGATCCTGATGCCTTATATCAACTCTGGAAGAAAGGAGTCTGAGATACTGCCTTTCCCCAAGACCCACTGTAGCTGGCTTCAGCAGCAAGAAGGCAACATGGTGGCTGGAGAGGTCAAACCTCCCACACTGGACCAGCCACCTGCATATATGGGAGGTCTGGAAACAGGAGCTTGTACATCTGGGAGGGCCTGGATTGTTTCCAGAAAAGAAAAAGAAAAGGTTTGGTGGGGAAGGGAACTGGTCCTGTTTCTAAAGAAACCACTTTCTATAGAATTTTACCCTTGCTTTTAGACTCCTATTAGGGGAATGTAGAACTAATTAAGCCACCCGAATATCATCAGTAATTTTTTTCTAGTTGAGTTTTATGAGTAGTAATTTTTTTAAAAGCCCTCATGAAGTCACCGAAAAGCTAATGCACAGCTTTTCAGCATATTGCCCTTCAAGACTCAAGTTTTATTTGATCATGCATTGCATACAAATAGTTAACTGCTAGCTTCCAGAGTAAAATGTACTTACTGTCTCAGATTGGATACATAGCTTTAAAAGTCAAGCCATAGCCAATCTTTGTTTTTAGAGAACATTGCTAAAGGAGATACCAAGCAAAATGGCCTGGGTGATATGATGCTGAGGTCACTAGGCTGGATTGGTGCACTTTCAGTTAATGGGAATGGAATTGGGTAAGCTCATTGAGTCCAGGATGGTTTTAAATAAATTTTGCACTGGCAGAGATTCATAGGATGATTCCTGGTTCTCGCGTGAGAAAAATATATCCTAATAGGTAACTTTGCTTCCTGTCTAAATTCTCCTTCATTTCCTCCTCCTTCCCTTCATTCCTTTCCTTCCCCCTTACTCCTCCCTCCTCTTCCTTCTCATTCTTCTTCAAGAAAGATGTACTAGTGAGAACAGATTGCAATTTCCTTTCAAGGGAAGACCTGCTACATGGTGTTTTATCTCCAGAGGCCGATCTTTAACTGAAGAATTTAAGGCAGAGAATGGGCATTGCCACACAGGCCACTGGCATGGGAGTGTAGCAGTTGGCTTGTGGGGAGAGCTAGAGGTCGCCTTGTGCCTTTCCGTTGCCTTTAGGACAGTCTTCAGGACTCAAAGTGGAAACTCAGTAAAACTTTCAGAAGCAAATAAATAGAACCTAGAAGGCTTGTTTCCCTGGGGATGGGGAGGTACCATATGTCAGTTTCATGTTTTTAATCAAAAGGCCATGGCTTCATCTAAATTGTAGTAATAAGTATTTGCTTTCCAGAGATTTTCATTGAAACGACAAATGTTTTAACTCTCAATATTTCTCATGCACTTTTCCCTGACCAGAGAAAAATCCAATATAAAATAAAATGCCCTTAAGAATTTCCTATAAGACAATTTCCTGTATGATGTGCTATCATTATCTAACATAATTATGAGGGAGTAGTTATAACATTTGTTTGCCCAAGAAACACTGGGACCCAGACTGTGTGGCTATAGTTGTGCTGTTTGCAACCTTTAGAGCTTGTTTAGTCCAATCGTATCCTTGTACCAATGAGAACCAGATCAGGGAAGAGAGCTGCATACAGAGGAGAACGGGAAGGTGGAAAAAACCATGGTAAGAGAGAGTCAAGAGGAAGAATATAAACTATGTTAAGAAGTAACCTGTGTCACTTTAAAAAATTTTAGGTAAGATTAGGGAGTGGAGTGACTGGGTAGGCACGCAGAATGGATTGGGGGAAAGGGAATTAACTGTTAATATTGAGTCCCTTTTATATACCAAGCTTCGTGCTAAGCACTTTATATAGATTCTTTCATTTAACCCTCACCACAACCACATAAAGTGGAACTTATTATTGTCCGCATTCTACAGATGAGGCAGCTGAGTCTTAGAGGAGTGAAATCACATATATTTTCTTTCCCTTTAAGACGAAGCAGAAGACCTGGGATCAGATGTCTTGTGTTCTGGGGGCTCAAGTGAAGCACCTTGCCTCCTGGCCCACGTTGCCAAATCTGTAACCTGGGAGTAAATACAAAGACTGACATGTCAGTCATGAAGTCAATACACAGAGAGGGGCAAATCAGAGGTAAAAAAGTTAGATCTGGAGGGAGTTCTTGATAGGAAGAGCACATGAGTGCCCAGCTTTTTCACTGGACAACATACAAGGCCACTCAGATAGGGACTGACTTTGGAGCATCCATGTCAAGTAAAATCCTCCTTACAGAGTAAACAAAAAGATTTGTGAGCATGGAGGTGGGTGGGGAGAAGGAATATTTGAACACATAAGAGCAACAATAGGAAAACAGACAGGAGAGTGACTGTCTGCTGAGAGGGAACCCTGTGAGAAGAGGACGGGAGACTGATATGTCAGAGAGATGAGTGACTAAGAAAGTGAATGAGTAGTAGGTGACTGCAAAAGACTACAGGGAGGGCTTCCCTGGTGGCGCAGTGGTTGAGAGTCTGCCTGCCGATGCAGGGGACGTGGGTTCGTGCCCCGGTCCGGGAAGATCCCACATGCCGCAGAGCGGCTGGGCCCGTGAGCCATGGCCGCTGAGCCTGCGCATCCGGAGCCTGTGCTCCGCAACGGGGAGGCCACAACAGTGCGAGGCCCGTGTACCGCCAAAAAAAAAGACTACAGGGAATTCCTCATAGCTTGGTTTGCTCTTTGGACATTTGTGTAAGGAATATTTTTATGGAGTGATCCATAAAACTGAATGCTAACTTCATGTAGTCATTCTACTTCATGTGTTTTTATTATGATTATTTAATTATTTGCTTTTTAAGCATTTATTTTGACTCATTAGTCCAGATTCCTTGTCTCAGAGTTGATATTTGAGGCAGTGTCCTGAGGGAGACCTGTTCCTTTTGCAGAGAAATTGGAACCTGAATGTCAGTGTGTTCTTTTGTTGCTGAGCCGCCAACATTTGGATCAAAACAATCCATTTCTGATTCATGTATGTTATTAGCTCTGGCAGGATAGCAAGACGTGAGGCAGATACTGTTTTGTATATTAGAGAAACGTAGATAAGGAAACAGAGAATGAAGAGATTGTCTTTATTAGAAAAGCAATCTTTTGTGATATATCTTAGCACCAAGCAATGAGTTTTTAATAAAACTGAGTAGATAGAGCACTCATATGTCCAGCCTCGCTCCCCCTCTTTGGCTCCAGATATATATGATTTCATGACACTAGCAAGAGGCCTGCTGATTTGTCAGTTAATCAAAAGTTGCTGAAGGAAAGTCAGTACAAAAGATGCTAATCATCATCTTGTCTTTTCCCAGTAACTCTAATGGACTTCCAGTGTCTGAGCTGCCTGTTCTCCACGGCAGTGTTACTAACACTAGTACCTGTGCCCATGTTGTAAAGGGTGAGAATCTCATTTTGTTCCTCTTTCTCTTGGTAAAAGAGTGGGGGCTGACTCCTTAGAAGATCTGGAAGAATTATTATCACCAGCTATGTGTAACCAAGTGTTGCTTTTCCTCCCTTTCTTCTTTGGTCATATTCTCATTTCTCTATCACACTTGCCCTCCTCTGGACCTAGGAGCCCTGCTCTCACTCCCTGTAAATCGACTCCGAAATGAAGTAATTTGATTTTTCTTCAAGTGGAACAGCATGTTTCAGGTGTCCCCAATCCAAATGGGGTTGTGCAGCTGCCATGCAAGCTGTGGAAGCAGCATAATTGCGTCTACTGGTATTTTGTAAAAGAAGTCACTAAGTTTGTGCAAACAGTCCCCACATGGGCAGAATCCGATGTTACAACAGGGATTTTTGCCAAAAGCACCTTTCCTCCTTGGAACAAACCTCTTTTGCAGTTCTCCTGTAGAGGCGAAATGATTTGTCTAAGGTGAGTCAGTGGCAGAGCTGAGATTATTTCTATTTACAATATTCTGTGTTTTTTTTAAACACCTTTATTGGAGTATAATTGCTTTACAATGGTGTGTTAGTTTCTGCTGTATAACAAAGTGAATCAGTTATACATATACGTATATCCCCATATCTCCTCCCTCTTGCATCTCCCTCCCTCCCACCCTCCCTATCCCACCCCTCTAGGTGGTCACAAAGCACCGAGCTGATCTCCCTGTGCTATGCGGCTGCTTCCCACTAGCTATCTATTTTACTTTTGGTACTGTATATGAGTCCATGACACTCTCTCACTTTGTCACAGCTTGCCCTCCCCCCTCCCCATATCCTCAAGTCCATTCTCTACGTCTGCGTCTTTATTCCTGTCCTTTCCCTAGGTTCTTCAGAACCTTTTTTTGGTGGGGGGGGGTATCATAAAAGGGACTTTGAAATTAGTGGGCGATTCTCTGTGGCCTGACCTACAAATCTGCTCTAAGCCCTAGCTGCCCAAGGTAGTGTGCTCTCCTGACATGCTGCAGACTGTCTGATCTGATGGTGCGTATCAGGAGCCCAATATATGGCCCCCAAATTTCTATTTCTTTATTTTTCATTAAGATTTGTCGCATCACTATGCTAAATTATGAAACCTGTTAAAAGATCATGGTACAAGGAACAAACTTCTTGTCCAAGCCTTACTTTATTATGGCTGCTGTAAAAAACCACCAGGGGAAAAATGGCAGAATGATGGGAAAAGAAGGAGACATCCTCTACTTTCAAAGGGAAATTACTTCTTATTCCTTGCACCAGTCCTGCTCTTAGAGCCATGGAATTTTAAGATGCCAGAGTTGGGAGTGATTATTTAATCCAATCCCTTCATCTTATAGGTGAGAAAACTGAGGCCCAGAGAAGACCTTACCAAGGGCACAAAAATCCCAGTAGCAGGGCTAGGACCATAGCCTTGGATATTCACACTCCTAATTCAGTGACTCAGAAAGAATGAGATGGCTTTTAAAGTTCAGATATGGGGCGCCTAAGACACATTTCAAGTAAAGTCCTCATTACTCTTCAGCATAAATAAAAACAGGTCCCATTTTTTTAACCCCTGTGTCCAACTGGAGATTCATGCAATGTGGGTGTTACTTGAGACCATTCACTGTTAAGGAAGAAATATAGAAAACACTTGGCCAGGGTTATTTCTGTTGCTACTCATTGTTTTTTCCATCTTCTTGAAGACCACAGTTTCTTTTTTTTTAATTTATTTTTAAAATTATTATTTATTTATTTATTATTTTTGGCTGCGTTGGGTCTACATTGCTGTGCACCAGCTTTCTCTAGTTGCGGCGAGCGGGGGCTACTCTTCTCAAGCTTCTCATTGCGGTGGCTTTTCTTGCTGTGGAACATGGGCTCTAGGCGCATGGGCTTCAGTAGTTGTGGCACGCGGGCTCAGTAGCTGTGGCTCGCGGGCTCTAGAGCGCAGGCTCAGTAGTTGTGGCCCATGGGCTTAGTTGCTCCGCGGCATGTGGGATCTTCCCAGACCAGGGCTCGAACCCGTGTCCCCTGCATTGGCAGGCAGATTCTTAATCACTGAGCCACCAGGGAAGCCCAAGACCACAGTTTCTTAAGTATTAACCTTCAACTAGGTGAATCTTTCTTTGATCTTCAGTTACTCCCCAAAAGTTTCCTCAGTAGGGACTGTAAACAAACATATTAGGATTTGGAGTTTTAGGTCCTGGTTTCAAGGCCCTATTTTGTCCCTTATTAGCTGTGTGGCCTTCAGCAATCACTTAACCTCTTGAAACCTCTCTTGGTAAAAATAGGCATAATATCTTGCTTCACAGACCTGGTTACAATGTTCCTATGTCATAACATAATATGGACAAGGGCTTTGTAAAGAGCAAAGGGCTATAACTAACCAGAGCGTTGATTATGAGAACACCTACCATACAGATTTCTTGAAACTAGTCTGAAATATCCTCAGTTCTTGAATGATCTGTTAAGCAATAGAACAGTTATCTCTCGATTATTCACACTAATGGTGGGGTAGAGGAGCCCAGATAACACAAAACAGCAATGCATCTAGATACTATTTCTATTTGAGTTTATCGTATTTGGGAAAGCTTCTGAAATCTCTTTGCAGAGAGCGAAATTCAGCTGAGATGTAATTGCCTGGGCCTATCCAGCACTTCCAAAAGCAGGCCATGTGCAAGTCCCTGACCTTCCCTGGGCCTTAGTTACCTACCTGTAAAAGGGAGAATTGCCCTAACTGACTACACGGTGCCTGCCAGCTCTGACATCCATGTGTCTGTGAGTCTAAACATATGGAAGGCAGCGGGAGAAAGCCAGTTTTAGATGATGCCCAAAAGTTCTGTGAGGTGGCTGCAAGTTGTGCAAATACTAGGAAAAATAAGAATCACAAGCTGCCAAAATGGTATTACCTCGCTAACTGAATAGGCAAAGAGAGAAGACAATCCGGGGTATAAGAAACCATGACTGACATTTAAGGAGCTGACCAAAAGAAGAGATTGGAGGAAAAAGTGAAAATAACATATGTAGAAAGAAAGGGTTAGAATGATAGCAATGTTCAACGCTGCTGTCACAGAGGAAATGTGCAAGATGAGTCTGTGCTATTTCTGTTCAGGGGTCACAACTGTTCTCAATTTACCTGATTTTTTTCTCTCCTTTCAATCATGTCCTTTTCAAAATTCATCTCAGCAGTGTTTCTGAGGCATTCTGATTATAACTTTTGCTAAAACCAAGCAGCAGAGGTCTGTCTATAGTGCAGGGCAATCAGCAGAGACTCAAGGTATTGATTAGACTATGTCTTTATTTAGATGGACTGTAGCTAGTGGGTTTGACTGAAGTTACCGTAGGAACAATCTTAGAACAGTGTTGCTGCCTATCAGGTTCACAGCTTACCATACAATTTTAGGAATGGTGCCTGGCTACGTACGGTGGTTTTTTAATGTTTGCATGAGAAATGGAGTATGAAAAAAATGTATGTTGCATTCTAACGTTTTTTCCTTTTAACCCATCTAATACCCCTTCAGCCTGTGCGAATTTAGCAACAGTGATAATGATAGTGAGTAAGAGAAGATCCAAAATTAGGCCCTCCTGACATACTGTGGTGTGTCAGGTTTCTGTGTGGTGTGTGGTGGTCACCTGTACCCTGGGTCTTTTTGAAAACTGGGACAGCAGGGACCTTGTTGTAGGTGATTTGGGGTTCTGTGATAGGGTGCTATGTAATGTTACACGATAGTCAGCCCCAGTTTTATATACCATGCATTCCCAGAAACTACATCTTAAATCAGACTCAGGTTTTAATTGTGCATAGTGAATAGGAACAGAAACATGAATAGAAACCAGCTATGAGAAATGCAGTACAAGTGCATAATTAGTAAGTATCAGAAAAGTGACAAACTATAAAGGGGTTAATCAGATTGTATCCATGTATATAATGTTATTAGTAGTATTTCATTGAGTTAGAAGAGTTCTTTAGCTATTCAGAATACTAGACCCTTATCAGATATATGATTTGAAAATAATATCTCCCATTCTGTAGGTTGTCTTTTCACTTTCTTAATAGTGGTCTTTGAAGCGTGAAAGTACTTAATTTATATGAAGTCCGATTTATGTTTTCTTTTGTCACTTATGTTTTTAGTGTCATATCTAAGAAACCGTTGCCAAATAAATCCAGTGTCACAAAACTTTATGCCTATGTTTTCTTCTAAAAGTTTTCTATTTTTAGCACTTAAATTTAGGTATTTATCCATTTTGCATTGATTTTTGTATGTGGTATGAGGTAGGGGTCCAAATTCAGGGATATGTTACCGGATGCAGCTTGTTAGAATTTTGTCAGGGATTTTTTAGTCTATCTTCGTAAGTGGTATCCGTCTGTAGTTTTCTTTTCTTGTGATGTCTTTCTCTAATTTTAATATCAGGCTAATGCTGGCCTCCTAGAATGCTCACTACTCTTTCTGAGGTTCAGCCATTTTCTTGAATAAACGCTCCTTGGATCACTGCAGTCCTTTTGGTAATTTCCAGAGCTATGAGAAAGTTGATTCTGACTTTTTTTGCCAGTTTTTTCACAGCTTTTGTGAAGGAGAGAATTCTCCCAGATCCGTACACTGAAAATTTTGCTGATGTCCTACTATTAATATTTTGATAATATGTTATATAGCATTTTATTGCTTAATTTATCATTCATTCAACAAATGTTGATTAATCACCTAATACGTAGAGTGTTTTGCTAAGCACTGGAAATACAGTGATGAACAAAACTGCTTTTGTCTATGTCCTCATGAAGCTTACACCCTTGTGGAGAAAGAGGCTAAAAGAAGTAATTACAGTGTAGTGTGATAAGTGCCCTGATCAGGGAAGTATAGAGGGCTGTAGGAGGTTGTAGAATGGGATCAAATTCAGACTTTGCGGAGCAGGAACAGTTTATGGGAGGAAGTCAAATGTAAATTGGAACCCAAAGAACAAGGGGATGGTTTCCAGGCAGAAGGCAGAGCATGTGTAAAGGCTTGTGATGCTTTGAAGGAACTAAGCATAGAATGTGATGGGAGGAGGGTGACATGAAGCCAGGAGTTTTGCAGGAATAAGATCAAGGATCTTGTAAGTGAAGTTAAGATATATACTTTATCCTAAGGGCTATGGGAAGCCATTGAGGGCTTTTAAGCTAAGTAATGATGTTATCTTTGCTGTGACCCCATCACTCATAATACATAGTAGGTGATAAATTAATAAATTAGTCTTAATAAATAATATTTTATTTACTATAAATACTTGATAATTTACTCATAAATTATTATTTTCAGATTATTCTGGGTGTTAGTGTAGAGCACACTTTTGGTGTCAGGACTCTTTTTCACTCTTAAAAATTACAGAAGCCTCCAAAGACACTTGTTTATGTGAATTATACCTATTGTTATTTATTGTATTGTAGATTCAAACAGGATTTGAAAGATATTTATTTACTATTTTATTTTAAAAATAATAATTAAGTTATCACACGTTCACATATATTTTTCTTCTAAGAAAATAGGTATGTTTTCCAAAACAAAATACTTTAGTGGGATGAGTGGTATTGTTTTTTACATTTTGTAAATCTCTTTAATTTCTTCTGACTTAATAGTAGACACCTGGATTCTCGTATCTGATTCTGCACTCAATCTGGTTAGATTGATGAAAATTCGACCTCACACGGATATACAGGTGGAAAAAGAACAGTGTTTTAATACACTTTTAGGATAATTAAGGCTATATTTCTCTGATATTACATAAAAATTTGACAACTGATAGTTTCTTAAAGGTCAGCTGCAATATGGAATCTGAAATCATATCATCAATTAACTTTGCATTTTCTGTTACAAAAAAATGTTTCTTGCAGTTTTAGTGGATCTTTAGCCATTGTGTGATTTTGTATCGTTTGAAGAATATTGGTTCACTGAGTTATGCAGACCTACCAAAGGTTAACGCACTTCACTATGCAACATCAAAATGTCATATGCGTTAATATTACTACATCCTCATCAAAAGCCTGTAAGTATGAAGCTGTCAAGCTCATAGTGGAAGATATAAGTTTTTCCAAATTCTAATTTTTGCTCGATAGTGAAAACTTTTTTTTAATTTAAAGACTTTATGTTTTAAGAGCAGTTTTAGGTTTACAACAAAATTGAGAGGAAGGTACAGAGATTTCCCATATACCCCCTGTCCGCACACATGCATAGCCTCCCCATTATCAACATCCCTCACCAGGGACTTCCCTGGTGGTCCAGTGGTTAAGACTTCACCTTCCAGTGAAAGGGGTGTGGGTTCGATCCCTTGTTGGGGAAGCTAAGATCCCACATGTCTCATGGCCAAAAAAAACAAAAAAGAAAACACAAAACAGAAGCAGTATTGTAATAAATTCAATAAAATGGTCCACATCAAAAAAAAAATCTTTAAAATAAAAAAGCCTTAACAAACAAACAAACAAAAAACAAAACAAAACAAACAAACCAAATAAAAACCCTCACCAGAATGGTCCTTATTTTCTTTCGTTCTCTATTTTTCTTTTGAATTTTAACCAAGGCTGCACCTACATTGACACATCATAATCACCCAAAGTCCATAGTTTATCTTAGGGTTCACTCGATATTGTATATTTTATGGTTTTGGAGAAAAGTATAATGACATATATCCATCAATGTAATATCATACAGAGAGTACTTACACTCATCTAAAAATCCTCTATCCTCTGCCTGTTCATGTGGGACCCTATCCCCCACCATGGCAACCACTGATCTTTTCACTGTCTCCCTAGTTTCTCCTTTTCCAGGATATCATCTAATTAGAATCATGTCGTAAGTAGACTTTTTCATATTGCCTTCTTTCACTTACTAATATGCATTTAATATTAGTAATATGCATGCATGTTCCTCCATGTCTTTCATGGCTTGATGGCTCATTTCGTTTTGTGCTGAATAATATTCCATTGTATGAATGTACCACAATTTATTTATCCCTTCACCTACGAAGAGACATCTTGATTGCTTCCAAGTTTTGGCAATTATGAATAAAGCTTCTATAAACATCCTTGTGTAGGTTTTTATGTGGACATAAGTTTTCAGCTCCTTTGGCAAAATACCAAGGAGTGTGCAGTTGCTGGATCATATGGTAAGAGTATGGTTAGTTTTGTAAGAAATCACCGAACTGTCTTCCCAAGTGGCTGTACCATTTTCATTCCCATCAGCAATGTATGAGAGTTCCTGTTGCTCCACATCCTCTTCAGCATTTGGTGGTGTTAGTGTTCCAGATTTTGAGCATTCTAATAGCCAAAAGAATTCTATGGCCATTCTGATAGGTGTATAGTGGTATCTTGTTTTAAGTTGCATTTCCCTTATGACATGTAAGGGGTCTTTTCATATAATGTCTTTGGTTTTGGTATTAGGGTAATGAGTGGCTTCTTCATACAGTGAGTTAAGATATATTCCCTATCCTTCTATCCTATGAAAGAGATTGTAGAGAATTGGTATAATTTCTTCTTTAAATGTTCGATAGAATTCACCAGTGAACCCATCTGGGCCTGGTGCTTTCTGTTTTGGAAGGATATTCATTATTGATTCAATTTCTTTACTAGATATAGGCCTAGTCAGATCACCTACTTCTTCTTGTGTAAGTTTTGGCAGATCATGTCTTTAAAGGAATTGGTGCATTTCATATAGGTTATCAGATTTGTGGGCATAGAGTCGTTCGTAGTATTCTTTTATTTCCTTTTAATTTCTTCTCATTTCTGATACTAGTAATTTGTGTCCTCTGTCTTTTATTCTTAGCCTGGCTAGAGGACTATCAATTATATTGATTTTTACAAAGAACCAGCTTTTGGTTTCATTGATTTTTCTCTATTGATTTCCTGTTTTCAGTTTTACTGATTTGTGCTCTAATTCATACTGTTTCTTTTCTTCTGTTTACCTGGGATTTAATTTGCTTGTCTTTTTCTAGTTTCCTAAGGTGGAAACTTAATGATTTTAGAACTCCCTGATTTTTTAATGTATGCATGTAATGCCATACATTTCACTCTAAGCACTGCTTTCACTGCATCCCACAAATTTTGATAAGTTGTACTTTCATTTTCTTTTAGTCTTCTTTGATCCAACTGTTATTTAGAAACGTGTTATCTTATCTCCAAGTATTTTGGAATTTTCTGGTTATCTTTCTGTTATTGATTTCCAGTTTCATCCTATTGTGGTCAGAGAGCAGACATTATATGATTTCTTTGCTTTTAAACATGTTAAGGTGTGTTTATAGCCTAGAATGTGGTCCATCTTGGTGAATGTCCCATGTGCATTTGAGAAGAATGTATATTCTGCTGTTGTTGGATGACATAGTCTATAGATGTCAATTATATCCAGTTGATTGATGGTGTTGTTAAGTTCTCCTATGTCCTTACTGATTTTCTGCCTGCTGGAATCTGTTTATTTCTGAGAGAGGTGTGTTGAAGTCTCTAACTATGATAGTGGATTCATCCATTTTCCCTGGCAGTTCTATCAGTTTTTGCCTCTTGTGGTTTAATGCTCTGTTGTTATGTACATACATGTTAAGAATTGTTATGTCTTCTTGGAGAATTGACCCCTTTATCATTATGTAATGCCTTTTGTTTTAATCCCTGATACCTTTCCTTACTTTGAAATCTGCTCTGTCTGAAATCAATATAGCTACTCTTGCCATCTTTTGATTAGTGTTAGCTCGGTATATTTTTCTCCATCCATTTAATTTTAATCTATATGTGTCTTTATATTTAAGGTGGGTTTCTTGTAGACAACATATAGTTAGGTCATGTTTTTTGATCTACCCAGACAATTTCTGTCTTTTAATTGATGCATTAAAAGTCATTGACATTCAAAGTCATTATTTATGGAGTTGGATTAATGTTTACCATATTGGTTACTGTGTTTTCTATTTGTTGCCCTTGTACTTTTTTCATGGTTTTGTCTTCCACTCTTCTGCTTTCTGCGGTTTTAATTGAGCTTTTTATGTGACTCAATTTTTTCTTCTTTCTTAGCATATCAGTGATAGTTCTTTTAAACTTTTTTTATTGGTTGCCATGGAGTTTGCAATATACATTTACAACTAATCCAAGTTCACGTTCAAATAACACTATACCATTTCACGGGTAGTGTGAATAGCTTATAATAACAAAATAATCCCAATTCCTTCCTCCCATTTCTTGTATCACTGCCATCATTTCATTTATATATGAGCATATATAATGATATATACCTAAGCATACATAATCAAACACATGTTACTATTAGTATTTTGAACAAACTGTTATCTGTTAGATCAATTAAGAGTAAGAAAAAATGTTTTCATTTTTATTTCACCTTCACTTATTCCTTCTTCAGTGCTCTTCTTTCTTCATGTAGATCCGAGTTACTGACCTATATTATTTTCCATCTTTCTAAAGAACTTCCTTTAACATTTCTTGCAAGGCAGGTCTACTGACAACAAATTCTCTTTAATTTTTGTCTGTGTGAGAAGGTCTTTATTTCTCCTTCACTTTTTTAAAAATAAATTTTTTATTTATTTATTTTTGGCTGCGTTGGGTCTTCATTGCTGCGTGCAGGCTTTCTCTAGTTGTGGCGAGCGGGGGCTGTTCTTCATTGTGGTGCACAGGCTTCTCATTGCAGTGGCTTCTCTTGTTGCGGAGCATGGGCTCTAGGCGCCCAGGCTTCAGTAGTTGCAGCACATGGGCTCAGTAGTTGTGGCTCACCGGCTCTAGAGCACAGGCTCAGTAGTTGTGGCACACGGGCTTAGTTGTTCCGCGGCATGTGGGATCTTCCCGGACCAGGGCTCGAACCCGTGTCTCCTGCATTGGCAGGTGGATTCTTAACCACTGCACCACCAGGGAAGCCCCTGTCCTTCACTTTTGAATGGTAATTTTTCAGATTACCCTCAGAATTCTAGATTGGTGATTTTTTTTTTTTTTTTTGCTCTCAACACTTTAAATATTTTACTCCACTCTCTTGTTGCTTGCATGGTTCCTGGAGAGAAGTCACATGTAATTCTTATCTTTGTTTCTCTATAAGGTATTCCGCTCTCCCTGTCTTCTTTAAGGAATTTTCCTTCATTCCTGATTTTCTATAATTTGAAAATTGCATGCCGGTTGTAGGGTTTCTTTGCGGGGGGCATTTATCCTGTTGGATGTTCTCCAAGCTTTCTGGATCTGTGATTTGGTGTCTGATGTTAATTTGGAGAAATTCTCAGTCATTATTATTTCAAATATTTCTTCTGTTCCTTTCTTTCTTCTTCTGATAGTCCCATTATGCGTGTGTTACACCTTTTGTAGTTGTCCCACAGTTATTGGATAGTATATTCGGTTTTTGTCTTTGTTCTCTTTGCTTTTTGGTTTTTGAGCATTCTATCGACATATCCTCCAGCTCAGAGATTCCTCAGCTGTGTCCAGTCTACTAATAAGCCCATCAAAGGCATACTTCATTTATGTTAGTGTTTTTTCTCTTTAGCATTTCTTTATGGTTCTTTCTTAGGATTTCTATCTCTCTGCTTACATTGCCAATCTGTTCTTGCATGCTGTTTACTGTAGCCATTATTAATAAATCATAGCTGTTTTAAATTCCCAGTCTAAATTCCAACGTCCCTTCCATGTCTGATTTTGATGCTTGCTGTCTCTTCAGTTTGTGCTTTTTGCCTTTTAGCATGCCTTGTAATTTTCTTCTTGATAGCTGGACCTGATGTACTGGTAGAAAGGAACTGCTATAAATAGGCCCGTAGTGAGGTGGTGGTAAGGTGTAGGGGTAGAGGAGGCATTCTACAGTCCTATATTTAGGTCTCTGTCTTTTAATGAGCCTCAGCCTCTGGACCATGAACCTCCCAACTCTTTCTCAGCCTTTTTTAATTCCACGTCCACTCTTAGGTGGGACAGGATGATTAGGGTGGGCTGGAGTTGGTTATTTCCCTTCCCCAGGTGAGTTAGGCTCTGAAAATACTCTAGCAGGTTAGGCTTCGGTTAACTAGTTCCTCCTGAGGACAGGCCTTGTTGAGAAGAACAGAGTGCGCCGGTGTATTTCAAAATGGTTCCTTTTCTCCTCCCGGTGCTGGAAGCGTGAGGGAATTTTTCTCAGATATCTACTCTGGGATTCTTTTACTCTGGGAATCTGGTCAAGCTCCTGGATGTAAACTTCACAGCATTGTGGAGATTTTAACTTTCAGAGTTGTCTTCGTTGAGCCTCCAGCAATTTGTCGATTTCAGTTCGTTTTCCTACGCCAGCACTGGCTCCCAAGGCAGTTTCTGCTCTGGTGAGCCCTTCCTCCCTGTATTTGTCTGACTGTGTGTCTCCAGTCTTGGTGGCAGTGGTTTACCATCTCTCCCCTCTTTTCTTATAGATCCAGGAAGAGTTGATTTTTCCGTCGGTTTAGCTTCTTACTTGTTTTTAGGATGGAGTGGCAACTTCCAAGTTCCTTATATGTGGAACTGGAAACCCTGATAGTGCACATTTTATCATTGGTTACAAAGTGTCAGTTGTTTTCTTTAAAGTAACCGGCTCACTTTGCTCCTTTCCAAGAAAATGCCTGCCAAATACTTAAGTTTGATTAACAGTAGTTTGCTTGTCAGTCTTTCAAGTGAAAATAATGTTTCATGAAAAACGTGTCTAGTTCATCTCATAACTCAGTCAGCCAGGGGGGTTTCCTCTATTTGACCATTATACTGAAGGTACGTAGCAGAAGTACTTAGGCATACTTCCCATTTTCTCCCACATAATAATAAAAAGACGTGTCAAGGGTCAACATTTACTAAAATTTTTACTGTTCAAGTACATTCTTACGTGAAACTGGCTTTTGTAAGAACTGGGAGTGCTTAGCAGTGAAAAATACAATGACTATTATGAGAGTTTGGTAACTCTAACCTGACTCATAATTTTGGCGTTTAAAGGTCTCATAACATTACTTTTAAAATATTTGATTCCTTTTTCTTTAAACTCTGAATGATTTTCAAGATGACTCTACAAGTTAGCTCACTACAGTGCTATTCTGAAATGTTCTGTTGAATCAGTCAGATGAATTACTAGTGTCTATAGGCCAAAGGAATGAGCTTTTGTCGTATTTTTGTTTCTTAGAGTTTAATCTATAATAATAACAGTTATAGTTAATCTTAAAACTTAGATTTTTCAAAAAATGTTTAAATATTATTGCAAATAAGACTACAAGCTGTATTTACTTATGAGTAGCATAACATAGACACGAAACTTCAAGATTTTAAAATAATTTATTAAATGATAATGAAGTTAGAAAAATTATAGTAGGCGTAATCTAAGTAGCCAATGAGAGCACTAAGGACCGAGAATAAATTAACCTCTGAAAAATATATATACTCGTGCCCTAAAGCCGCTATCTTAGACAATTCTAGAATACACAAACACATATTCCAGAGCAAGGATGTCATTACACAACATGAAGCCTCTGGAAAATTATATATTTGTGAGGGCATAAGACTAAAAAGGGCAAATAAAGTCAGTATTTTTTTATGATAATAGGTTTGACTTCTAGGCCCTCCTGAGAGGATCCCAGAGAACTGCTGTTAGTAGGAATGAATTGGAAGAGGTCAAAACTGGAGCTTGGGAAACCAATTAAGAGGATGTGGGGATGGTCTGTGTAGTGGTGGTTTTCGAACTGGAGTGTGCATCAGATCCCCTGGAGGGTTTATTTAAAACAGGTGGCCAGACCCTACTCCAAGCATTTTTGATTCAACAGATTTAAGGTCAGGCTTCAAACTTTGCATTTGAAATGAGTTCCCAGGTGAGACTGATTGCTGCTTGTTTTGGAGCCACACTTTGAGAACCACCACCCTAGGGCCCTGCTACTCACCTCAGACCTCGGCCCAGATCTACTGTGTATGAATCTAGATGGGTAAGATTGCCAGGTGATTGTATACATATTAAAGTTTGAGAAGCACTGCTCTAAGAGTTAATGGTATCCTAAGCCTGAGTATGGAGAAAAGTACAAAAGTTTAAAAGTTATTTATAAGAGAGAGAAAAATAAGACTTTGTGGCCGGACGTAGAGAAGTCAGGGAGAGGGAGAATTTACCAGAAACGCTTCAGTTTCTTCCGGTTTGCGCCACTGAGTAGGTGATGATTCCTTTTCACTGGGACAGGGAACACAAGCCGATGCGTACATTTGAAGGAGTGGTGTTTGAATTCAGTAATGAGTTTATTGACTACGTGAAGATCTCTTTTTAACCTCCACAGTATTTGTCATATGTGATTAAGCAATAATGTCCTGGGCTCCTGGTGCTGAGAAGGGATTGGTATTGCATGAAAAGCGTTAGGCACGCATGCAGCGTTCTATTTTCTGCTCAGGATCCACTTGTGGCAGCTCTACATTAGTAAAATGCAAGTCTCTTCCACAAAAGGATTTTTTAAAACCTTTCTCCCATCCCCACAGCATTCATTTCCATGGACACAAGCAAACAGGTTAGAGGCACAGGGTAACTGGCAAAGGTCACGTACCACCCATCAGTAACTAGAGCCCTGAAGAACAGAAGGGGATATTCCAGGTGTCCCAGAGCAAGACAGATCAGACTGTGATGCATGAACGATGTGGGCAAACTCAATATGGCTCCCTTTCAGAGTGGGAACACAGTCTCAGCAAATACTTGCGCTGTTTTCCCAAAGTCCCCCTTTAAAAGAACTCCTCCAAATATTACTTATAGCTAGCTATGTACCTGACCAGCTGAGCCAGGACTCCAACACACAAAGTGGGCTGCAGAAGGTAAGCAGTTCCCTCTTACAGAATGAATGAGTCAGATTTCTATCTGGATGTGGGAGACATTACACTTTCGTCCATTATTTTATTTGATCCTCACACTTCTGCCAGGTACGGCAGGTGTTATTATCTCCAGTTTTCAGGTGAGGAAGCTGAGTTTGAAGGAGATTAAAAGACTTATCTAGAGTTATTGATAACGGTAAGAGGATGAGCTGGGACTGGAACCAAGGTCTCCTGACTCCAACTTGTGTGCTCTTTTCACTGTAGTATAGTGCTATAGTTCAATTTAACAGCAGATTGATCTGTAGGACATTAGTTCCTTTTTAAAAAAATTCCAGTTTATTGAAAAGAGCTGACTTGAATGGAATGTTCAAACAATGGCACCTGATTCCTTAGAATAGCTTGGTTCAGAATGCATTACAGATTATTAGTGAACTTTTATTTTAATGGTCATGCAATTAATGACGAGTCACAGCAAATCTCTGGGGGGATAAAATGCTTACATTGTTACCAGGTCTGTTCATTATCCTCTGTGCTCTATATGCAGATCAATCAATAGATAATTAATAATGATGTGCTTACTGAAGTACAAGGTTATAAATTAATTTAATACTCATGCATATTTTCTGGAGGATAAATGAGTGGAAACTGCCTGCCATGCCCATCTCATTGTACGAAAACGTATGTAATTATTACAAGCATATAATAAGAATGGTTCGCCCAGCCAAATGTTTGTACATTTCTGCTAATCAGTATTCATTTGAGCTACTTCCATGCAGTTTGTGGAAGCAAGTGCAATCAGTTGAGTTGTGTGGCGGATTTAAATCAGTAATAAAAGCCCTGGGGAAATTAACAAGACAAAAATTAACCACAGACTAAGCATTAACATATATTAGCATTTTGATTATACCTGTAGAATTGTTAAATGGCACGGTTGCTACTATTTAAAAGTGTATGTTGTATATCACATAATTTCAATGTATATTTTGTTTTTAAACTTTTAAGATTTAATTAAGTGCAATTGAACAATGATACAATAGAAAATTTAACAGAATGAACTGAAGTTCATTATTTTATTCTAACTGGAAATGTATGGCATTCCCACCCTACGCTACCCCCAACCCCAAGGTACCCTAAAACAAATGCCACAGGTAATATTCCTCCAGAGTGGACCGCAGGGTCAGAATTGATATTTCAATTGCATAAACATAGAGGAAGTTTTATTTTTATTTTTTAAGTAAACTAATATTTCTGAAGTAGCATAATTTCAAGTTTTCAAATGCACTTAAAGCTTTACCAGAACTTTTAAAATCATATGTATTTTTTAAAATAAGACTTAAGATACAAACATATCTGTTTGAGCTATTAAGTATTTTTACAGGAGAATATCATGATAGATTATGTTGAAATCTCTTGTTTTAAAACTTTATTTTTTTTAACATCTTTATTGGCGTATAATTGCTTTACAATGGTGTGTTAGTTTCTGCTTTATAACAAAGTGAATCAGTTATACATATACATATGTCCCCATATCTCTTCCCTTTTGCGTCTGCCTCCCACCCTCCCTATCCCACCGCTCTAGGTGGTCACAAAGCACCGAGCTGATCTCCCTGTGCTATGCGGCTGCTTCCCACTAGCTAGCTATTTTACATTTGGTAGTATATAAAAATACTGTATGCTATCACATATGCAGAATTCTCTTAGCTTTTGTTTGTCTGTAAAGGTTTTAATTTCTCCATTGAGTGTGAATGAGATCCTTCCTGGGTAGAGTAATCTTGGTTATAGGTCTATCCCTTTCATCACTTCTAAAATATCCTGCCACTCCCTTCTGGCTTGCAGAGTTTCTGCTGAAAGATTAGCTGTTAACCTTATGGGGATTCCCTTGTGTGTTATTTGTTGTTTTTCCCTTGCTGCTTTTAATATTTTTTCTTTGTATTTAATTTTTGATAGTTTGATTAATATGTGTCTTGGCGTGTTTCTCCTTGGATTTATCCTGTATGGGACTCTCTGTGCTTCCTGGACTTCATTAACGATTTCCTTTCCCATATTAGGGAAGTTTTCAACTATAATCTCTTCAAATATTTTCTCAGTCCCTTTCTTTTTCTCTTCTTCTTCTGGGATCCCTGTAATTCCAATGTTTGTGCATTTAGTGTTGTCCCAGAGGTCTCTGAGACTGTCGTCAATTCTTTTCATTCTTTTTTCTTTATTCTGCCCTGTGGTAGTAAGTTCCACTATTTTATCTTCCAGGTCACTTATCCGTTCTTCTACCTCAGTTATTCTTCTATTGATCCCTTCTAGAGAATTTTTAAGTTCATTTACTCTGCTGTTCATCATTGTTTGTTTGCTCTTTTGTTCTTCTAGGTCCTTGTTAAATGTTTCTTGTATTTTCTCCATTCTATTTCCAGGATTTTGGATCATCTTTACTCTCATTACTGTGAATTCTTTTTCAGGGAGACTGCCTATTTCCTCTTCATTTGTTTGGTCTGGTGGGTTTTTACCTTGGTCCTTCATCTGCTGCCTATTTCTCTGTCTTCTCATTTTGCTAAACTTACTGTGTTTGGGGTGTCCTTTTTGCAGGCTGCAGGTTCGTAGTTCCCGTTGTTTTTGGTGTCTGTCCCCAGTGGCTATGGTTGGTTCAGTGGGTTGCATAGGCTTCCTGGTAGAAGGGACTGGTGCCTGTGTTCTGGTGGATGAGGCTGGATCTTGTCTTTCTGGTGGGCAGGGCTGAGTCCAGTGGTGTGTTTTGGGGTGTCTGTGAACTTAATATGATGTTGAGCAGCCTCTCTGCTAACGGGTTGGGTTGTGCTCCTGTCTTGCTAGTTGTTTGGCATGGGGTGTCCAGCACTGGAGCTTACTGGTCATCGAGTGGAGCTGGGTCTTAGTGTTGAGACGGACATCTCTGGGAGAGCTGTCGGCGATTGATATTACGTGGGGCCGGTAGGTCTCTGGTGGGCCAGTGTCCTGAACTTGGCTCTCCCACCTCAGAGGCTGAGGCCTGACGCCCGGCCGGAGCACCAAGACCCTATCAGCCTCACGGCCAGGTACGTGGGGAGTTTCTTGTCTTTTAGGAAGTCTGAGGTCTTCTGCCAACGCTCAGTAGGTGTTCTGTAGCAGTTGTTCCACATGTAGATGTATTTTTGATGTATTTGTGGGGAGGACGGTGATCTCCGTGTCTCACTCCTCCGCCATCTTGAAGGTCCTTCCTTTCTCTTGTGTGTCATCGTCCAGAGGAAGATGGTACGACAGTAGATGTCATTATGGTGTTCTAGTTACCCTCTGCTGAGCCAAGGGCAGTGAGAAAGAGGAACATCCGTAGCATTCTACCATCAGCCAGTTGTGCAATCCTTAATAATCCTGTGTCTCTCTTTTCTTTTAGAGCACACCCACAGTGTCTCCGGCAAAGTCCACTGGGGTCCCCGGGAAGAATAAGATGGAGTCTAGGTGATAAGGTCTATGTTCTTTCATGCTTAGTCTAGTTTCACTTGTCTATAGAAGCCGGAAGTTTTATTTTTAATTCTTCAGGTTTCTGATGAATCCATTGGCAATCAAAGACTAAATTTATACCAGTTATTTAGCAACAGTTCTCAGAAAAGCACTCCTTGGTACCACAGTCATCAGCTGGATCCTAGCAGAATAGTTATTGTATAATTAAATAAAACTGGAAAGGTCCTCTGGAGGTCCTCAAGTCTTGGTGGCCTCAGGTACAGCTCTTGAGAGGGAACGAGTTGTACTGCTCCCTGAGTACAGTTCAGTGCGACGTCCATCTTCCCTGTCAAAAACTGTCAGATTTCTGAGGGCAGACTGGTGTGTCCCTGGGTCTTCTCCTGCCACAGACTCAGGGATGGGAACTTTTCTCTTTTCACTCCTGCTTCCTCCTCTTCTTCCCCACCCCTCTTCTATTATGGGCCATATAAGTTAGAACACACAGACCCACATGCACACACACACCCCCGCCTCTTATCTGCTTCTTGAGAAGGAGAATGTAAAGTCGTACATCTGATTTTTAAATCGAGAGCAGAGTAGATCTTTTAGGGCTAGTTAAGAGTAGGGGGAGAGTCAGAGATACTCTTTAATGTAGTTGCACCGCCCCCATTTTCTAATCTTTTTGGCTCTTACAGCTAAAAGCTTAAACCCGTTTTATTTTTGTAGGCATAGGATCAACCTGGAATCTCCTTTTGGGGGGGAAACTATAGAGAATATACTCAGGCCAGCCATCAGACGAGCCCTGGGGTAAATTGTAGAAATTGCAGAAGATTTTGTAGCCAATGCAAGAATCTGACTTCAGGAGGCTGGGTCCAAGGATATCCTGCAGGCAGCAGCCTGGGCCTACTTGAGAACCACCTTTCCCACAGCCCACAGAAGTTGACATCCAGTGCTTTAGTATGGTTATGAAATCTCTCTTGCCTGGCGGGTCAAAGAGTTTACATCATTCCACAAGCAATACTGCCTGAAACTTAGGTTAAAATTGGGTGCCAGTTTTCTGTTTATCTTTAATAACTAGCCCTTCTTTGAAGTCCAGTTTTACAGTCCTCATAATCATTATCTTTCTCCAGTTATGGATGGGATGTCCACAGGACTGTAGAACTGGGCCACACCCAATACTGGGAGCCCCAGAGTCTATCCTCTCTACAGAAATCCATGGCGTAGGGGGAAAAAGCGAAAAGAAAAACATAGGTTTTAAAGTCAGACAGGTCTGGGTTCGAGTCCCAGCTCTGCCCTTTCCTAGCCATTTGACTTTGTTTCGGTTCCTTAACCTCTGTGAATGAGCCTCTTTCCTTATCTCTAAAATGGGGTCAATAATACCTGCACTGTATGCCTCAGAGGGTTGTTGTAGGACTCACCGGAGAGAATGGAGAATGGATGTAGAAGTTTCCTGTGAAACATTAGCCTGGAGTGAGGTATTGGTGTTGATGAGAAGCTTACAATACAGGCTCACTTTCTCTGCTCAGCCATCCTCAGGGAAAGATCAAGTCTGAGTTTTTGTCACCTGAGAGTTCCTAGAACCAACAATGAATGGGAGTCCGAGGATGAATGTAACCAGTGGAGTATCCTGACATGTCAGTTATGGGGTGCATGCGTGAATTGCATCAAATCCAAATGCTCGGTATGGTTTCAGAGTCTTTGGTAACATACTCTACTTGCAAAGTAATTCCTCCCTCCCTTTTTCAAAGGAGCCCAGAATAAAATATGGCACTTCAAATACCATATCTTCCGGCACTTCAAATACCATATCTTCCTCTTTTGTTTGAGACTAGAGTGGAGCGAAACTGTGGGAGCAGGTCAAAAGGAAGTCCTTCTGTGAGTGAAGAGGTTGTAGGCTGCACTTCCTGATGTCCAGTCTACCGGGCTGTTACTTACAAATACCTTGCTGTATTTTCCTCATGTCTGTATGAAGCCAGTGCTTCTGGACCCTGCTTAGAGAAGAATGGTGCTATAGGGTTACTAGAGTGAATTGCTGGCCTGGATATGGTCAGAGGCCCTGCGTTCTTATAACACTTCAAGGTCTTATAACACTTCAGAGCACTGTTGCTTTCCCTGCCGCAGGTTCTGGCACATATATAAAGGCACCATTAGGAATCACAGTTCACGGGAAACGAAAAGGTTTTATATTCCAGGTCTGTTGATAGAGACACCTTTCTGTCCAATAAATTCAGTCCAGCTAACTAAATTTAAAGGTAGAGGTATCCTTGACTAGGTACATTAGTCAGTGAAAGGAAATTGGATTGCGTTTTTTATTTAAGAGCCTAAAACTCCTGGGCAGGATACTGATTTCTCAAATGCCGCTTGGGAGGCTGGCTTCTTTAGCAAGTACAGCTGTAGAATAAGACCCAGGTCTCCCAGCATAGCCTGATGTTTCCCAAGTATAAAGCTGAAAGGACCTCTTTAATGTTAATACCCCACCTCTTTGTAAATTATGTTTTCTCTTTGTGTCCACTTCTCAGAATAAGCTTGTAATATTCACCTACAGCTCACACAGTGTGGAGGTAAAAGATGTGGAGGGAAGGGCCCAAAGCGGGTGTCTACATTTGACAAATAACTTTGTATATGAGAAGAATTTGCTTCATGGTAAATTTGTGGAAGAAAATACAGGCTGTCTGATAAGACATGGCAGATTTCAGATGGGGGTGTTGGCAGGATACCATTGTTTGCCCCTTTTCCCACACAGAGCCTTGGGAAGTCGGCTTGATAATGCCACATTGGGTGGCTTGGGAAGAAGGGTCAGACTGCAGGCTGGCCACATTCTCATTTGTTCTTAACCTTCCTACTTTTGCCTTAGTTGCAGCCCTTTCCAGTAGATTGGGAGGGGCTAAAAACTTTAAAGTCTTGCTGGGTTCCAGTTAGTATTCACTGATACAAGGGGCGGTCTTTCAATGGGGAGGGAGATTTCATAGCTGTGGGTTGCAAGTAGGCAAGTTACTGTGAAAGATGTGTGAAAGATTTTGATTTTGGTGCTGGATTTGGAACAGGTGTCAGTCAAGAGAATGTGTCCTGTGCTCCCGAACGTGCTGATGAAGAATACTTTGATCCTGGTGAAATAGACTCTCACATTGATGTATGTTCACAGAGTCACAAATAGATATTTACGGAAGGAAAAGTCAAGGTTTTGTTCCATGAATGCTCACCTGCAGTTTAACAAAGAAACACATATGTGTCTATGGACATAATTTTATGATGTACAGGCTACCCTCAGTTATTTGTAGCTGCATTACGTGCTTTGCAAGTGATTGGAAGTTAACTCCGCAGTACAGCCGGGCAGTCCCCTACCTAAAGTACCCTACCAGACTGCTACCAAGTAGGGCAAATTCAGAGATTGCAGGTTCCTCATTTGAAGTTAATATTAGCCCAAGTCAAATAGCGTTACATAAACACATCTGAAAAATTCAGTATCATACATTCCAAAACCAAATGGAATATTTTAAAGTGTCTGCAACTTTTGTTTCATTCCCATTAAGGCAAACTATTCAGAAAAAGTAGTCTGAATATCATACTGTAGCTGCAGTCTTTCATAAAAGGTGATGCTACTGCTGATTCTAGATTTTTTTTCTAATTCAAACATTTATTTATATATGGATAACTTTCCAAAGCTATACAAACCAAGTGCCATTTATGCTTTTATAAAGAGATACGTAACTTAGAGAATATTTCAGGGCTATCTTCAGGAATCCAAAAGCTGGGATTACAACTCAAAGCCCATGGCCTATCAGTGGAATGGTGCGCCAGATTGGACAGGAGGATTTTCCTTCAGTTCACTTCAATTAATTTGTCTTTACTAAGGGCCTAAGTGTACAAAATCCAGTGTGACTTCCATGGAGCTACAGAAGTGACAAAGATATAACCCTTGTTTTCACAAGGCATTTCTAGTATTTTTCCTAAAGTATACAATCTATATTTTCACCTTGGCTATGTTGGCTATGTTTCTGAGAACTGGGAATTCTTTTTTTTTTCCCCAAAAATGTAGAATGTAAGCAACTGAAAATAAAGCATCATCTTCTCAGAAGGTGATATTGCATTAGCTTTGAAGTCAGACAAATGGGTTCAAAGTCAGACAGTGAATCCACTGCCTATTCGTCTTAGGCGAGTCACTTAACTCCTCTGAGCCTCAATTTCCTCAGCTATAAAATGGGGCTGTCTGAATCTGATTATGAATTGAAAAGCCCTTTGCCTTAGTAAGATAACACACAAAGAAATGCAGCATAGTGTCTGGCACAAGGGGGACATATGTTAATATTCATACTTATTTATACAGAAGTTCATTCAGGCTTTTGACCAAAAGTGAAAAAAGTAGCAAATCTACAAGTAATTTAACCAAATCAATCATTTAGAATTGAGAAAAGTAAGAAAGCTGATGCCATTGTTATCATTACTATATGAGTATAAAAGAGCTAAGCTTTAATAATTTTTTTTTATTTTTTATTTATTTTTTTTTTGCGGTACGCGGGCCTCTCACTGCTGTGACCTCTCCCGTTGCGGAGCACAGGCTCCGGACGCGCAGACTCAGCGGCCACGGCTCACGGGCCCAGCCGCTCCGCGGCACGTGGGATCTTCCCGGACCGGGGCACGAACCCGTGTCCCCTGCATCGGCAGGCGGACTCCCAACCACTGCGCCACCAGGGAAGCCCTAAGCTTTAAATTATAATGCTGTACACCTGAAACGTATATCATGAAAAAGAAAAGAGCTAACAAAATGCTCAGAAGAATAAGGAGCACTTTGTGCGCAGGAGGTCGCTCTTCTATTAACAGACTACTCTACACATCTCTCACACACCCCTCACTTCCTTCACCAGACTTTCCTAAACTTGGCAGCTCCCATTTGTGAACTTCATAGGGATAAATATCAAGTACCATTGAAAGGTATCAGTAGCATAAGTCCTGTGTGGAGGGTCCTCTCAAATGTGTACTTCACTATAGAGAAAAAAGCATTTTCATCTTAGGAAGTCTCTGAATAGACTGTGCTCAAGGTGTCCCCTACCACAGTCTTCAACCTTCTTTTCCACAGATGGTTCTTTGCCCTAAAAGCATTATCACCTTTTTTGACTCCAGTAATAGCTTCGTTCTGCTCTTTAAAAAGAAATTGGGGAAGAAATTGAAGTGCGTTTCAGAAATTGTTTCTACTATCATGTCTGTGAAAGTATCATATAATTATATTGCATTCCTTTTTTCAGATTGGCAAGTTATGTGCCCATTCTCAACAACGTCAGTATAGATCTGCTTATTATCCTGAAGATTTGTTTATTGACAAGAAGGTATTAAAAGTTGCTCATGTAGAACATGAAGAAACCTTATCCAGCCGAAGAAGGTGAGAGATTGTTTTTTTCTCTCCTTCAGCATACAATGAGCAATTGTGTTTTAAGGTCAGCAGCCATTGGAGGGAAGCTTCTTAAATACATGTTATTTAGTTCTTCTGAGTAGAGTGTTTGATTAATTAAATCTATCATCTGTTAATGTTAAAGAAAAAAGATATCGTATTATATCCAAGGCATATTTAAATGTAAATTTACCATATGTAAATATCCAGTACAGCAACACAGGGTGGAATAGACTTCTCTATTCAAGATCTTTATTGATTAAACAAAACCTTTTCTGTTTATGATCTGGTCTCACAATTCCGTGGCTTGGTTTGTGGCTTTCCACAAACAGTGAGTCAGGGGTGAGTTCACCAAAGAGAAACTGGCAAGACACTCTCATGTGTATACACACACACTTCACACTCTACACACTCTTTAAAAAAATTTTTTTTTTAGTTTTATATTGGAGTATAGTTGATTGACAATGATGTGTTAGTTACTGGGGTACAGCAAAGTGATTCAGTTATACCCATACAGGTATCCATTCTTCTTCAAATTCTTTTCTCATTTAGGTTATTAAAGAATATTGAGGGGCTTCCCTGGTGGCGCAGTGCTTGAGAGTCCGCCTGCCGATGCAGGAGACGCGGGTTCGTGCCCCGTTTCGGGAAGATCCCACATG
>NW_006789873.1:1129735-1136395 GCF_000442215.2 Lipotes vexillifer | reverse complement strand
AAAAAAAAAAAAAAAAAAAAAAAGAATATTGAGCCAAGTTCCCTGTGCTACACAGTAGGTCCTTGTTAGTTATCTATTTAAAATAAAGTAGTACACACTCTTTTAAGAATGATAAAATGAAGGATTTGGTTTCTATTCCTTAAGACAGCAGTCAAGGGACCAAATTAAAGTTTGTTGCTTATTCTCTTCATTCCTCCTCTCCTCATCCAGATTCCCTCCTTCCCTGTTCTCGTTTCATGGTTACAAATAAGGGGTGGAAATTGGATTGGGAAGCTCAACACAAATCTGGGAGAATTGATTTCCCCAAAAGGACTGCACAGGTAGCCAACCCTGCCACTGGCTTAAGAATAGCTAGACATGAGTTCTGCCTCATGATGACTTTGAGAGGATTGGGAGAGATTGGCCTAGAGATGGAAAATTAAGAGATGGAATAAGTAATAGTCTCATATTTGGGCTAAATTATTCCTTTCGTGTCCATTTACCACAGGAGATTTTGAAACGGTAACTCTTAGGCATATATGACACAGTTTAGAGTGAGAGAGGGCAGTAAGGGCGCTTGGGAGATAGTCCTCCAAAGGAGCATTTCAGGAAGTAACATTTTCTTTTGGTGACTTCCAACCTAATAAATTTCTAGTTTCCCTGTAGCAGCAGTTTTGAAGTGTGATTTGAGAACTCAGGGAGTCCCAGAAAAACCCTTTCAGAGGGTCTGTAAGATCCTCCTTTTACTAACTACATATCTATGTGAAGCCGGCTTTTATTCATACACTTCAACCAAAGTAAAATATGGCAACACATTAAATGCAGAAGCCAATGGGAGAATTTAGCTGACTCCTATTAAGGCAGGCAGTAAAGATATTTTGCAAAAATGCAGAAGCATTACCGCTTTTGTCACTTTTTTCATAAAAATGTAATTTATGCTAACATATAAAGGCTCATTACTGTTAGTTTAAAATTAATAATAAATTAAAAAAAAATTTTCCTGGGTTTTAATTTCTAAAACAGTAGATATCAATAAATATAGGTCATGTAAACAAAAGCTCTTTGGGGTCCTTAGTAATTTTTAAGAACCCTTTGGAAAAGAAAAAAAAGAAAGAAAGAAAGAAAGAAAGAAAAGGGACTTCCCTGGCGGCCCAGTGATTAAGAATCCACACTTCCACTGTAGGGGGCGTGGGTTCCATCCCTGGTTGGGGAACTAAGATCCTACATGCCAAATGGTACGGCCGGGGGTGGGGGGGACCCTTTGGGTTGTGTTGGTTATCTAGTGCTATATAATAAGTTAGTAGAAAACATAGTTATTGAAAACAGCAAACATTTATTATCTCACAGTTTCTGTCAGGAATTTGGGAGCGGCTTAGCTGGGTGGCCCTCAGTCTCAAAGAAATTTTGGTCAAGGTGTTACCTGGAGCTGCAGTCCGCTGAGTGTTGACTGAGACTGGAGGGTCCACTTCCATGGTGGCTCATTTACAGATGGAGCAAGTTAGTGCTGGTTGGTTGTTTGAAGGAGGCCTCAGTTTCTCACCACACGGACCTTCTGAGTGCCCTCACAACATGACTGCTGGCTTCCCCAGAATAAGTGAGCCAGGGAAGAGAGCAAGGAGAAAGCTGAGATGTCTTTCACGACCTAGTCTTGGAAGTGACATACTGTCACTTCTGACATATTCGATTTGCTAGAAGCAAGTCACCAGTGCTAGTGCACATTCAAGGGGAGGGAAATTAAGCTCCACCTCTTGAAAGGAGCAGTATCGGAGTTTGTTGACTTTTTAATTTATTTATTTTTATTTATTTATTTATTTATTTATTTATTTATTTATTTATCTTTTGGCCGTGCCACACGGCATGTGGGATCTTAGTTCCCCAAACAAGGATCGAACCTGGGCCCCTTGCAGTGGAAGCACAGAGTCTTAACCAGTGGACTGCCAGGGAAGTCCCTGGACATATTTAAAAACACCGCAGGGGTCCTGGCACCAAAATACTCTGAGAACCATTTCCATATACCACAGGGGTTCTTTGGGAAATTTTTTGTCTTTCTGGGAAGACAAAATTAGGCCATTTCTCTAGGCCCTCTTTAGCCCCTGTCTGTCCTTTGTCCATTGCTCTCCATTGCTTTCACTCTTTGCCCAATCCACCTGAGGAATTAACCTCACCTATTGACCTTTAACTAGTGGAAACCTCTTGCATATTGCGCTGAAGTGAGGAATTTATATAATATTACAGATTAATTATTTATAAATAATATATAGAGTAAAATAGAAATTATAATTAATGTTTGCTTTATATATTATTATTTTATATTACATTTATAGTATATTAATAAAATATTATTTTTATATAGCATTATTATATATATATTATATATTGTTCAACTCAGCAGAAATTTGGGAAACACCTATTATGTGCCATAATGTATACTGTGCACTGGAAATCAAGACACAGTCTCTGCTCTCCGAATCAGTCTAGTGTGGAAATAGACTTAAATAGCGATCATTTCAAAACAGCTTTGTAAATGCAAAGAGGCAGCCTACAGGGAAGGAGAGAACCTCTGCCCAGGTATAGTGGAGGCTTCATTGAGGATGTGGTGTATTAATTTGTAACAGAATCACGTGCAAAGCTTTTTCAAAATAAACACAGTATTCCAGTCGCATTTTGAGATCACCCTGTCAACCTAGACACATTGATAAGTAAATAGGACGTTCGTTTATTAAGGTCCTGCTGCCATGGCTTCTATCTTGGGCTCTATGGGACCTCTTCCCTTTCGCCTTACCAGGGAGGGCTCTGTGGATGTTGATTCCTCCAGGGAAAGAAAAAACCGGTAAATGAGTTTTTGGCTAAGCACCCAGATTTGACACTTTGTTTAGATTCGTTTTTGAATTTGTTGCTAACCCCCAAAGAAAAGAAAGGATAGTAAGAAAAATTGCAAAAGCCCGTAGACTTAAGTAAGTGGTAGTCAGGCAGGGCTCCTTTGGGTGTTGGGAACATGAGCCCACCCCATGGTGTTTCTCATCTTTTTTGCACACTGACGCGAAACTGAGATGGAGCCCTTCCTTCTGAATTCTCTGGCAGAATAAGAAAATAAAACAACAGGAGAGTGTCTGATTTCGTTTAACTCTGTCAAATAGCATTGTAAACCCTCCTAGGGAGAGTGGAGAATAGGGGATTAAGATGATCTCTTGCTAAATGCACTGCCCCCTGCAATCTGATGTGGCAGAGTGTTAGAACCTCTATACGTTTCTCAGTGCACAGGATTTCACACTGTCCAAAAAAATATATGTACCTCCAGCATCCCTCGCACCCATGCTCCAGTTCCATCCTCCGTGGTTAAGAATATGATAATTAGAAAGGAACCCTATTGTAGCATTCAGTCTGTGGAGGTTGTGAGCAAGCTGTCTGAACCTGATTATGAGTTGAAAAGCCCCGTTGCCTTATTAAAATAAAAACACACAAAGAAACGCAGGATTCCTTTGGTAGCATTCAGAAGTCATCTGTTTGTTTTGTCTGCCCCCAACTGGGTAGTTTGCAACACACAACTAATCTTAGAAATAGCTTAGTTCAATTTAAAGGCGATTTGATACTCAACTGGTGGCCTAAGTATGGGACTCAGCATTTCTTTCGGATACAAGTATTGAAAATATCTGTCCTCAGATTTAAAACAGTGAGGGTAGGACAAGATGCATAAGTAGTACGATCAGAATAAAAGAAATGGCATTTTCACAGGCCTTTCCAACGCTAATATTTTCAGCTCCTCTCAGATGTCAGGCTTTCCCTCCTTTGCCCTATTGAATGTCTCTTTCACCACTTCCCTTGTCATTTGCATATCGCCCATAAAGTTTGGTATTTTATGAAATGAGCAATATCTTTCCCTTTTCCAAACACAAAATCTGTAGTTGAATATAGTCCATTCAGCATCTACACACCGAGCTTCTGGCCCAGATGCTAACCTGTGAGAAAGTCACACAGTCCCTCCACCCTTGTGAAAGTATATCTACGTATTCCAGCCTTCCCTGTCCCGCACCCCCCCTCCTCCCTTTCCTCTCTGACTTGGTCTAAAGGGGCAGTGGATTAGGTGACACTAGTAAATGACCTAGAAAGAAAAGAACAAAAGCTGATCTCAGCTTCCTGGTCCAGAATCAATGCTTAGTCCCACTCCCTCAGACTGCTGCCTTCCACCCTCTGAACACAGCAAAGTATGTCCTGAGTGAATCGTCGAGTTTCAGCTCTGGTACAAGTCATTCTGCCCTAAATAGGACTCTACTTCTTTCAACTTTTGTGAACACCATCTATGCTGGTGTAAGGATTAGGCTCTGAGGGCTACGAGAAGCTCCTAACCTAGTTAGGGGGACAGACACACAAATAATTTTGATGCATTGAGGGGGTGAGTGCCAAAACAGAGCTATGTACAGAAGAGTGGCAGCCTCATAGATGGGAAGGTTAGCAGCTCTCCTGCGAAAAGGTAACTCTTGAGCTGGGCCTTGAAGGAAGAGTAGAAATTCAACAGATGGAGGAGGGAAACGAGGGTAAAGGGAACAGTATGAGAAAAAGTATGGGCTAGTCTCTGGAATGTAGAAAATTATAGCTTGGGGTCAGGCCATGAAAGGTTCTCTGCAGCAGAAGTAAGTATGATTCTGCATCATTCTAATGATAAATAGTTTATGGGCTTTTCTGTGTTTTTAACTTAAAAAAATAATGAGCTCATATTATTTTATATTAAGAAAAGTAAGATCCTTAATGATAAAGGAGCAAAGTTCAGGATCTGCAGCTGGGGATGAAAGGCTGCTTTTTACTTGCAGTGGTTTCCAATTAATGCTGCTTTGATGCCTGCCCAAGCAAATCATTGCAAGAAAGCAAAGGGAATCCCCTCGGCCACAACCCAAGAAGGGGTCGCTTCTCTTGAGGATGGTGGGAGCCCCCCAGGGAAGATCACGTGCGCCTAGCTGCAGTATTTCAAAATGGCTCGTGCATGCAAAGGGGCCCTGTCCTTTAGTTCCACATTTAACACATTGAAGAGACTCTTTTTCCTGAGTAGACTGCTGTGAGCAAGCATTGGGTTTGTCCCAAGTGAGAGCTGTAGGGTTCACTATTTATATGTCAAATGGTATGTTTGGCATGTATGATTAGAATAAAGTGGAATTCGAATCAAAGAACATTCCCTTCAATCAAACTGTTTTCCCATCCTGGGCAACTAATTATCCAAACTTTTATCCTTTTTTTTTTTACCGGAGACAGTTCAGTTGAGCAGACTGCCTTAGTTCATGGGTGGAGATTCTTTTGTTGTCTGTCATGGGTTACTAGCACAAAGAAAAGAAATCTGGACTGAGTCATACATGGGTAATTAATATGTCACTTAATTTAGTTTCAGGTATCTTTCTTCAAAGAGATAAATAGAAATATATTCAACTCACCTCCTTTTAAAGTTATAAGCAGGGAGATAGAAAGCTTTATTTAAGAAAAGGGAAAAATAAAATACACTTAATTCCCATGCCAGAACAAGTTTAGGAAGGAGTGACAAAGAAGAGAAGAAATAAGACAGGCGCAGTAAACCCAGTAGGCAGTAAACTGTGCCTGTCACACTCTGCTGCTTTCAGGGCTGTGATGTCAGAGGACGTTATTACCTGTTGTCGCCCTCTTTTGAAAAGCTCATTAACTCTCCAACAGTTTAGAAAGTCTTCTACCCTGAAAAATAGGATGTCTGGCTTTCCTTTCAAAAATCGAAGTTTCTTTGGAAACCAAAATTTGTTTTCTCACGGTATTTAGAAGCTTTTGCGTGAAGGAATGGCCTGCACCGTAACATTGTATTTGGGGACTCAGAAGTATTGGCCAGTTTGCTAAATGTGCTGGAGCCCTGCTCCTCGTTGTCACAGAAGTGGCTACTGCCTCATCTCACAGGTCCTGGGAATTACTTGAGAACCAGCATTTATTTCATTATTTTGATGTTCTTTTCTCTTTTTTTTTTTTTTTTTTTTTGGCGGTACGTGGGCCTCTCACTGTTGTGGCCTCTCCCGTTGCGGAGCACAGGCTCCGGACGCGCAGGCTCAGAGGCCACGGCTCACGGGCCCAGCCGCTCTGCGGCATGTGGGATCTTCCCGGACCGGGGCACGAACCCGCGTCCCCTGCATCGGCAGGCGGACTCTCAACCACTGCGCCACCAGGGAAGCCCTTGATGTTCTTTTCTAATCAAATCTACCTGGGATTCTAGGTGGGTTCTGATGGGAGTAATATACACTGAGAACCAAAAAGAACTCAGTGAACAAGCCTATCAAGAAGAATAGGTTTTAGAGAAATAAACATAAAACTTTACTGGAGAGGAAAGTCTAGAAAGGAAATATATCCAAATATTAAGTGTGATTATCTGGCTGGTAGCGCTATAAATAAGGTTTTGTTCCCCCTTCTGTTTTTCTATATTTTATAAATTCTCAATAGTGACCATATATTTCTTTTATGATGAGAAGAAAGCAGACTTCATTTTATAAGATGAAGGAAGAAATAGATTTTAACCACTATTTGCAGCTCTTGCAGTGCTGAAGCTGTGGCCCTTATAAATTTCTTTTCTCACCCTTCACCCGGGCCATTGTTTCATGTCCATCCAAACCTGGCTCTTTCCCAGCTCTCCTGATCGTCTCTTTCCGCTATTCCAAGGAGTATCTCTCTCTTGTAGACAAAGCCTCT
>NW_006789873.1:1109127-1129725 GCF_000442215.2 Lipotes vexillifer | reverse complement strand
AAGCCTCTCTTTCCCTGAGACATATTTCACCTCTTCTCTACCCTTTTTTGGAGATAAATCTCAATAACAGCTTTATTGAGATATAATCCACACACCATACAGTTCATCCATTTAAAGTATATAATTCAGCTCTTTTTACTATATTCACAGAGTTGTGCAACCATCACCACAATCAATTTTAGAACATTTTCATCACCTCAAGAAGAAACCCCACACCTTTTAGCTATCATTCCCCAACCGTCACCGCCCCCAGCCCAAAGCAACCACTAACCTACTTTATGCCTCTCTAAATTTGCCTATTCTGGACATTTCACATAAATGGAATCATATAATATGTGACCCTTCATGACTGGTTTCTTTCACTTAGCATAATGTTTTCAAGGTTCACCCATGTTGTAGCACGCAGGAATACTTTTTTTAAAGACAGAAGACTATTCCATTGTATAGAATATGTGTTTGTTTACCTATCTGTCTTGTTCCGCCTTTTGGCTATTGTTAATAGTACTGCTATGAGCATGCATGTACATGTACTTATTTGAGTACTTGTTTTTAATTATTTTGGCTATGCACCTAGTAGTGGAATTGCTGGGTCATGTGGTAACTCTATGCTTAACTTTGTGAAGAGCCACCAAACTATTTTCCACAGTGGTTGTGCTGTTTTACATTCCCACCATCAATGTGTGGGAGTTCCAATTTCTCCCCACCTTTCCCAGCACTTGTTGTCTTTTTTATTATAGTTGTCTTGAAGTGGTATCTTACTGTGGTTTTGATTTGCCTTTCCCTGATGATTAACCTACCTTTTTAAACTCGACTTCATCTTGGCGTGGTCTTCCACATTTGGTACTCAATTTCGGATTCTTAGACACAAATCCTTGTGAGGGCCACCACCACTTTCCTACCAGGCAAAGACCATCTAAACTGCTATACCAGATTAGTCCAGTGATTTACCCAGCCCAATAGCTAGCTAATTTTTGAAAAAGAATCACAGGAAAAATATTTAGGGAGAAAACATGGTTGTACTTTTTAATACCCACCCTAAAAGATGAGGTATTATTTATCTTGCACATGTAAAGTTATCTGGAACTTAAAAACAACTTAATTATCTTGCATACATAAATTTATCTGGAATATAATATATATTTCATATATATACAATATTTATATTCTACAGGCTCATAATAATGGAAATAAATTGCCAAATGGCTAACACTGTGGAGGTATTACTCTGTGCCAGGTACCATGCGAAGCACTTTACATGCATTGTCTCATTTAATCATCCCAGCAGCCTATCATTTGCTTCATTTTGCAGATAAAGAAACTAAGCCTCAGAGAAGTTGAGAATCTGTCTAGTAAGGGTTTACTGCTAAGTAAGTGAGAGAGTAACTGGCATTTGAAACTCACGTGGGTCAGACTCCAAAATCAGTGCTCTTAGCTACTACTCCTAATGGGTTTTAAGGGGCTGTTCTGAGAATCCAGCCATCCCTGTATCATAGTTCCTAAACGAAACTGTGTTCTAAATTCAAAATAACTAATTCAGAAGCAAGTTTTAAAAACACTATCTCTCCCTAGGTCCATCCTGTATGTCCTATGGAGGTAATGAGTACTCTGTGATACAGGATGCTCTGTTATTTCCCCAGGTTACCTTGCTCAAGTTTCAGAGAGATTCCCCGAGTTCTAGAATTTGATGACCTAGACATTATTCACAGTCTTTGTGGCTTTCTTAGACTTTTATTTTGACCCCACCAAGTAATATCCCTTCATACTAAAGTTGGAGGTCTTAGGTTTATTGCAGCCCTTTGTCCCCTCGACATTTAGATAGACCCTCTCTGAATCTTCTCCAGTTTGTCAATGATCTTTATGATCAGCCAAGAAAAAAGCTGCAAGAGTTGGGAGGCTGGAAGGAGTTCAGAGTGTTACGTTTGTTTGTTTGTTTGTTTGTTTGTTTGTTTTAACTTCTAGGGAAGTCAAATTGGAAGGCTTTGCTATGAGGTTCAGTTTTTCTTGCTATGTGCTATGTTAGTGAGAGAGAGTTTGAAGGTAGGAGGAGGCCTAAGGGCAACTCTTTCATTAAAGGGAGGGCCATCACTTCCCATAGACTAATGGCTGTATTCCATTTCCTCATGGAATGAGGGGAATTACTCAGCCTTTAGTCTTTCAGTTTCCACTCTTGGGAACCGTATTATTACCTTGTAAAACAGAGCATCTCCCCTATTAGCATTAATTGAACCCATCTTTTTCCTCTGTGAGAAACTATAGTGCTGACTTTTATCTTCAGAGCCCTATATTGAGCCTCTTCACTTTGGAGATTGACAGAGCTCAGCAACCAGCAGTAGGCTGTGAGAGGGCTTGAGCATAGCAGGAAGTAACTGTTGGGGTATCAGGAGTTATATATGTCTCAGTAACCCTTCTCGAGTTGTTCTGTACATCACCCTGGCTTTACTGTGACCCGAGCCTTTGTGAAGATGTGCTGAGTGTCGTAAGCGCACTCTCTCTCTCTTTCTCTAAATTATTAGTTGAAATGAATGGTAGTAAAATGGAAAATGGCATTAAATGCAAGACAGTAATTTCCACCAGTCTTCCTCTTTTGGCCAGATCTGAGAACAACCCCCAGAAGGCGTTTCTGGGCTCCTCTAGAGGCCTGTATATCAGGTCAGTCCATTGTTAGCCTGGAGACAATATTGTGTAATTACTCCACTGCCAGCAAATTCCCTGGTGAGAGTCTCTACAAACTTAGTGAAGACTTAAGATAGACTTGAATATATATGAAGTACTCTTTAACTTCCTTTCTACAAGGAATATTTGCTTTAGAATATAAAGAGTATTTTATTTTGGTTTGTTTACTACTGGACATCTATTGCATAGATATTTTAATATTTCTTAATAAGCATAAACACTTCTTTCCAGTCTGTAGTATCTTATTTTGTATGTCCATGTACATCTGAAAGAAGATAATAGGCCAAAAGTTTTGCTGGGTATTTATGGGTGTGTGTTTATACATATTTGCATATATAATACGTTCGCTTGGTCTCTCTCTCTCTCTCTCTCTCTCTCTCTCTCTCTCTCTCTCTCTCACACACACACACACACACACACACACACACACACACACACACTCATAACATGAAAGCCAGAGCAAATATATAATAAAATATACTAGGACCCCTCCCACCCCACCCCCATAGGAACCACAATATATAAACAAAGAACAAAGAAACCTTCCTCCTTTAGCAGATGTGAGTTTCTCTGACGATATTGTCAGGAGAATTTCACAGAGCTTATACTGCTTTGAGCACCCTACGATTCTGATCTGCAACTATTAGCCAGAGTCTGTATGAAAAGGGGCCATCTCTAGGGTAATAGCATTGTAAATTACAATCAGTGCACTCAGTTACACTCAGAAACCAAAAGATATGTAGTGCTCCAGTGTGCCTTGTAATCAGCACCTTTGAGAATGTGGGTAACAGCATCTGAACAAAAAATGGAAGCTGAACGTGTTAGAAAAATGGATGGTGGAATTAAATCATCCTTCTGATAGGAACAGCACCATTTTTGGCAGGCAAATTTTTTTTCTATTATTTTATTGATTTAAAAAAAAACCCCTAAATTGTGGCCTTGTAGCCAAGAATGTCTTTTTAAATCATTTATTGCTCTAATCAGCCTGGCAGAGCCTTTCTGTCATGCTGATAAGGAAATTAAACTTTCCTCATGCTGCGTTTACTTGCATCTTATACACAGATGTTTTGTTTTTCTTTCAGGGAGCTAATTCAGAAGTTAAAAGCTTTCATCAGCTTCTATAGTGCTTTGCCTGGCTACATCTGCAGCCATAGCCCTGTGGCTGAAAACGACACCCTTTGCTGGAATGGACAAGAGCTCGTGGAGAGGTAATCTCTTTCTAATGTTAAATTATAGCAGTATTTGAGGAATACTCATCATATGTTCATCTCAATGTTAGTTATGTCTTCTCTCCATTAATTTCATGAGAAAAATTCTAGAAAAAAACATACACATGAACATCTCTGACATGGCGGATGCTGTCTATAACTTATAGCCCTCATAGAACTTACAAACTTTTTTTTTTTTTTTATTTTGCGGTATGCGGGCCTCTCACTGTTGTGGCCTCTCCCGTTGCCGAGCAACAGGCTCACGGGCGCAGCCGCTCCGCAGCATGTGGGATCTTCCTGGACCGGGGCACGAACCCGTGTCCCCTGCATCGGCAGGCGGACTCTCAACCACTGCGCCACCAGAGAAGCCCTAGAACTTACAAACTTTGAAGCACATGGAGAACTATGGATTCAGGAACATTTTACAAATTGTAAAGCATAAAACAAGTCTTTTTTTTTGGGGGGGGGGGTGTCTTTGGCTTCTTCCATCTTCCCAATATGTGGGCCCTTATTGATTGATTGATTGATTTGAAGAAATCATATTTGTACTAATAGCTGTTATTTATTGAGAGTTAACTACATGTTAAGCACCAGGCTAAGTGCTTATTATGTATTAACTCTTTTTATCCTTACATCAATCCTATGAAATAGCATTATCTCCCCTGCCCCGTGCCCCGTGTTCTAGATGAAGATAGAGGAAAGAAGAAAGCGGAGGGAAGGAAGAGTACCATTTCACAGTATTTTTACTGAAATGTTTAATCATTTGAGCGTTTCTTAGTATAATCTGTGCTGACATTCGTCATCTCTGAAGAATTTGCTTATCACTGGAAAGGAAATAATATATATTCATTTCTTCAGCAAATATTTACTGAGCATTTTCTAAGTGCCAGTCATGTCGAAGTGAAAAGAACAGGCAAATTTTCCTGTCCTCAGTGAGCTTTCATTCTAGTGGGCTAATGGTATTCCTAACCTCCATTGCTTTGCATGTGTAAGGAATAGCTTACAATTAAAGAATTAAATCGGGAGGGTAGAATGCTTAGGAAACCATATGGAGTTGATGAACATGCTTTCAAAAATGTCTGTGCAAGGGGTAGCATGTTGTAGAGGAGAATACAGAAGAGACCTGGATGCAAGTTCTGAATCTTTCACTGACCAGTTGTTTAACCAAGGGCAAGCGACTTAATCCCTCCGAGCCTTAGTTTCCCCATCTAAAAACTGAGATGGTTGGATTAGAGCACCTCTGGCTCCGGCAGTCTGTGTGTTTCATTTCCTTATGGATTTATACATTCATCCATCCCTTCAACATTTATGTTTGAGATACTATGTGTTAGGCACCAAGGTAGGAGTTAGGGATATGAGGGTGAACAAGATAGGCAAGTTACTTGCTTTGAGGAGCTTACATTCTAGTGGAACCCAATATCTGGACACAGGATAATTAATCATTAATTAATCACGGAATTAATTAGCAGTGTAATGTCATGGACAGAGGAAGGCTTTGGAGCCAGATGAACTTGGATTTGCATCTCAGTTCTGTTACTGACTGCGTGTGCCCTGGGGTGAGTCACTTCACCTAGAAAGTCTCAAGGTCCTCTTCTGTAAGGAAGGGGCATCTCACAGGGTTGTTGTACCTAGTAGGTGAGGTAAAGCCCCTAGCAGACTGGCAGATAATGGAAGCTCAGTTCATGTTACTTCTCTTTTTTTCTTCCTTTCCCCACCACCCCTCCTCTTCCCAATGCAAAGTAGAACACGTGCCTGAAAACAGCTTGTTTCTCAAGTAAGCTTTGTACTGACCTGGAACAATGAGAATGAGGTGCTAATGAGACTGAGGTTGCATGCCACCCTGGAGATAGACTTCTCTGTAGCAAATGTGAATCAGGCTGGAGGGATTAATGGCCCCATGTAGCCCACTCTATTCTGGAGAAATGGTGTATCTTTATCACCCTAAAATCTCTTATCAGGTACTGAGTAGAATCATGGAAATGTACCTGACTGTTACCACGTATTCATTTAAATTGTCAAAGAAAAGCAGTTGGCTATTTGGCTTTATAAAAAGCAGATGCCTTAAAACAGGTATAAATGGTATAATATTTAAAAAGAAAAACGCCCACAGGTCAAATACGTGGTTCTTGCATAAACTTGATGAGAGACCATCCCAATGGCTTACCCATTGGTATATTAAGATGGTGAAAAATGAACAATCCCTGAACACTAATTTGTTTTAAGCAGCATATCTTGTAACCATGGAAATTTTGGTTTATATTTATTTACTAAAGTAATCATTCATTTATTTACTCATTTAACAAATATTTGAGTACCTACTGTGAATCAAGCACTAATATGTTTCCTCACTGTTGTGATTGTTTAGAGCAAATGTTGTAACCCCACTGGATATGTCTTCTGGTATATCAGATGATCCAGTTTTAGCTAATTCAAAAGAATTTCTTGTCAGGCAGGCCTGTGTTTTTTTGGTTTTTTTTTTGTTTGTTTTTTGTTTGTTTGTTTGTTTGTTTTGTTTGTTTTTTCTTGCGTTATGCGGGCCTCTCACTGTTGTGGCCTCTCCCATTTGCGGAGCACAGGCTCCGGACGCGCAGGCCCAGCGGCCATGGCTCACGGGCCCAGCCGCTCCGCGGCATGTGGGATCCTCCCGAAACGGGGCACGAACCCGCGTCCCCTGCAACGGCAGGCGGACTCTCAAGCACTGCGCCACCAGGGAAGCCCAGGCCTGTGTTTTTTTTAAATTTTTTTTTGGCTGTACTGGGTCTTCACTGCTGCACGCGGGCTTTCTCTAGTTGCGGTGAGCAGGGGCTACTCTTTGTTGTGGTGCGTGGGTTTCTCATTGCCGTGACTTCCCTTGTTGCAGAGCCTGGGCTATAGGCGCACGGGCTTCAGTAGTTGTGGCACGTGGGCTTCAGTAGTTGTGGCACGTGGCCTTCAGTAGTTGTGGCACGCAGGCTCTAGAGCGCAGGCTCAGTAGTTATGGCGCACGGGCTTAGTTGCTCCACGGCACGTGGGATCTTCCCGGACCAGGGCTCAAACCCGTGTCCCCTGCATTGGCAGGTGGATTCTTAACCACTGCGCCACCAGGGAAGCCCCGAATTAGTGGGATTTTTAAAAATTGAATTTTACCCATATACTACTTCATGTTCAGTATGCCTTTCATGAAGGATGTTGTCCTGGAACCAAGAAAGTCCTTTTCTATCGAATGGAAGAATCCAAAGCCTGCTAACTTTATTTTATTTTATTTTATTTTAAATTTATTTATTTTTGGCTGCATTGGGTCTTTGTTGCTGGACGCGGACTTTCTCTAGTTGCGGTGCTGCTAACTTTAAATGAGTCCAAAAGTTAACTAAATGCACTTCTGCACCATGAAAATAACTGTTAAACTTCTTTGTTTAATTTGCTAGCTTTTAATATCTTAGGATATTGAAAATGATAGAATAAATATTATAGTATGGAGGAAAACTATTATTCCAAACTCTTACTTGTACTTTGAAAAAACAATTTTTTCGGAACAACTTTTACTGTTGATATATAGTCTGCAGGAATAAAAGAAGGAAGGAAGACAAAAGAAGGTGGGAGGCAGGAAGGAAATCAAACGTGTTGGTAGACAGAATAAGGATAGTGTAATCCAGGAAGTGACCCTTCCATGGTTGGCAACCTCGTGTTATAATTAACCTGTACTTTAATCACTGACCTAACGCAACGATGGGACTAGGGAATAGTGTCGAACTAGATTTTTACCAAATTACTCAAGAATATACATTTAATAATATGAAGTTCTGTACCCTGAGGACATGTGTGCCCTCTGTTTGCACCATTTATGAAGATTAGCTTTGCGCTGCATGTCTCATCTATAGTTAAATCCTCTTTCCAGTGCTTTTCATTTAGTTTCTCATTTAATTTAGTCCTGAGTAACAGTTGCCAATTCATATTGTCAAGTGGCTTGTGACTTTGTTGCCTTTATAGGTTGGATTTGTGTTCCTTTTTTTAGTCAAGAAAATTTATGAAAAGCAAGGATCTTGAGAGAGAACAAGACTTGTCAGTGGAGACACCTGATTAAAAAGAAAATATTGATGTTGAAGAAAATATTGATCAATATCCATGTCAGCTGGGTTATCATAGCTGTTTATACCCTCCTACTATGGACGTACAGATCTTTCAACTTTTAAAGAGTCAAACAAGTCATTGTCTCTCTAAATGAGGTCATATTTCACATCCTTTCAATTTTTATCTCTTATGAACAAAATCAGTTGAACTATGCAGGAAAAGAACGTTTTCACAGATCTAGTCTCGGAGTACCACATAAGCATCATTTGTCCTTCTCACCTCCCCCTCCCTCCACCACCTCCTCATCTTGGCTGGAGATAAATATTGGCTTCCAGGATTTCACAGAGAAATCTTCAAATTAGCAGGCTTGGCTTGTGTGAGGTATACTCCATCGTGAGAGTCACCATGTATCCTACAGGCAAAGATCTCCTGCCGTTGCCAAAGGCAGAAAATCCTCCTTCTTTTGCCTTTGTAGAACTACAGTGAATTTCAATTACAGAATCTCTGAGACCAAGAGAAAAATAAAGGAGCCCACAGAAGTAAGCTAACACTGGGCTTAACAGCTAAATGTAGGCTTTGCCTGTATGAAGAGTGAACAAATTAGCAAATACATTCTCAAACACCTTTTTAGAACTGTTAGGCCAAATATCTGGAAAACTGGCTGAAATATTCACCCTTCTTCTGGATGGTTTGATATTATGTAAGCCCTATTTTATTGTTTAATCAAGTTTATTTTAAAATAGCATAAGAGAGAAACTGTTTGAACCTATACGTGTTCAAAAACCTTAGTTAGAAAAAAATACTGGGTTTTTTCCCCTACATTTAACATCTGATAATGCAGGTTCCTTCAACAGAGATTGAGCACTTACTATGTACTAGGCCCTGTGGGGCATCCAGTGATAGGTAGAATGCAGTGCCTGCCCCTGCTGAGGAGTTTACAACTTAAGGAGAAGAATGAGAGGAAAAAAGTCAACCAGCCTCCTTCCTCAGCAGTCCAGGCAGAGCTCCCCTCAGAGCCGTCACAGCAGAGGCTCCTACCCATTTGTATTGGGCGTGCATGCTAGTGTGTGTGTGTGTGTGTGTGTGTGTGTGTTTTATTACGGTGAAATTCATATAATATAAAATTAACCATTTTAAGGTACACAATACAGTGGCATTTAGTACATTCACTATGTTGTACAGTCATCACCTCTATCTTGTTCCAAGACTTTGTCATCACCCCAGAGGAAACCTTATACCCATTAGTGATCACTTCCCATTCTCCCCTTCCTGCAGCCCCTGGCAACTAACCAATTCTGGATATTTCATATAAATGGAACCATTCACTTAGCATAATGTTTTTCAGATTCATCCAAATTGTAGCATGTATCAGCACTTCTTTTCTTCTTGTGGCCAAATAATATTTCATTGCATGGGTATAGCACATTTTCGTTATCCAGTCATCAGTTTTCCACCCATCTTTATATTAACCCTGAGCAACTACTGCTCTAATCAGGCTTCTCCCACCATTTCTGAATCAGCTTGGCTCACCCTTAACCTTGAGGACAGGACAGCCTTCAGGTCTCCCACCCCCATCATACTTGACCACCACCTAAATGCTAGCCTCTCCCCCACCTGGCCTCATCTCTATATTCCTTTGCATTTTTTCTCCCATGAGTCTTTTTCTCTCAGCGAGCGCTGTGTGTATAGTCAGCTGGTCTCTCCTGCAGTCCGCATACCTCCTATAGGAGTTTATACTTCCCTAGTGACTTTGAGGTTTATCAATTGCACATATACAACTACTTATACTTTGTGGCACGATGCCTCAGTTCCCTCTGTATCCACTCCTAGCTGGTTTTGTTGCTCCTCTGCCATGTTGCTGTGCTTGATGGGCCTGGATCAAAACGTCAGCCCCAGAATATTGCTGTTATCTTCTGGCTGGTAGATCTGCATGGCCACTTTTGTTCATTATGGATCAGTATCCATTTTATATTTTCTCGGCATGACTCTGGGACTCTCAGTGGAGTACGTGGGGCACCTGGCATTAGAGAATAAACTCCCTGAGATCCGCGGGGGCACATTGCACTGAACGTGCGTCCTCTCCCTCCTACGCAATCTTATCTTCCATTTCACCTGAGAAATGGTATACGTACACACTCACTGCAAATTCTCCCTTATTTCCACTGATCAGACAAGTCTTCCAATGTTTATAGTGCCTCTCCAGGATTTCTCTGCTTAATTGGAAAGGCAGAAGCAGGAATATACAAAGCAATTATTTTAATTCTCAAGGAGTTTGGTTCTTGTCTCTAAACCTTCTGGATGCTTCAGAAAAGTAGCGTAACGAGACTGTTTTTCTTCTGCTGAGTTGGAGGGATAGACTGTGTCATGTCAACAAGTGGGAATGAATGAGAGAACCGTTAACACCCAATTCCTGACATGTACAAAATAATATTTTTTTTTAAATGAGATGAACAAAACGGCTGGGTTTTGCCCTATAATGTAGGAAAGGTGAGGGGAAATAGTCGATTCTGTTTTTATAATGCAGCTATTTTAAGAACACTGTTTTGAGGACTTGAGGTAGGGGAGGGACCAATTTCTAGCACTATCAAGGTTTTCACTGGTTTAAAGAGCAAAATGGAAAGACCTTCAGGGTCTTCAATCTGGTTATGAAGGAATTAATTGAAGAAAAGACCGATGTGTGGAGTGTATACATATTCACTTGCACAGCTCATTCCAATCACATCAGAACAGGCCAGTGATATGCAGCAGTCGCTCTATATAGCTCCCATGTTCTCATGCTAAAATAGGTTATTATTTATTATTTGAGTGTTGTTTGTTAGTTTAGGCTTACGTTGTAGCTTTTCTCCAAAAGGCTCAAGGCAGTGTACATAGAACTTTGAATATGGGATAGCCAATGAAAACACCAGTGGGGAGGCAAATATAAAATAAAAAACAGAGCCAAGAGGAAGTGGGCACAGGAAAGAAAGTAAACGGCGGATCACAGAAATAATATTGAATGGTATTGAGTCAGGTTCTAAAGTCATTTACTTCTGAACTTGTTTAGGCACAAGTCAGACTAAACTCCTGCTGTAGCCAAGGCTTATAGCTCTTCCTAGCAGCCCCTGTTGTGATGGTCGGAGGGTTAGAAACTGTGGTCGGCCTTCAATACCCCAGCTCTTCTCATTGCTAGTTCTTCCTTTGCCCCCTATCCTGTAGGAAGCTCTGCTTATGAAAGGCTGGCAGGAGGGAGAGAGGGACAAATAGGACTTTGGTATATATATATATATATATAAAAAATAAAATAAAATAAAAAACTAAAATTATATATATATATTTTTTTTTTTTTGACTGGGAAAGTAACTTTATTTTGTTTGGAGCACTGTCTACCTCCACAGTTCTTGGTCCCCTTCAGACATTTTTTGGATTTCATTTCATTCAGTTTTCCTGGAAGCAGAAACATGACACTTCACTTTTTTCTGATTTGAGTGTATGTCCTAGAATGAAAATACTGAGGTATAGCTAGTATAGCAGCTTATGTATTCTAACTTGCTTTAGGTAAGTCAAGATTTTTCATGGAAAAGTTTTGAAGGAAAAATAGATTACATAGAAAATGACTTAACTTGGTGTAGCATGAAATATATGTGTCAGCTAGAGATTTTTTTATAATCTTGGTAAGGTAAGACAGATAAATTTGGGGTACGCCCCCATGTAATAATTCCTGTAAGGGCTTACTTAGACTGACATATTTTCCGTTATAGATTTATGTCAAAAGTTGTCTTTAGTGACAGCTATTTTTCAGAACCTCCTCTATGGCAATACAGTGACATTTATCCCTTAAGATTATAGTGTCACATACAGCAGCTCTACCTGCAGAATTGAGTGAGAAAAACCCAGCTTATCCTACTGACTGACAGCATAATATGGTCTGCCACGTTCAGGATGGGCTGTACTTGTCAAGTGTCAGGTCTGAAGTAGCAGGAGGAGACATCCTCATGGCTCAGCAGTGATGTCTGTAGCCACCTGTTGAAGGCTGGATGGCTTATTCTTGAAGCAGATTGTGTTCTCTTAGTTCTTACGCCAGCCCCACCGTGCTCAGTTGGATCATCTCATTATATGGAGAGCATTTGGGGCCTCCGAGGCAGGTCCCAGCATATCCATACCGTCAACAAATCAATATCACCACACAGCTTCCTCTTTGAAATGTGATTCTGAAGGTGGAGTAAGACCTGTCTCCTCTCACTGTCACTGCTCTGTGCACCAGACCTCTTCTATTTTTGCTGGGAAGGCTTAGGAGATGGGTCCATGAAGGACTATAATTGCTTTGAAGAAATTATTTATTTAGCACATCAGGGCTTTTACGTCCTTGAAGTATTTCTCCTTCCGAGTAGGCGCTCTGGTAGGTCACCGACTGATTTCACTGAGGCTGCCAGTCCTTAAAATATCTTGGGACATCTTCTTTAGGAAAAGCCTTGAGGGCATATGGCCGTTCCCGCAGTCTGCAGGTTGTTGGTGTTCAGCCCGTTGATCATCAGTGGTACAGACAATTATAGGGAGAAGACCCTGAGAGGTTAGGATGCATGAAACAGGTGATCGGTGCATTATCAGGAAGAGTGAGCGCAGTCATTAGAACAATACAGATGGAGATTTTCATCCTGGTTTACACATTGACTCTGTGCTTCTGGCAAGTCATTTAGCATCACGTTCTGTTACCTTGTTTGTGAGATGGGCATAATGGTATTGTGCAGGATTGTTGTGAAGCTGTGTGCTGGCCCGTAGGCACTGAATAAATGATAGCTGTTGATGTTATCACGTCATTAGAGTGTGGCTGAGCAGGACAGTTAAAGGTCCAGAGCAAGGGTGAAGAGCTGTAGGCCATTCCTCCTGTAAAGGTAAACTGGATTCAGGGTAAATATCTATACGTCTTTTGGAACAAAACTGTTGAATGGGGAGGCTGCTCAAGCAGGGTCGTACCATTTGGGATTCATTTGGGGTAAGAGGATAATAATGGGACTCTTTATTTCTTGTGACACTTAAACTGGCTTTAAGTGGGCATTCCAGAAATGTTTTAAGTAATGTCAGAATCGTCGATGGGACCCAGCATGGTTTTGGCTGTATACATTCTGGTTGATATTTATTTACGAATTTGAAATCTGCCATTGCTTTTTATTCACCCCTCGGAGAGCATGTAAAGGAGGTGACGAATTGATTGAAACAAGGCTGCTGGAAGGCACAAGTGCCCTGGCCTTTTCCTGGTGAAGTAGACGGTCAGTCCTTGAGTGATAGCAGTGTCACTTCATCAGAACACCTTTGACTGACACAAATGGGACACACCTGAAACATTTTCATCCAGGTACTCTGACCCAGAAGTGTTATTTCTGGTAGTCAGTCGCTGAGTATCAAGAAAATGGACTCTTGCGACTCCGAGTTTGAAGGACAGGGAGAGGCCTGTTAGGGAAGCCTCTTTCTTGGGAGCCTCTTGCCGTTGGCCCTGCTCTTAGACCCCTCTGACTGCCTTGTTGTTGGGACTTTTGTGGTTGTGGTTTTCATTTTTCTCCCCTGCAGCCTGCAGGACATGGTTGGCAGGTGCCACTTCTTTACTGCCACTGGCCCCAGTTCTTCCCCCAGGGTAAGCTTTTGGGGACTCCATTGAAAGAAACTCAGCTCTCCAGTCTTTTTGCCCTTTCTTCCTATACTTAAGCAAATACAAAATATGGCTTGAGTTTCTCTGATGATTTTTACTGATAAAGTCAAGCACTTGGGAGTTAACAAAAAGCACACAGAGGCAAATTGCGAAGTTACATGGCAGTGGTAAAAAGCCATGGGGTAGAGTGTTTCAGCTCACAACTTTGGGGTCAGCAAGCCTGGGTTCGGATTTCTGCTCCAGTATGTATTAGCTCTTTGTCTTCTCTGAGCCCGTTTCCACATCTGCACAATGGAGTTAATAATCTCTACTTTTAGAGGATTGTTGAGAGAATTCAGAAAGATTGTGAAATACAGAGTATAGTGCCTGGAACACAGTAGGCCCTCAAGAAAGGGTAGCTATTACTGCTGTTATTCAATAAAATAAGCCTATAAAAATGGTCCTTCCAGTTCTTTACTGGAAGAGAGTTGGAGCCTGGCTTTAGCTCCCTTCAGTGACCCATTTCTTAATTCTTCAGGGAAACAGCTTTACGTGCTCCCTCTGATTTGTATCTTTTTTCTTCTCCCGTCTGCAAAAACATTAAAATCCTCATCCCTGGCCCTGCTTGGCACAAATGGTGGGCATTTGGGTCCACTGGTGATTAAGGGAGAGTTATTTGAATCTATGGGTATGTACTGGACTGGCCTTCCTACCTTCAATATCTTGTTTTATAGCAAAGGCAGTTTCAACAGTTCCTCCTAGAACTTCTTAACAGTGATTGACTCAGGTAATCTTCCTATTTTGCTTACAATAGAAACCAGGAAGGGTCTAGTCGTCCAGTGCTCTGAAGTCCTTCCTGTCACCCTTGGATTAACCTTTGTGGAAAAGGAGAGAGGTCATTGAAATCGGTCATGATTTCCCAATTTCTCAAGCCAATGAATTTTACTTTTTTACGTGAGTTTGGCTTTGATCCTTGGATTTGTCGCCTCTGTAAGGAAGTTTCATTTCCCTGTGAAGGAAAATGTATTTTCATTTGTAGCTCCGGTGTCACAGGAGCTTCCTACTTTTTGCCTCCAAATATTTTAGTGATCCACGTGTCAGATGGATCTTAAACCACCCTAGGGGCTTCCCTGGTGGTGCAGTGGTTGAGAGTCCGCCTGCCGATACAGGGGACACGGGTTCGTGCCCCGGTCCGGGAAGATCCCACGCGCCGCGGAGCGGCTGGGCCCGTGAGCCGTGGCCGCTGAGCCTGCGCGTCCGGAGCCTGTGCTCCGCAACGGGAGAGGCCATGGCAGTGAGAGGCCCGCGTACCGCAAAAAAAAAAAAAAAAAAAAAAACACCCTAGTTTGAGCCATTCATTGGCCCGTTTTGTCCACTTTCTCACTTCTGGGCGCAGCTTCAGGCTGCACTTCAGGAGCTGGGATGAGTCCCCGTTTCATGAGAGCCAGAGTGCGCTGGCCTCACCCGAGGTCAGGGTACACCAGCCTTGAGTTGCAGGGATGTGTAGGGGGTTACGCTACACAAGAACTCAGGCTGAAAAGCTAATGACCAGGACCATCCTAGAAGGGGCCAGAAAAAGGTACTGTGCTGGCTCACCTCTCCTTATCCTTGACTCAATGGCATCTCTTCTGAGGAGCCTGAACCCTCCTGCCCCATATGCCCTAGTCTGGGTTAAGACCCTCAGCACATAGGTGTCCCTCTGGCACGTCTCCGGTTACATGTCTTCTCTAATCTTCCACTAGAAGACAAGTACTGTGTCTTCTAGCTATATATCCTCATTGCTTAGTTGTACCTGCCATAGAGTAGACTCTCCATACATTTTTATTGAATTCCATAAATAAGCCAACAAACATACTTGTTGGAACAAACCAAAGCGCCAGATCTAGCTTCCCCATGGTATGTCTGTGTGCCTTTGGACAGGTTTACTTAAACTCTCTGTTGTTTTTGTTTTTTTTTTTCTCCTTTATGAAACGGTGAAATTAATGCCTCCCCTGGCAACCTCATAGGGTGTTGTGAGACTCCAATAAGCAAACATGTATGAAATAGCTTTGAAAATTGTGAGGCGCCCTCCATTTACTGGGTGTTAATGTAGAAAAGTAGATCAGATACGGAGGGAAGTTCTACCACGAATAAATGGAACTATATGTTGTCTAATTAACACAGCATTACTGGCTCTCTTTAGAAACACAGAGCTTTTAGCAGCTTCCCGAGTATCTCTCTCTATGCATCTCTCCAGAAATATTACTTTAAAAAAATGTGTTTTCCTTAAGCAAATTCACCTATTCCCACAAATTCTGTTTTTAAACAAGTCATGCCATGGTGTTGAATAAACCAATTGACCCTGCATAAGGAAATACTTTGAGGGATTTGTAGCATCAGTTTAAATTAATGAAAAGTCTGAGTGACAGACTTTTACAATAAATGCAGCTTTATTACTTGCAAACACATATAAATAACAGTGCTGGGAATAGAACATGGAGAAAGACAGCCTGCATCGGAGAATTGAAGTGAACAAATAAGAATCATTGATAATGAGGCTGTTGCTGTGTGAATGTCCTGCTAAAGACCATCATCCTCAAGCTGGCTAACGTTCCCCTGGTGAAACCCATTTATTGAAGAAACTCTTTTTTCCCCCTTCATAGACGCGAAGAAAGTCCTATTAAAACCCCCTTCACATGGCTTCTGGATAGCACAGCTTTTCCAAACCCCAGTGGGTGGCATTTAGCAGTAGTGCTCTGCACTCTAGTTATAACAAATAGCAATTCTGAACAGCAAACACCTTCTGGCCGCTACGGCGATCAGCTTGTTCCAGTTTGCCCAAGACTTTCCAGTTTGGACACAGAAAGTCCCGAGTCCCGGGAAATTTCTCAGTCTCAGGCAAAGAGGGACAGTTGGTCACCTCCTGGCACCTGTGCCCTTAGGAGCTACTAAATATGGGAAAAGGTGCAGTTGTAGGAGGTTTACATTTGGATGGATGAAGGGAGAGCTGCGGAATTGCAGCTCTGTTGGGTTTTCTACCTTCTCTATTTACCTTCTCTTACCTTTTCTTGCCTGAGGCATTCTGAAAACTTCTCTCTTCCCTTTGCCCCCTCCAAATCCTGTCTGAGGGTGCAGTGTAACTTCAGGAAGTAGGACTGAGCAGAGGGCGTATAGCTCAGTGGTAGAGCATTTGACTGCAGAAAGTAGGACTGAAACAGTGAAGGTGCTTAATGATGATAAGAGCTAACATTTCTATGGTGCTTACCATGTGTGCATTAAGTATGTTAATTCTCACCACAGCCTTCTGATCTGGACATGATTATTACCCCCATTTATTGATAATGTTAACAACAGAAGCCACAGCACTAGTAAGAGGGATGGGATCCAAAGTCAGACAATCTGTTCTCTCTTACCCACTATACTGCCTGTCAGATGCTTGGCTTCTCTCCTTCATGGGTTCAAAACCCTCCTACCTTCTTCCCGTTCTTGATGGAAACCCTGATCTAAGCTTGCTGTCCTCTCTAGTCCAGCAGACCTGGGATGGGTGTCCTGTCTGGCTTTCCCTGGCCTGTGCTGCGAAATCCTATCCTTTCCTTGGTCTCTCCCCAGTCCAGACCCAGTAAAGTTGCAGTACCTTTCCTGCCTCTTGCACTGTGCTTCTGTGCTCTCAGATTTTCTCAGGGCCGGACGGTGGCATCTCCTGGGAGAAAGAGCCGATGACCTCCATTCCATCTCCTCTACACAGTATCTCTTATGATGAAGCCATTGCCTATGTATCCCCTATGGAGCTGTGGAGCCCATGCAAGTAGAGACCCTTCAGCCCTAGACTGGAAGTCCAGCCTGGGTCTTAACTCTACCACGAGCTGGTTTGTGTGACCTTGGGCCAGCCACAGCCCTTCAGCATTTTATTTATAAAATGAAGGAGTTAGACAGGATGACCTCTAAAGCTCTTTCAAGCTCTGACAGGCCATGAGATCCTATGGCAAGGATATTTGAGGGAGGGAGGAGTCCGAGAGGAGGAGGGATGCCATAAAGCCGCCTTGGTGACTTTGAATTTCCAGTTCTTTCCCCGATGGCTTCCCAAACAGACCAAAGTGAAAGCGATTCAAAAGGAGCCCCGGGGCGTAATCATTCTCATTAGAAGAGATCCTCCAGGTATCTTTGGGGCTAGAGGGGAGCAGGTAGGTTGGCTGTTTGAGATGTTGTCAGAGGTCTCAGTTTCTGATGTTGGAGAGTTTGGTGTGAAATTCACATAATTAAACCTTAAAGAAATTGTCCTCTCCCATATAGCACCTCACGACCCCAGCGGAGCTTCTGAGCAAAAGAAAGGGAATTCAGTGTCTGTTGCTCCTAATAATATTTGACACAAACCACCCAGAATGAAAATTAGAAGCCCTCTAACCACAGAGATATATCATTGAGGGGACAGATACATCTAGGGGAGTGCCGAGGGCTGAAGGGCAGGTAAGAGCAGAGGGATACAAAGTGGCTGAGAAAACCCGAGGGAGGGAGAACATTCTCTCTTTTCCGAGACACTCCGGGCTAGAGAGCTAGGGTAATTTTTGACCTAGTTGTCCTTGTGTGCATTGCTGTGAGCTTTTATTAAGTATTTATGTATGTAGCAGTTTATGTTTCACCAAGTGCTTTACAATCACTTTTATTTGGCTTGGTAAAGTTTTCCTGGAATCCCATCTATTTTACGATCAGGAGAGTCACTTTTGTTTGCTTAGCACCTCCCTGTGTACAGCCTCACACAATAGGCCACTTGTTCCGGCAGGAGAGCAGGTGCAAAGAGTCAAGGAGCTAAAGGCACCTGCAGCTCCTGGGGCGGTTGGAATGGGGGTGGTTTACACTTCAGTTCACCTTTCCTTCCCTCCGTTATTCTTTAGTTTTATTGCTGGCAACTAGAGAGCGGCAGTGCCAGGCTTGGACCTGCCAAGGGCAGAGCGATTCTGCTAGTCAGACCCTGGCAGTGTGGTAGGCTCTTTCCCCTGTGCTCGTGGCTCTGTTCTGGTTCCTCTGGCCATGCCCACCGTGGCCACTGTCTTCCACCAGGCAGACACCTGCTGAGTGTGTTTCCTTCTGCTACCCAGGGCTCTGACTGCAGCTTAGATTCTGGGGCTCTGAGGCTGATTTTAAGAGAAGGCAGCAGAGGGCTTCCCTGGTGACTCAGTGGTTAAGAATCTGCCTGCTAATGCAGGGGACACGGGTTCGAGCCCTGGTCCGGGAAGATCCCACATGCCACGGAGCAACTAAGCCCACGCACCACAACTACTGAGCCTGCGCTCTAGAGCCCGCGAGCCACAACTACTGAGCCCGCGTGCCACAACTACTGAAGCCCACGTGCCTAGAGCCCGTGCTCCGCAACAAGAGAAGCCACCACAATGAGAAGCCCACGCACAGCAGCGAAGAGTAGCCCCCGCTTGCTGCAATTAGAGAAAGCCCGCACCCAGCAACAAAGACCCAACGCAGCCAAAATTAAAAACAAATAAAACAAATAAATTTAAAAAAAAAAAAAGAGAGAGAGAGAAGGCAGCAGAAGTGGCAGCTCCACTTTCTTCAGACCAGACCTTTCAGCGTCCTTGGGCAAGTCTAACCCCTTATTCTTGCTAGTTCCTTCTCTCTCCCATCAGCCACAATGGCGCTCTGTGCCAGCTCTCTGGGTGTCATGATGTGAGGTAGGCTGCTGTGTGTGTCCTCGGCTCATGAAGTGGTAGAGCTGCATGCTGTCAATCACAAGTTTGCAGGGGAATCCAACACAGTCACTAGTTGAAGATTTCATTTTCTGAGGACCAGATTTGCCAAAGCCAAAACCAGGATCTGGTTCATGAAATACAAACTGGAGATAATGAGCTAGAACATTGGAAAATTCAGTGCCTCCAACTGTCAGGGTTCTGTGGCTGAGCACAGGGCTATATGTAAGTGCTTAATAGGTAAGTGTGGAATAAAGGGTACTTACATTCTATACTGATGGAAGACAGCAAATCCTTCCTCTGACCCCCAAAACTGAGAACCTAGAAATCTCACCATCAGATTTGAAACCCTCTCAAAGTTATTGCCTTGACCATACAAATATAACAGATGGGTCAGAAGATTTGTTTACACAACAGTAAAATCTCATTAAATCAGGCCCAGAAGTGGGCCAAAGTTTACAGTAGTGGAAAAGGGTTTGTGATGCAAATTGATATCACTAGCAGGTGTGTTTCTTGGGTGGGCTCAGTGTCTGTCGGGGCCCCGGTGATTGGTCCCTGGGGATGGGACAGAGGCTGAAGGAGTGGTGCTTGGGCTGTGGGAACTCTCCTGTCTGGCTGGCCCAAGTGGGAAGTGACCCACCACCTGAATACTGATGTTTGCTGGGGCACCGGGCAGGAACTCTGCCATTCCCTAGCTAGCCGTTGGTTTCCACAGTGGCGCAATCTAGCAGGTGGGACACAGGGGCAGGTTTTCCTGGCAGGACCCAGACAAAAGTCCAGTGTAAGACAGGTCCTCAGTCACTGGCTGCAGATTTAGGGGGAAGACCCCAGGGGAACAGACTGACAAGAGCTGGGCCGAATAGGTCAGAGTCTCCACCACCGAAGGTGAGCTTCGGATGAGGTCTTCAGACTCTTCAGTTCAGTTCAACAGACGCTTATTGACTGCCTACTGTGTGCCGGGCACTGGAGAAAGCAGAGGACTGACTTGGGGGTGAATACAAACGAGGAAACCAAGGTGGAATTCAGGCCATATGGCCCGGGAAAATATAGCGGGCAAAAGGAAGTCATGCCTGAACATCTGAGATTCACTCCAAAAGCATGAAATACTGGCTCCGAGGAGCAAAAGACTAATTCCAGAGACTGGGGCCTGATAGGCTGGGCAGCTAAGCTATCACCTTCCTGCCTTTGTCACCATTGGCTCAGGATCTCGGGAGGGGCCTAATCCTGCACATTGAAGGTTTCAGTGCCTATAAATGACTGTGGCTAAGACAGCAGAAGCTGACGGCAAAATAGTGGCAGGAATGTTGAGCTTTCTTTTAAAGTATTTCAGCAGTACCCATTCATGTGAAAACAGTGTATCCTCATAATCTTTGGCGGTTCATTAAATAAAGTTCAGCAG
>NW_006789873.1:1108293-1109117 GCF_000442215.2 Lipotes vexillifer | reverse complement strand
TCAGCAGGACATCCGACACAACATTTAGGAGGCTTTCCTTTGTGAAATGCAACGCGAGAAAAAGGTTCACAGGTCACACTCTTCCCTAACTCAGACTTTGCCTCTCCCTCAAACTGGTCTTGGGTCAGTGAAGTGTGATTGGAGGTGGACTTTGAGAGTCCTGTTCTTCATTTTGAAGATCCCTGCGTTAAAGAATAGATGTTTGTTGGAGACCCCGCAGGGACCCAGGACAAACAAAGCAGTGTTCCAAAGAGAAAGATTTGAAAAAGTGACTCTTCTGTCACAGAGAGGAGGAATATGAAATGTGGTGGGAGGAGGCAGTGAAAAGGCTTCTGACACCCAAAGTTGATCACTTGGGAAACTTGTCTATCTGCCCTGGGCCACAGGTAAACGATCTCTTCCTCAATGGACTAAAATTAATTCTGAACCATTCGAAGTCCTAACCAGTAAGTTCTCCGCCTCAGATGCCCCGTCCCCTGGATGCTTTGTGAGGACATCTCTGCTCAGTGCTAGCTACTCACACTTTCTTAAGTCCTCTCAGTGCCGGGACGAGCAGATTTAAAGCTTCCCCTAACTATTCACTGCAAGGGTTACTCACCCTCCGGCAGGAAATCCTCTTCTAAATAACATTTATTGAACACCCATTGTGTGTTGGGTGCTTTCACATAATAGTACCAGCCCTCTCATAGATGGGCTGAGCCCTCTTGTAAACACTTCACCTATGTTATCTCAGTTTACTAACATTCATTATATCAACTAATCCTCAAAACAAATGCAGGTGGCATTATCCCCAGTTCACAGATAGGGAAGCTCAAGTTCAGCAG
>NW_006789873.1:1096760-1108229 GCF_000442215.2 Lipotes vexillifer | reverse complement strand
TTCAGCAGGGTTTAGTTACTTGTCAAAAGTCACACAGTACCAGCTTTTGAACCTATGTCTTGACTCCAAGGCCAGTGCTTATTCCACCACGTGACTCAGCCTTTCTAAAACGTATTGTCTTTGCTGCCTCAGTAAACTATGTAGACCAGACTAAATTTTACGTCTTAAAAATACTGATCATTATTTTGAAAATCAGTTACTTTCATACAGTGTTGTCACGTGTTGAGGTGTGTGACCTGTTCTTTGACCCCTTCTTCTTGGCTCTTCTGTTTGGGGGAAGTTACAGCTCCAGTCACGTTCCACCAGTAGCGCTGCCAATAATAATTTGCGTGGCTACTGCTTGATCTCTCTGGGGCTCAGTTTGTCCATCTGTTAACAGGAGTGCATTGAACTAAATGATTTCGGGGGTCCTTTCCAACTCAGATATTTTTGAGTTAAAATCTAACTTAAAAAAAAAATAAAACTAACTTCAAAACAGGTAAAGATCATTTCCTTTTCATTTAACTCCAGGGGGACAAGAAAACATCTGGTTTTCCGGGCTACTTCTCTGGGCTAGAAGGACTCGGTAAATGAGTTTGGGGTGATTTAGTAATAAATCCCCATCACGCACCTTGCTCTGACATTTCCACCCCCAATTATTGAGCTTTGAATTACGTATTTTTTGTTGTTTTTATAAGCCTCACACTGGATCAAATTCCTTTCCTCCTTGGTATGTTCCCCTCAAGGACACCCCTCAGAGAACCCTTCACCAGCCCTGCTTGCCCTGGCTTAGTATCCTGGCCGCTTGTGGTCAGGGCTCAAAGCCCAGAAAGCAGTTCTCACCAGCGTTCCCACACATCAGGCTCTGCCTATCCCGCAGTTCTCGCAAGAATCACTTTTGCTCCCTTATTTACTTTTCTCTCTCCTTACCTCCAGGCTCCTCTGCAGAGTCTGCCTCTTCAGACAGACATTCAGGGGCTCCCATCTCAGGCATTTTCTCTCTGTCTCCCCACAGCCACAGACCCTTCTCCCTGTGGTGGGTGATATCAACTCCTCAAGCTTTCCTCACCATCTGGAAAATATTCTTCGCTTCTCTAGGTCTAAATGACTTCTTGATTATATTCCAAGACCAATCTTTTAGTCTCTCCTCACAGTGAGGTTTGAAAATAGGCTGAAAACAGATTCTAATACAGTTATTCCCTTATATAGGTAATGTCCACTAAATGAGGTATAAATGGGTTTACATCTCCCTGATTTCTTCTCTGCCTTTTGCTTCCTTTCTGTTGAAATCTGTTTGTAATTGCTGAAAGGCTGTTGTTTGAGAATGGAAGTACTTCTTGGAGTTCGATGGTCATGCCTGTTTCTAGCACTCTCCTGGCTGAAATTTGCTCTGAAGTGGTACTGCTGTACCAACAATTATGAAAAACAGTTTTCTTTAAATATGTGCATAAATAAATGAGAAGCAAATTGTTGCTTTCTTTATTAAGCATATTTATAAAACTCAGCTGTTTCCGCCTTTATTTTTCTGTTCATTTATGTAAATTAAGACTGCATCTTGGATAGGAAAAGAACATTTTCTTAGACCTATTAATAAGGGTTTTCTACCCTGTGTTCTAGTTTTTTTATTCATTTATTTTCAGCTGTGTTGGGTCTTGGTTGCTGCGCACGGGCTTTCTCTAGTTGCGGTGAGCAGGGGCTGCACTTCGTTGCGGTGCGCGGACTTCTCATTGCGGTGGCTTCTCTTGTTGCGGAGCTCGGGCTCTAGGCGCGCGGGCTTCAGTAGTTGTGGCACGTGGGCTCAGTAGTCGTGGCTCGCGGGCTCTAGAGCGCAGGCGCAGTAGTTGTGGCGCACGGGCTTAGCTGTTCCACGGCATGTGGGATCTTCCAGGACCAGGGCTGGAAACCGTGTCCCCTGCATTGGCAGGCGGATTCCCAACCACTGCACCACCAAGGAAGTCCCTCTAGTTTGTTTTTAAAGCTACTTACACTCTTTAAATTATACCATTCTTTCACAGTGATTGTTGCAGCCAGAGTACTTTCCAAGGAAACAGTCTGATAAATCACTGAGTTTGGGGAAAGGGCCACTTGCAATACTGCAGTCTCTCCATAAGATGGCGCTCTGAGAATGTGAGAGCTGTAACTTATTTGTAGGTCATCTATAACCCTGGCAGCAACGTGAACTTAAATAATTGGTGGGGGGAGGGGGACAAATTGGTTTTTCTAAGACTTGCTTTCAAATACTTGCCACTAGTCTAATGCCTAGGAAAAGAAGGAAAGTGAATTTCCTAGGAACTTCTCTCTCCAAAATCAGCAACGTGCATTTAAGGAACCTTTTAAAGAAGGAATTCCTTCTGAAGGTGGGAGTTACGATACTAACTACTTGGGAAAGTCCCTCTCAGGGTCTCAGTTTCTTCATCTACACGATGAGTGGATTGGACAAGATGCACTCTTAAGTGTGCTTCCATTTTGAATGTTCTATATTTGAATCCACTACACCCGTGCTGCCTCAGCCAGTACAGAGACAGGAAGAAAAGATTGCCCATTTTACACGTTTGACTCTATTCCTCTTCTAAAAGTGCTCTCTTTGCTTTAACTGTCCCAAGACCAGCACGCCCAGATGTCCTGTTTTAATTAGGTTCCTTTTCTCTTTGCAGCTTTTGCACAGGTTTTCCTCCCCCCTCCCCCATCCCTGACCCATCTGCCTGAACAGAGGCATGTCCCCCTTTCACTTCACAAATCAGGTTTGCTTGGTATTAACGCAGTCATTTTCGTGCTAAGCAGATACCACACTGGGTGGAGGAAGGAGACACCACAAGTAGTGCTTAACGGTGACACTTCTGACATCACACGTAACATGTCCAGTTAAGAAAAGTTTCCATTTAGGAGGTAGGAACTTCTCTCTACTTTTCCTCCTCCACTGGCCAGTATTCGTTGCCAGAACCGTGTCAAAGCTTTAGGAAAAAGCAGCGTTCTGGAGAGAGGACAATTAATCTAATTAGAGATGAGCGTTACTAAGTAGATAACCCATCCTTCAAATCCCGCATGGCCGTCAGTGTCCCGCATGGTCGTCAGGAACCACGGGGGCAGCGAAGCAACCACCTCAGTAGTGAATTACTGACACTCTAGGCAGTCTGGATGAGGAGACTTGTGGCTGCAGTGGCTCATCCTCATTCGAAGCCTGTCATGAACCACTGTACACCAGTGGCACAGAGGGAGTGAGTGGAAATGAAATGTTGAATTAATTAATTCATTAATGCAACTCTACAGAGACACCCCTAACTGAGTCCCTCTGGCCTTGAAGCTCGCTCGGAGTGTGCATGTTACCTAAAATTCCCTGGGGTTACATCACATCTGTTGCATCGCTGCAAGGCAGGGAGACATTCTCCAGCATTCATTTGCCTATTGTCCTTAGAGATTTCAGATCACCTTTGGTGTTTGTCTAGTGCCGGGTGGTGGTGGTATATTACTTATTTCTCTAACTTCAATACCTTATCTTTCAAGAATGCAAATATTCACTGTTGGATTTCTGTTTGGGAGAAGAAACTCCATACACAGGGCTCTCCCCAAGGGCTTTTGAAGGGCAAGCCCAGGAATCTGCTGAGTAGATAAAGACAGCAGTTGTTGCAGGCACTGTTGCAAGGCTTGTAGACCATTACCAGTAGCTGGCTAATTGTCTCATACAGTGGGGCAGTGTGGTGTGGAAACGTGACATATTGAGTCAGCATGCATTATCTCTAAGGAAGCAGTAGCAGCAGAGTGGTTAAGAACAGAGGCAGCGGGACATGGACTCAAAGGTTCAAACTCCAGCTTTGCTATTGACTAGCTGTCTGACCTTGGGCAAGTGGCTTCACTTTGTGCCTCAGCGTTCTCATCTGCAAGAAGGGGCTGATGATAATACTGTCTACCTCATTGGGTTGTTAGGATTAGGTGTGGTGATGCAGGGTTTTTTTCCCTCAGTGCTTGGAACAGTATTTGGCACAGAGAAAGCACTCAGTACTGGCAGCTTGTGTTATTACAACACCAGGAGGTGCTTTAGGTGGTACAAAAGAGAACTAACCAAGCCTCTGCCTTCAAAGAGCTCACAGACTATAGGGGCTGGCAGATGAATGTACGTAAAAGGAACACGAGCAACTCAGCATGGTACCCACAATACATTTGGGTACAAGGGCAGCAGTTCAGAATGAATCAGAGTGGTTCTAGGAGGCCCTCAAGTCCCATCAGGAGAGGACTTTAGGCGTCTGCCGGGAAGGTGGGTAAGAACTTGAATGGCATTTTTTGCCTCCGTCTTGAGAGGGGTTACTCAGAATAATGCACATTCTTAGTCACATCCTCGCTAATATATTGACTGTCCTTTTGAAACAGACAGGCTAGCGTTACCTCATTGAAGAGCAGAAAACATATAAGCTGTGTTTAACCTAACGAAGTAGAATTTGTGACCTGATGATAGCCATCTGAGGTGTGAAGGAATTCCGGGGTGACATTGTGTATATTGGCCCAAATATGTGTTCTCATAAGAAATCACCTTAAAACCGGGGTTCTAGTGAGGGCCAACATAACTCTTATTAACAAGAAAGATTTCCCAGAGGCCCTGAGCTATGCGTAGGAGTTAGGCCCACTTTTTATTTTCCTTTTGTTTTCTGTTCTTTTTTTTTTTTTTTGAATTTTATTTTATTTATTTTTTTATACAGCAGGTTCTTATTAGTTATCCATTTTATACACATCAGTGTATACGTGTCAATCCAAATCTCCCAATTCATCACACCACCCGCCCGCCCACCCCTCCAGCCGCTTTCCCCCCTTGGTGTCCATAGGTTTGTTCTCTACATCTGTGTCTCTGTTTCTACCCTGCAAACCGGTTCATCTGTACCATTTTTCTAGGTTCCACATATATGCGTTAATATACGACATTTGTTTTTCTCCTTCTGACTCACTTCACTCTGTATGACAGTCTCTGGATGTTTTTTGTTCTTGCTGTGGTTGTTTCGTTTTTTTTTTTCTTTTGCCTTAAAAATAACTACTATATAAAATTTCACTCATTAAAAATTAAATTATTTTAAGATTTTAAAGTGTAAAAGACACAGAAGGGCATAAAAGAAAAAAGTCAAACTTCCTCCAAAATCTTACTCGCTGGAAGTAACCACTTTTACCATTCTTTTATGGATCCATGTAAAATTTTTCTGTGTATATTTTGAACACATATAAAGTGTATGAGAGTAATGCGTGTGCAGACCCATTTTTACCGCAAATCGAATCACACTGTGTACATTCTTAACCGGTACTTGTATTTGTTACAGTGTATCTTGGATTTGGTTCTATATCAACGCATATAGATCTACTTGTTCTTTTAATGTCTGCATAGTATGTCATTTTAACACTCATGGCTTTTAAGATTCTGTTCTGCATTTTGTCTGGCTAAGGAGAAAGAGTAGAGACGTAAGAAACAGAACATGATATTGGGGATGGGGGAGAGTTATTGAGACACCTAAAGGGATAGGGCAAGATCAGAGTTTTTGAATAGTTTTAAAATAGTGCCACTAAATTTTAGCAGCTGTGGACATCAGTCGAACCAGTACTTTTGGTTACTGCTTCGTGGAGTAAATAAAATAAAGTTTTAGAGCTAAGCCATAGGCCAGCTCTTCCCAACACTTCTGTAACCAGAAACCATGCTTAATTTACTAGAGTCTTTTGAGGATTTAAATAGCACATGGATAGAGCAGAACAGTGGATGCTCTTTCGACTTTCAGAAAGTTTGGCAAGCTTTTAAACTCAAAGCTGTTTTTAAAAAAACTGAGTCACGACGGGACTGGGGAGCAGTGTTTAGTGCTGTCTCCTTAGCACCAAGTCCATGGCTTGGAGGTAAGAAACAAAAAAAATAGAGCTAAAGGGGCATTTTTCTGAATGGCAGAAAATAGACAGTAGGGCCGCAAGGGATCAGCTATGGGACTGATTTGACTTAATATTTATAAATGATTTGGAAGAGGGAGTACAGGGCAAGATCACTAAGTTGGCAGATGTCTTTACAGTATTCCAGTGAGGATAATAAACTTCGGGAAGAGGTTTGTTTTGTAGGAGTGGGCATAAAAGCGGCCGGCAGGCTTCGATAGGAGCAAAGCCCAGGAAAATGTCTCTAGGTACACATTCCTGAAGTTCATTTCAGAAGATTTATAATGAGCCTTATGTCTTTCCCTGTCACTTGGGTCTCTGCTTCAGGTATCAGTAGATGTAAAGAGGAAGGAGATGGAGTTGGCAGTATCATCAAGAGGGAGATTATATTTAACCAGACAGCATTATATATGAACCAAAAAAAAGGAGGCTAGTGGGGAGCTGATTCACACCAGATATATAAACAAAGAATGTTGCTTTAATACAGCCCCCCAAAGGCAGTTGGTATTTGATGGTTGGTGATCTGTGTATTCACTAACTTTTAAAGTTAGGTAAGCTGAATGTGTTAGGCTACCATTTTAGAAGAAATGCAATCAGATGTTCTCTTCAACGTTCCTACAAAATATGTTTCTTCTCAGAAGATGACTTTCAGTTATAAAAGTCAGACCTTGACTTCCTGACCTCCTCTGCTATCATGCGTGGTAGCATCAAAGCATGCCCTTAATATTGGCAGATGCATTATATTATGGAAGGGAGCATCTAACACAGTCAGATCAATATCTTCTGAAGTTGTGAAATTTTCAGTAATAAAGAGATAATGAGGTCTTCCCTGTCACCTCACACTGTGGTTGAGTAGCTCAGATGAGCTGAGTGATACAAAACTGCTTTGTAAAATGCTGTGCAAAAATACAGTAGTATTAATGATTCATTGCATGTCATAATTTGGGATTAGAAATACAAACTGATTAAATTCTAGAAACGTATCCTTTATAGATATTAGTGTAAATGTACAAAGATTGGTATGCAAGGATGTTCTTTGCCGCATTGTTTATATTAGCAAAATATTAGAAATATCTCAGTTGTTTATCAGTAAGGGATTGAATAAATAAATTATGATCTAGCCATACAGAGGAATAAGAACAAGGCGGTTACTTATGTTCTGACGTGGAAATATATTCAAGATATATATTAAGTGATAAGTTGCAAATCAATATGACTAGTATGATTCCAGTTTGGGTTAAAGCTACATGTTAGTATATGCATGTGAAAACCCCTAGAAGAATACATATCAAACTGTCAACCATGGTTCTCTCATGGAAGGATAGGATGATACACAAGAACTTTTGCTGTGTGCTTTGCTTGTTTCTGTACATTTGAATTGTTTATAATAAGCACTATTAGTTTTGTAATTAAAAATATTAGTAAAAGAAATATGAATTTACCCTTAATTCTGCTGCATTATTGTAATTTTTTAAAAAAATGTATAAAGTAGGGGCAAAAGACCTGCAAATTTGTCCATTTCTTTAAGAAAATATTCCATTATCAGGATGAGCAAAAAGCAAAAAAGGGATCAAAAACCTCTTCCCCCTTTGGTAACAGTGTTCTGGTCTTTCTACGTGGTGGAAGATAAAGGAAGAAATGAAATCTGTTTCTTGTTCTGTTTTGCGTTTGTTTGCTTTGTTTTGCAAGATGAGGAGTAACTCTACGTAGAGGTCTGGAACCACGGGGGCAGCGAAGCAACCACCTCAGTAGTGAATTACTGTCCCAGTCGAAGTTGCCAAAACCCCACACTGAAAGGCAGAATTGCCCAGGATTGTTAATATCCCCATTCTCGCATTGGTAAGGATGTCCATAGATACCTTGAAACTTCAATCCTGAAGCGAAAGCCTATGGCTTATCCGGGGGCAGCAAGTTAAAACCTTCCCTTGAGCTGGTGTTCTGTCTTCCCGTGGAGAACAGAGACAGAAGCTGGCCGGCATAATTTATGCTGCAAATGGCTTAGGAAGGCGTCCTGAAAAGCAGCCCAGCTCCCAGACCTGCAGGAAATGATGGGAGGAAGAAGTGGAGAAGAAGGAAGAGGTAAAGAACATGCAAGAGTCTTTCTTCTTCGGATGAGTAGAAAGCATACTCAGAGTTAAGGACCTTCCTGTGTGCTTCCCTGGCCAAGACCCAGCAGCTCCCTTAGCATAGCTCTTCTCACTCTGCATGCTCTTCTGGACTGTACACTAGACTGAGGGCACAATAAGGACAGAGACCTTGTCCGTCTTGTTCATTGGTGTATCTCCAACACCTAGAAAAAAAGGATGTTGAATGAATACTTGTTGACTGTTGAATGTTCTCTACTGCAGATAGACCCTATCTGGAGCGGTCTACCTTTGTACCATGCAGTCATCCCATGGGTTGGAAGGCTGAAGAGAGCTTGCGGTCAGCTTGACCACTGGTGCCAAATACAGTCAACTTGCACTTTGCTTGGAACTCCCTTGTGACAAACCTTTTCTTTACCTTCATGTTTCCCAGATACAGCCAAAAGGCAGCAAGAAATGGAATGAAAAATCAGTTCAACCTCCATGAGCTGAAAATGAAGGGCCCTGAGCCAGTGGTCAGTCAAATTATTGACAAACTGAAGCACATTAACCAGGTATGTGTATATCCAACAAAAATGGAAATGGCAAAAAAGTGGTGGATGGATGATGTCCAGTGTTCAAACTGTATTCTTGGGCTTTTGGAGAGGCAGCCATTGTTCATTTTCTTCAAAGATTCTCTCTGCTAAAAAAGGACTTCTGACCCTTGTTTTCCACCCCACTTTTAAATTATAAGCAAAACATTGTAATATAAGAGAAAACAGAAGGAAAAGCACTTCTCACAACCCAACTAGTCTATCTTGTTTTCGTTTTTACACGTTCCTTCTTAATATTTGTTCATAAAATCACACACAGACTTTTTACATAATTGGAAGTATACAAGTGATATCTAGTTCTTAAAATTAACACTATATTGGAAACACTTTTTCATGTTGCCCTATATCTTCATATTGATCATTTTCTGTGGCCGCAAAAGATTCCTTTAAGTATTAATTATAATTAATCAATCTGCTTTTGCTATGCATTCAGATGGCTTCCAATTTTTGCCATTATAAATAAAGCTACCTCTCCTGCATAGCGCTATCTCCTGATCTTAGATCATTTTCTTAAAATACTGGGGTTACTGGGTTAAAGGACATGAGCATTTTAATGCACGTTTCCAAACCACTCTCCAATGGGGATGTATCAGCTTTCACTGCCACCAGCAAGATACGAGAGGACCCGCTTCACTGCACCCTTGCCAAATTCTGACTCACTGCCATGCACCGAGACACCCACAGATTCCCTTAACCTGTACACAGTTTTTCCTCTTAGAAGGAGTTTAGTAACTGAGACACAAATAGAAGTTAGTTGTACCATCTGCTTGTGATTGCTTTGTGGCCACAATTTTTTAAATGCCATAAAAAATGCCACCAGATACCAGAGTGACAGTGTTCCTACCCCATGGTCCATGGGTGGGAAGGCTCTGGCACCACTGACTTCTATTTGTAGCCTAGGAAGAACTTAATGAAACTAAAATCCTTATGCAAGGACAGAGGTTTCTGTACGACAACGCTGGCATGATTTCATTTTTTAATATGAAGTTTAGCAGTGAAATTTTTGCGGTTTTTAGAAAATGTTTGGAAGGGCTTTCTAATAGTGGTGTATCTCACTGCAAATGGCATGTGAAAGTATTCACTACACTTTGGAGTAATAAATAGTTGTTACTGCTGCTGAGCACAGGATAGTGGCAGTATTTGCATAACAGGTCCTTCTTTTGGTGAACTCACAACCTCACTAAGTTCTATAAAGCCTGGTTAGATATAGTATGATTATTTCAAAACACACCTCTGAAGAGTTCAGAGCACAATGTAAACCACTCACTGCTGAACTGGTGTGCTTTACCTGGGGACAGTGGCAGTATTGCTCCTCTGAATTACTTCCAAATTATCTCAAACCAAATGTGTCTGTGTGGCTCCACTCCACTGGCTAGACCCAAGCACTGGTGAGGCTAAAATCTCAGCGTCCATTACTGTGCTCCTAATTCTAAATGAAGAATATTGTCAACAGATCTCTTTGGTCAACAGACGTTAAGGAACACCTACTGTGTGCTCAGCCAGGTACCAGGGAGTTTGAGGATTCAAAAGAAGTCTAACCTTCTGTTTTCACAGCTTCCTTGGAGGAGACACACAAGCATGGAAAGTGCTTAAATACAAATAAAAGGCAGCCTATAATGAAGAGCCAGACAGTGATGCTGCTCGTCAGTTTTGGGTGGTTTGCTTAGGCCTAAGGTGGACTAGGCTAGTGTAAGAAGGATTTCGTAAGAAATATCAGAGAAAGACCTGTGACTGGATGCCCACCGTGAAAAAAGGGAAAGCTGCATCAGACCACATGATCCAAGAGTCACTAAAAATATTTATAGCAAGCCCCTTGAGTAAAGACTTTGGATGTTTGATATTAATGCTGTGGGAGACCATGTAATATCATGAAAAGAAGATGGGCTTTGGATCCAGATGGATCTGAATTCACCTGTGTATCTTACTAGATATATAACCTTGGGCAAATCATTCAACCTCTCTGAGCTTTAGTTTTCTCATCTATAGTACTTAGAGTTGTCAAAACCGTCCCTTACAAGGTCATTATGAAGATGAGAAATTATACCTATGTATCTATATCTATTTATATTATCCCATTGTATAAAATTTATATATAATGATACATCTTTACATATATACACAAATATATAATTGCACGTGCGTGACACAGTTAGGATGATTAGTCCATTCAGGATTTTCTCTATAGGCAGGACTTGAGTAACTTTGAAAGGGAGCAGTATTCCAATACGCTTTGTCAGTCTAATTCTGCCACCCAAATTTTGGGTGGATCAAAAAGATCCCTTTGATGCGTCTCTTTTCTCTCCCATATTGTTTCCTTCTTTCTCTTTACACTAACTTCCAGCCACAAAAGCTGGAGCCACTTCCTATGTAGGGAGGTGTATGTTGTCAGTGTCGGAAAGGTCAACATTATAATTACCTTTGCCATGGATGTATGTGTGAACATTTTTGGTTCCCTTACAAATACCGTTGAGCAACCAATTAATTCTCATTGATAGACCAGTTTTACCTGTTTCAGTTGAGCTGTTAAATTGGTTGGGCTCCAAACACCCACATTGGTTTTTTTTTTTTCTCATCTGTGTTGCTTTACATGGCCAAAACATGTCTTCTTTCAGACCCTCAATAAAGTTCATATTTTGGCCGTGATTCAATCTGAAAGTGAGATACTTTAGGGAAGTCGTAAAGAAGAATGTTAGGATGATGATGATGTTGATGATGATAATGTGTTGTATTTGTATAGCATTGAACCATATTTCAAAGTGCTTTCATGTCCTAAAAGTCTAACTGCTCATGTTGGAAAAAATATCCAGCCTGGAATTGTATAAGATATAGTACTGTCAAAGAATCATGCTTTTCAGGAACTCATTGTTACCCTTGGATATTATTTCATCCTCACTACCTCCTGTGAGGTAAGTGATAATGTTTGTCCCTTT
>NW_006789873.1:1090377-1096750 GCF_000442215.2 Lipotes vexillifer | reverse complement strand
CCTCTCCCGTTGCGGAGCACAGGCTCCGGACACGCAGGCTCAGCGGCCACGGCTCGTGGGCTCAGCCGCTCCGCAGCGTGTGGGATCGTCGCGGACCGGGGCACGAACCCGTGTCCCCTGCATCGGCAGGCGGACTCTCAACCACTGCGCCACCAGGGAAGCCCCCTGTCCCTTTTTTATAGCTAGGGAAACTGAGGCAGGAAGCCATTAAAGTCTGTGCAGACATGCTGCCAAAACATCCAGTAAGATCAGTTGAAAATTCAGTTAATCATCCAGATGCTGTTTCCGGTACACTGCCAAACATCTGGATTCACTGAATGCCTGGCAGAATTGACCTAAAGTTTCAGTGATGAGGAGGTAGAATCAAGTTAACTTGCCCCAGTTCACATGTAAGTGAGTGCTGAATCCAGGAGTGTAATGTTATTTTCCTAAGCCCCTCACTTGGTGCTGCATCTATTAAACTACATGAGGATGCTCCAACGTACACAACTGTAAATGCAGAGATACTTCTGTCTATGCATGTATGCCCATGTGTGTCCATCCAGATGGACTGTAGCTAGGCCATTTATGAGCACATCCCAAAGTAACTCTTCACTTTCTTCCTTGGAAATTCTCAGCTGCCTCCTTTCAGGTTATGGTTACTGTTGATAGCACTGGAAATAATATATTCACTAAGGGAATAATGTAACATTATTTCCATATTGACAGTCTCACGGTGTAACCTTGCGGGGATGGGTCAGGGTCCGGCCTGGGCCCCTTTCCTGGGAAGGCCTGCAGGTGTGGAATGTCCTGCTGTCCTCCTTCCAAGCCAGAGTTCTTGTGTAACGTTCCCACGATTGGAAATGAGGACCCTTTTTATTTCCTTTTCAGTTTCTAATTTGTGTGAGGATTTATTGTCTTGTGTTAGGAGAGGAATTGAACTCTTTTAAGCCTTCAGTGTCAGTCGTGGAATTTGCTGGGCCATATTGCTTTAAAAAAACCAAATTTTGTTTTTCTTAGTATCCTGCTCCAGGGCTCCTGCATGGAGAGAAGGACCCACAAATACCAGGAATGATCACAATACATTCTTTCCCACATGACACTGTGGGCCGTTTGTCCTCTAACCCAGTTCTGTTGGAAACATTTTCTCTCTAAGAGTAGCTATGTGGTTAGTGTTAATTTAGCAGTACCTAAACTGCTACAGAAGTTATTGTTCCCAAGGAAAATCTAGCTTGTTTATTGTTTTTCCCGTTTCAGTTCAGGTTCAAATGAAATTCCAGAAATTGTTTCCCTGCCTGTTGTAAACAGTTGAAGCCACAGCAGTCAATACCTGCTCATTTAGTGTCAGAGCTCTTCATTCAAAGTTGGATAAAGTCTCATCTGTTTGGGATGGTTGAAATGCCCTACTGAATGGTGGGGGTGTGGACGAGGTAGCCTCTTAAGATTCCTTCCAGCCGTGTGATTCTGTGATTTGTGGCCCAAGGTCAGGCTTTAACCCAGCACCCTCTTGTGGACAAGTCTTGTGACTTTATTCTCTGCCCTGCCACTCTTTTTAAAACACCCTGTTCCCAGGTCACCCCTTTCTACTTTGTAACCTCTCATCTTTTCAGAGATTCTTCCCTTCCCACCAGTCTTCCAGCCTGGGCAGATGGAACTTAAACTTGCCCTTCCCCCATGCAATTCTTCTGTTCTACTGCCTTGTTCTCATTAGGCTCTGAAAACATTAAACTGTAAAAACACTTTTGCATTTATCACCCTCCTCCAGAATCAGATAGGTGACCTGCCTTCACATCTTGTTAGCCATGTGACTCCATATGAATGATAATAATTCTGCCATAAATATGCATAGCACAATTCAGTTTGTAAAGCTCTTTCATGTACATTGCATAAATTGATCTCCACAGTGACTCTCAGAAGCAGACATTATTACCTAGATTTACCGGATGAAGAGACTGTGGGCACTGGAAGTCTAAGTGATCTTCATATAGTAAGTGGTAGAACTAAACCTAGAATCCAGGACAGTGGCTTTCAGTCTGTGTGCTCTTTCCTTCGACATCTTTAAAGCCATGGCACACCTTGCTGTGGTTAGCATGATCCATATATAAAAGACGCATAGAAGTACAAAGAGCAGAAACTCCTTAATTTGTCTAATGATTTCCAAGTCCCTAATATAGTAATGTCTATGGTCTGAAGCTCTAAAATCAGCAGCAAAGAAAGAGTAAGCACGTTGTTTACCAAGTCTCAGTTGGGAAGAGTCTTAGAAAACTGACCACCACAGTGTACGGTGTGGAAACTGAGGCGCTTTGAGTTATAGACAGCAGACAGACTTTTGATTAGCTATCTCGAATTCATAAAATGGTTTTAAATGATCGAGGACAAGTTTAAATGTACAGCAGACAGTGGAATGTCTCCTCTTCCATCCCCCTTCATCAATACCTGAAAAGTATGTTTTAAGATGCCTGACAGATTACTCTGGTGTCATGAAAAGACACTGACTTTTGAAATAGAAAGTTACACATTTTGTTTAATAACTTTATTTATTTGTTTATTTATTTTTGGCTGCGTTGGGTCTTCGTTGCTGCACGCGGGCTTTCCCTAGTTGCGGCGAGCATGGACTATTTTCATTGCGGTGCTTGGGCTTCTCATTGCGGTGGCTTCTCTTGTTGCAGAGCACGGGCTCTAGGTGTGTAGGCTCAGTAGTTGTGGTGCATGGGCTTAGTTGCTCTGCAGCATGTGGGATCTTCCCGGACCAGGGCTTGAACCCGTGTCCCCTGCATTGGCAGGTGGAGTCTTAACCACTGGGCCACGAGGGAAGTCCCAAAAGTTATACTTTTAATCAGTTAATTAATAAAGTTGTTACATGTCAGAAAAGTACCCAGGACATACCTGAGTATGTAAGTTTTAAAAATCTTTAAATGAATCTGAGGCGTGATCGAAATGCTTTGAGTAACTTTTTCCATAGTCTTCTCACAGTAAAACCAGTGAGGGTCATAAAATGCTAGCCTACTCCAATGGTTGCTAGAAAAGCTAATAACTGATCTAACATTTCTAAACAAAAGGAGAAACCCTTTGAGAGTCAAATTTTAAAAAAGGCCTTTCCAAGTGAAAACTGTGCCAGTGTCTGTCACACTTCTTCACATACAAATAGTGTGGCAGAGCTCTAGTAAATGCCGTTTCCATTTGGAGCCACAATGTGTGTGTGTGTGTGTGTGTGTGTGTGTGTGTGTGTGTGACAAAGACAGAGTATCTACAATGGCATGTTTGGTTTTTTTCTTTAACATCTTTATTGGAGTATAATTGCTTTGCAATCGTATGTTAGTTTCTGCTTTATAACAAAGTGAATCAGTTATACGTATTCATATGTCCCCATATCTCATCCCTCTTGCGTCTCCCTCCCTCCCACCCTCCCTGTCCCACCCCTCTAGGTGGTCACAAGGCACCGAGCTGATCTCCCGGTGCTATGCGGCTGCTTCCCACTAGCTATCTATTTGTCATTTGGTAGTGTATATATGTCCATGCCACTCTCTCACTTGGTCCCAGCTTACCCTTCCCCCTCCCCGTATCCTCAAGTCCATTCTCTAGTAGGTCTGTGTCTTTATTCCTGTCTTACCCCTAGGTTCTTCATGACCTTTTTTTTTTTCTTAGATTCCATGTATATGTGTTAGCGTATGGCATTTGTTTCTCTCTTTCTGACTTACTTCACTCTGTATGACAGACTCTAGGTCCATCCACCTCACTACAAATAACTCAATTTCGTTTCTCTTTATGGCTGAGTAATATTCCATACAATGGCATGTTAACAAGAGCCAATGAATGACTTCTGAGTTACAAAAGAACAATGTGAATTGGTCTTGAAATACCAGACCTAGGGCTTCCCTGGTGGCGCAGTGGTTGAGAGTCTGCCTGCCGATGCAGGGCACACGGGTTCGTGCCCCGGTCCGGGAAGATCCCGCATGCTGCGGAGCGGCTGGGCCCGTGAGCCGTGGCCGCTGAGCCTGCGCGTCCAGAGCCTGTGCTCCGCAGCGGGAGAGGCCACAACAGTGAGAGGCCTGCGTACCGCAAAAAAAAAAAAAAAAAAAACCAGACCTAGACTCTGTGGAGCTAAACATGATTTCATGAAGCGAAAGGGAATTAGTTGATGCATTCCAAAACACATTTATCATTAAAAAGATCTTCTGTCATTTTGCTTAATAGACTGAAAAATAATTACAGTGTCTGGTGGCTTTGGGGAGCATGTGTTTTTAATATCTTAATTACTATGTACAGTTTAATAACAGTGCACCAAGATGAATTCCCAAGTATTTCATTTTAAATTTCTTGAAAATGAACTATTTGCTTTATTTAGAATATACAGGATTAAAGGTACTTAAATTGAGTCATGTATTTTAGTCCTTGCACATTAAATTAAATTATTCAAAAATGGAAGATCAGTCAAGAGTGGTAGGCCAAAACGTTGTTGATAGCAGTGTTGTGGTGATCTTGACTTAGCAATGAGGGAAAATACATGATCCTTTTTCATTGCAGTATTGTACTCTTTCATAAACTTTTCTTAAAATTAATTAATTTATTTATTTTTAGCTGCATTGGGTCTTCATTGCTGGATGGTCTTTCTTTAGCTGCGTCGAGCGGGGGCTACTCTTCGTTGCGCTGTGCGGGCTTCTCATTGTGGCGGCTTCTCTTGTTGCGGAGCACGGGCTCTAGGTGTGCGGGCTTCAGTAGTTGTGGCACGCGGGCTCAGTAGTTGTGGCTCATGGGCTCTAGGGCGTAGGCTCAGTAGTTGTGGCTCACGGGCTCAGTAGTTGTGGCTCGTGGGCTCTAGAGCGGAGGCTCAGTAGTTGTGGCGCACGGGCTTAGTTGCTCTGCGGCACGTGGGATCTTCCCGGACCAGGGCTCGAACCCGTGTCCCCCGCATCGGCAGGCGGATTTGTAACCACTGCGCCACCAGGGAAGCCCTATCAACTTTTTTTTTTTAGTAGGAAGTATTAGAAGTGTTAGCTATGGGAAGACAGGTTTTACATATGAAAAGGAAATTCTCTCAAATTATGAAGACTACCAGGTTTACAAAGTTAGAAATGTATTTCCAAAATACCTATGAAATCCATAGGGTCTCATATTCTATTTACATCTACCTACTGACCAAATGCAACACAGCAAACATAAGCAGTTACAAATGATTGCTCTCTACCCCCATAAACCTGGCTTATAAGCAGTATATTGGCATGTGTATGTTCAAATACTATTTGGAAACTCAGAGACAACTTTTACCCAGATATATTTATGAATATATATGTATGTATATATTGCCTCTGGACTGTCAGCTCCTTAAGTCTGAGATCGTGCTTACAACTCTTTGTCTTCTGTAGCACCCAACATAGTGGCATATACAGAATAGACCCTCATATACAGTATTTTATTTTATTTCCTTTTATTTTATTTTTAAACATCTTTATTGGAGTATAATTGCTTTACAATGGTGTGTTGGTTTCTGCTTTATAACAAAGTGAATCAGTTATACATATACATATGTCCCCATATCTCTTCCCTCTTGCGTCTCCCTCCCTCCCACCCTCCCTATCCCACCCCTCTAGGTGGTCACAAAGCACCGAGCTGATCTCCCTGTGCTATGCGGCTGCTTCCCACTAGCTATCGATTTTACGTTTGGTAGTGTATATATGTCCATGCCACTCTCTCGCTTTGTCACAGCTTACCCTTCCCCCTCCCCATATCCTCAAGTCCATTCTCTAGTAGGTCTGTGTCTTTATTCCTGTCTTACCCCTAGTACAGTATTTTATTGATCAGTTCACTCAAAGAATGCAACCTGTGCTGCCCTCAATTTATTTCTAAACTTTGATTTAATTTAAGGTACTTTTCATATTCACTATTAACCAGTTTCTGTGCTAAAGGGCAGGGTTACGTAAGTGCAGGATTATAGTTTGCAGGGGCCTTTAGGTCATAGGGTCCAACCCTCTGATTTTATAGATGAGGAAATGAAAGCCAAGAGAGTGGAATGATTGTCCAAAGTCATACTGCTAGTAAATGACAAAGCTGGGACTGGAAAATGAACAGATCAATGTTGTATAGTGACTTTGCTCTGCTTCCAAAGGCTCTCGTATAATGCAAAACATGCTTGCAGACATGCAAGCACATTTTCTTATACAGTACTCCCAATCATAGCAGAAGCCCCCTACTTAAGCCGTTCATCTTTGGAACAGAAAGTGGTATAGCACGAGGCATGAATTTGCCAAGTTTTTATCTCTTATCATATCTATTAACTAGTGTTTGGTCGTAACAAGTACACATCAGCGCCTCCTGCCTCATTCAGCCCAGTGAGCAGTTGTTGCACGTGGGTTGGGAGTGGGGGTGGGCTCTCTGCTGGGATCACTGGACCAAAACC
>NW_006789873.1:1089691-1090367 GCF_000442215.2 Lipotes vexillifer | reverse complement strand
AGCAGGAGCTGTTGCTCCTGGTCTTATACCCACTCATAGAGTCTGACTTGGGCTCCTGTCCACATTCAGGATTAGTCATCCTTTCACTCTCATGCTCTGCATCTCAACTCCTCCACCTTCCTGGGCACCCTGTAATAATTTATCCAGTGCCTTCTCCCTCCTTCCAGATGGCAAAATTAGCACCATATTACTCAGTGGGTTTCTGTGCCAGTTAGCTCAGTTGTTTAGGCAGTGTATTCAGATTATATTCCACGGGGAGTAGAGATGTGGGAGAGATGCTGCGGGGGTTATTCTGAGGCCCCCGTTCCTACTTTAACCAGAGCATGCCTAAAATCTGCTTTACATATGGGTCTTCTAAGTAAGATTTCACTTAAACAAAGGGTTTCAACTGCTAAAACGATAAAAAGTCTCAGGGAGCCCTCGAAGCTAATATTAAAGGTTTAATCCCATACGAGCCATTTCTTCGTTTGAGCATTCCCTCGATGAAGTACTAAGTATCTGCAATACACAAGGCAGTCACAGAATGCCTTCCAGTCCCCAGTAGGCACCTCCTAAAATGAATTGTTAGTTAAAATGGAGACAACATGGAAAGTATGAACGGCTTGGTGGTGACATTATTCCTATTGGAAGTGATGTTCCTATCGGAAGGCCCATTATTCTTTTTTTTTTTTTTTTT
>NW_006789873.1:1080219-1089660 GCF_000442215.2 Lipotes vexillifer | reverse complement strand
TTTTTTTTCTCTGTACGCTGGCCTCTCACTGTTGTGGCCTCTCCCGTTGCGGAGCACAGGCTCCGGACGCGCAGGCTCAGCGGCCCTGGCTCACGGCCCCAGCCGCTCCGCGGCATGTGGGATCCTCCCGGACCGGGGCACGAACCCGTGTCCCCTGCGTAGGCAGGCGGACTCTCAACCACTGCGCCACCAGGGAAGCCCGCCATTATTCTTGTACTTGTGAGCCAAAAGCATCTTCTTTGAAGCTGAAGACCAACACAGCTAAGTTTTCCTTGCGCATGTCATTAGGATTTTGCCAAAGTTCAATGGGAATAAAACTTGCTTCTCTACAGAGAGCAGATACTTTTGCCCCTGGCTGGCAGCCCCATGTTAACTGGCTCAACCAAAGGTTTGGCCCTACTCCTTTGTGCCCATGGTTATTTGAGACCTAACCTTCAACTGTAAGCTTATTTGCGTACGACTAGGGGTGTTTCCATAGTCCATGTAGGCTCAGTGTTAGTGAATGTAAAATAATAATAATGGGGTCGAGTCTGTATCCCTAACTATATGCTTTCTTTAGATAGCAGCCACAGTGATTTTGCATAGCAGCTATTAAGTGGAATATTTCCAGCAGAGTTGTAATTAATGTCCAAGGTGAAAATTGCATTATTATTCATATGTACTTCATTTTATTGGATAATTTCCTAACATAGGTAAAGTATGATCTTATTTGTATAATTAGTTGATCTAGATATTATTTTCTTCACAGTCCACATTTTGCTAGTTCATCAGTTTTCAAGGTAATATCTATTCTGTACCATGGGTAAGCAGATGACTAAACCAAAAAAGCTAAGAGAATTACCACTGTGGTATGTCATAGATAATGAGGCCCAAGTTCAGATCAGTTATATCCCAGGGCACTGAAGAGTCTTCTGGTTATCATCATGGTATCACTTAGCAAATTTTGAGTCGTCGTAACAAATGGAAGAAGAGCCAGAAGACTGGAGACAGGCACAGATTTTTACCCTCACCTTTAATACGAAATGGAAATTGGACTGTGGAAACCACAAGTCAGGGAGCCTGGTGTCACATGTTCCCAGAATTCTAGACTGGAATCTTGGAGAGCATGAGCGTTCCGAAGTCACCGTGGGCTCACTCCAGACAAATCAGGCCACTTCTGCTTATGTGGGTGTGCGTGTGCTGCAGACATGGTATATCGAGATTTCGGCAAAGTGTTTGATAGAAATTCCTATGATCGTTTTTAAACAAGTGGCACAAAATGTTGGCTAAGTAATCATATAGTTGGGTAAATGTGTAGCTGATTAACCATCATTCCTAAAGAGTGTTTTCTTAACGTATCAGTGTCAGCCTGGAGAGAGGCTTTTAGTTGTTTGCTTTGACCTTTACTGCCTAAAGTTTTTACCAGTGACTTCACTGCAGACAGAGAAGGCATACTTCTAGTATTCAGTGATGGCATGAAACTAGATGGGGTTAGCTAATACACAGATAACACAATCAGGATCTAAAAATGTCTCAGTAGGATGGAGTGGCGGAGAAAAGTAGCAAAGTGAAATGTTACAGGGAGAAGTGGGAAGTATTACACGTAGATTCACAAACATGACTTAGCCGCTCTTTTGATGTTGGGGCCGTTATTGGTGGGGGGAATGGAGGGAGGGGCATGCAAGTTAGCTAGAGAAATATTTGGGATTGTAAAGTTCACTATTCCACGTGAGTTTTTAACAAACCAGTACTACCTGTTTCAGTTGTAAAGTCTTATTGGTATGTGATTTAGAGTCATAATGAGAAATTTGAGATCCACAACACTGTGTAATCTAGTTTGGGGGAAAGTACAAAGGCTTTAGAACCAAACATAGGTCTATGTTTAAGGCCCAGATATGTCACTTTGTAGTTGCCTAGCTAATGGCCAAATTATCTAACCTCCCTGTACTCAAGTCTCCTAATCTGTGAAATGGGTATACTACAGTCTATCCTGAAGGGTTAGTAGACGTGTTAGAGATGATGCATGTAGTAACACAATAAATTAAAGCTACTCTTCTTCTTTATATTATGATAGTATGAAGGGTTAACATAAAGGATAGTCAGAAGTAACCTTTTAAGTGGCTTGATTCACTTTGCCTCAACTTATCACTTTCTGGAATGTAGAGACTACAACTCTTCTAGTTTGGGTTATTGTTTAAATGATTTTAGAATTTTGCACATAATTATCTAAACCGTAAAGGTTTTTGGAAAAATATATCTAGCCAATCTTCGACAGATTTTTGAACTATTTAAAGTTTGGTTTGGCTCAAAGTAACTGAATGGAAAATGAAGATGATAAATTTTTAAAAGTATATATACATATATACATACCTATATATGTTCATATGTACATATATATACATATATACATATATATATTCTTTTAAAAATACATATTCTTTTCTGTTATGCTTTTTTTTTAATTACTTAATTATATGTATATATATATATATATATACATATATATATATATATATATATATATATATATATATATATATATATATAAAAAGGAGTGTGTGTTTAAGTTCCTCAGCTTTTCCCAAGACTGAACTCTGCCCTGAAGTGGAGCATCTATAAATAGGCAGGCTGTCCTTAGAGTACAGCTTAGAGATCTTACAGATCATGATCCAGAAGTCCCATTTTAATCTTCAGCCCCACCAGGACCTTGCATGGAAGGATGGTATCAAGTGAAGAATCTTCAGAGCTATAAAGTTCAGGGCAAGTTCATCTGCATTCCTTCTGCATCTTGCTCTCTGGTTGAAGATGGTGAGAGGTTCCTATATTTAAAACCTGGCTGACCTGATATCCTTACTGGCAGATGTCTCGCAGGAGGTATTTAGAATGATTTTGAGCGGCATTATAATATGTTCGTGAGTGTGTGTATTTCACATGCCGACAGAGCAGAAAGAATTCACAGGGCTTGGGGCTACTAGCTTTCTTGAGACACCATCACTTTCAGCTGTCGGGGTGATGTCACAAATGCCAGGAACACTGCCTAGGCCGAAATTCCCAAAGCTCAATTTTGCATTGCAGAGCCTAAGGCAGACAAGACCCCTTCCATGGGCTCTACCATCAAAGAACTATGGAATTTGTTAGCTACAGTCTGGGACCGGCCACCACTTGTTGTCAGGCAAAAGGAAAGCTGTCCCCTGCTGCCTGAGCCTTTGTCCCTGCCTGGGATACCATGGAAAATGGGGAAGGAATCCAGACTCATTAATGAGCTAATACAAAAGATTAAGCCAGGCTAGAGGCAGTTCGTCATAGCTGCATATGGATGCTTGAAGGCAGTTGAGAGCCGAAGGATCTCCAGACCAGAATCCAGTGGTGCTGCTGCCTTTGTCTGCTGGACCCAAGCCTAGGATAAGGGTATCCCCGTGGGGAGCAGTTTTCTTATTGCTGGTGTCTTTTTTACAGAATACCATTCCCTGAGCTATTGTGTGGCAAATTGCTTGATCAACAATTGCAATCTGATAACCCACAGTACAAATTATTGTTAAAGCTACAGGTTTCATGATAAGATGCTGCGATGGAGCTTGGCTCTGAGCTTCTACTTGGTTGAATAGCCTTTGTTCTTGGAAATCAGTTAAACCATGACTACTTCTGTGACCCCTTTTCAAAATGAAACTCATCAGGAAAAAAATAAAGTAAAATAAAATTTTTATATATATATATATATATATATATAATTTATATAATATGTATATTTTATATACATATACATATATATTTCCTCACTGTTTGTTTAGCAGTTTTTTACTGAATGCTCACCTTATGTGTAGTGCTGAGTTTGGTGGGCTCTATTGATAAAGACATAGAGAACCCCTCCTCCTTATACAGACTTATCACATATAAATATATCATTATCATTTGAATTCATTTGCTCAGTATTGAGCAGCTCTGTGTACTGGGGCTGTGGACAAGGATACTGGGATAACTTAAGCACAGTTCTTGCTTTCAAGGAGAGTGATGAAAACATAGCTACGTACCTATAATCCAAGGCATAGTGTAAGTGTCACAAGAGAAGTATAAACCAAGTGCTCTGCTCACCCAGAGAAGGGAAGGATTAATTTCTACCAAGGGAATTAGACAAGACTTCAAAAATAGGTAGCCTTTAAGCCTTTAAGGCTTTGAAAGATGAGGAGAATTTTGACAGATAGAGGTTAGCGGGAAGGATCTTCCTGGCGGAGGAATGTGGTATGCACAGTGGCACAAAGACATGAAAGTACATCAATAGCCAGAGTGGAAGAGGATGTAGGCAGTGAAAGATGAGACTGAAAAGGTGGTGGTACAAAATTTGGGAGGGCCATGAATAGTATAGAGAATCTGAACTTTTTTAGCAGTGGAGAGCCAGTGCAGGGATTGGAGCCAGACTGACACGGTCAGATCAGTGTTTTATGATGTTAACTCCACAAGGAGCATGAAGGGTGGCTTGGAGATCAGAAATTGGAAGCAAGGAGTCCAGTTAAGCTTGATAGGTTTTACGAGGCAAAGAGGCGAAGCTTGTTATTAAAATTCATTAACCTTACTTTCCACTTCCGGACGGAACAGTTCAGGCGATGAGAACTGCGCTGTCCCCCAAGTCGGGCCAGTCATCTTTTGGCTGTTAGCCAGGACATGGGGAGGCTGCAGCGGGCAGTGGATCGGGTCTCAGGAGCGAGGGTAGCGTGGTGTGACTGCACAGCAGACCAGTATCTAATCCAGGTCTCACAGTAGAAGAAAATTTTGTTTAATTCCAGTACGTCATTGAACCTTAAGTAGAAGTTCTCACAATGGAGTATTTAGAGCCCCTGGTGAATGTGTTAACTATTACTTTTGAATCAATTTGTTACACACTTTTTTTTAGTCAGGATTCCAATGAAAAGTGGCTCCTTGGCTGTTGAATGTTGAGCGCCATCCATTCACCCAAGTCTCAAAAATTACCAAAACTGTGAGAAAGATTGAGAGAGATTATAGTGGTTTTTCTTCAGCTGCCACTGTGGGTGCTTAGATGTGTTAGAAAGACGACTGTGTTCCGTGACAGCCTCACAAAGGGCAGGAGGGGAGCCGAGGGGAGCAGTGACTGTTTGCCTTCCCCAACCTCCTTAAAACATAGTTTCCCAATTTGTTATCAACTCCTGTGTTTTTCTCATTACGGCAGCTACTTACAGTTTGTGCTGTTTCCCTAGAATGGTCTCCAAGAACTTTATACACTTTATATATTGGACCCTGCTTGTTCAGTTTACTCAAGCACGTGCTGACAATGAGCTGACCTGACCTTTCACCAACGCGGGCTGGCTGGCAGGCACTGGATGCCGCTGTTTCTCTCCACCTGAGCACTCCTATGCCCTTGCTGGTCAGAGCAGATGTGAAGAAGGCAGGCAGCGTAAAAGCTTGTTTACAGCACTTCTACAAGGGTAGGGTCTTATCTGCCCCATTCACCACTGTATCTTTTGCTTCTAGAGCAGTGCCTAGCACATCGTAGGCAACAAATAACTATTTATTGCGTGAATAAGTGAAGGGTTCTGTCCCAACTTTTGAACTGGCTGTTTAACTCCAGTTTAGGGAGACTGTAACTTTTATCCTATGCCTGTCCCAGCATTGTATTTTGGAAGCAGATAACTTGTTTCCTAGTTTCACAGGTACGCAGGCAGAGGGCAGTTTTGACCCAGAATGGACCATCTGTGACATTTCACTAGTACTTGATTGAGATGATGAGATTTGGGACTTTTGAGCTAAGACAATTTAATGAGACGTGGGACTTAGATTGATACTGTAATGGGTTGAGGCTTTAAGGGCTATTGGGATAGGGTGAATGTATTTTGTACACGGGACAGATGTGAATAGGGGAGAAAGTGTACGTGCATGTACAGAGAGAAAGAAAGAGAGTAGGGGGATTCTTTCCAGCATTAAAGAAAATATTAAATGTTACACTACAGTTTTACCGTAAAAGTATGTACAGAATGTTCTAAATCTGCCAAAAGTCATCTAGAATAGTCCTTCCTGAGAGAGTGGCATGGACATATATACACTACCAAATGTCAAATAGACAGCTACTAGGAAGCAGCCACATAGCACAGGGAAATCAGCTCGGTGCTTTGTGACCGCCTGGGGGGGTGGGATAGGGAGGGTGGGAGGGAGGGAGACGCAAGAGGGAGGAGATATGGGGATATATGTATACGTATAGCTGATTCAGTTTGTTATAAAGCGGAAACTGACACACCATTGTAAAGCAATTATACTCCAATAAAGATGTTAAAATAAAAAGAAAAATAGAATAGTACTTCCTTCACCTTAAAATTTTATTTTTTCCAGCTTTATTGAGATATAATTGACATATAACATCGTGAAAGTTTAAGATGTACAACGTGTTGATTTGATACATTTATATGTTGTAAAATGATGACCACCATAGCATTAGCTAACATCTCCATTCCATCACATAATTACCATTTCTTTTTCTATAGTGAGAACATTGGAGATCTGCTCTCTTTCTTCACTTTCTTGAGAAACGTGGTGGAATAGAACCGTGTCCTCCCCGAGAGTCCTCATTCTATTTGTTCAGAAGTTCCTTAACTTGGCAGAACCTGGAAAATCTGTGCACTCACTGTTCTGTCTCCCTTTTCTGACCTCCATTTGGCGGCTCTGCAGTGATCTTTGACAGAGACCCCAGGCCGTGGCCTGCTCCCTCCTACTATGCCTATTCTGTCACTGTAAAATACAGTATTGAGCGAAGATGGAAAACCTACTTTTATCTGTCAGAGCCTGAGTAATGGGAACTTTCATTTTCTGGCTGTCTCCTTTCAGCTCCAAGCTCAGCTTGTTGAGGCTTGAAGATCTAAGATGAAATAGTAATTCATGTGTCTGTCTCTTTTATTTCTGGACTCATCTTTCTGGATCCTGAAGACTGTGGTGATTCATGCCTCAGTTATAGGTGGCTAGATACTGGGAAACTTTCTTATTTGCAGCCTATGAAAATGAATAAATCACCACCTATCCTGTTTACACAGATTTCTCGTGCTTTCCCCTAGGAAATAGTTTCTGTGAGGGAGGACAAACGGGTCTGCGACCTTGTCTACTTTCAGCATCTTCTTTGGACCTACTGTGTGCCACTCACTGAAGTTATCACTTCTCTGCTGACATCACTAGTCCTCAACTCGCTTCCCTGTAGCCATTCAGTCACCAAGTGCTTTCAGATCATTCTTTGGAACCTTCTTTGTCTGAGATCCTTTTCCATCTGTATGCCATCACCCTAGTCCAGGCCTGCCTTACTTCACCACCAATCCCCTGATGGGCACAGGGACTAGAAAAATCGATGAGACACTCACTGACTGCCCTTGGCTTCTAGGGACCCGCATTCATTTTTTACGTCTCTGTTTTCTTGTAGCACTGTAGTCTCCAGTATGGCTTTATATTTTGCTTTATATTTTTCTTTTGTTGATCCGCTTGTATAACTTCTGTCTCTGCCACAAAAATACTTGTTGCCTTCCTTTTATAGGTCCCCCCAATATGGGACTTGACTCCCACTTATGCCATGCTGCCTTCCCTGAGGGAGGGGTGCCTCTTTCCCCACAACTCCTCACTCCACTTCTTCCTGTCTACCCACTCTCATGTTCCACATAATGTAAGAATTTTTCTTATAGGTCGATTTTTTTTTCTCTATGCCCTTAGTGATTCTGTCTTTAATGGAAAGTAAAAAAATGGCTCCTGGAAAAAGACAGTAATCAAGACTAAACAGCATTTATCGAGCACTTGCTGAGTGCTGGTACTACTGGGTGTTTCGAAACATCTAATAAGAAGCACCACGCATGCTATACGTTCCCTTCTAGATTAAAAAAAAAAATCCTTCATCTGTAAATGCTTTTGGCTAGTGATGATGAACAGCAGCAGTTTTGGTTTTTTTTTCAAAGCAAAAACACCAGAAGTTTGGAAAGGAATTTGCAAGTTGTGTTGTAATGCAACTGATCTCTTTCTTCCTGAGAAAGTTGGTTTCTTGCCAGAGCGTTCAATTCAGGCCCACGCAAACTGGGTGTATTTATAGAGGGCCCAAGGAGGATGAGAACATGATAAACTTTTCTCCCCAGTACAGCAGAGAATGGTAAACAATCACCAGGTGAATGCCATGTAGCCACACAACTTGCAGAGCCAAATGCCATTGTGGTACGTGGCAGCCAGACATCTGCTAGGTTGAAGGGCTCCCCTCAACCCTGTAGGCAGCCAGTTCAGGTTTGGAGACTCAAAAGTGTTATTCTGGATGATGGCAAGCCCTCAGAGGTTTCTTGGAGCCCTCTCAGTGTGGGGGACATCTAGGAGGGTGTGCTCACTAAAAGTGCCTCCGGATTCTTAATATAAAGATGTTAAGAAACTAAGAATCTCTGCATTTAAAGTGTTTTAAAGTTTATGAGGCCCTTTAATTTATATTACCACATTTATTTCTCACTAATATTCTGTGAGCTAGCCATCATTAATATTCTCTTTTCCAGATGAAGAAAATGACACTCAGATTTTAAGTGACTAAAAGGTTGCCTTTACTCTAAGTTCTGTGATCTTTCTTCTGCTCTTTGGAGGGAAGAAGAACCATGAAGACAGTCTCATCATGTAGCAGGTCACTGGAAGTAGCCTAGAACTGGCAGCTCTACCTCTAGCAATTTCTTCCAAGGCAAGAGTGTGACGCTCCACAAGGATGTGTGTATAGGATATTTCAGTGGTGGTGTCTGCATAGAAAAAAATTAAAAGCAACCCAGATATCTATCAGTAGGAGATTTATTACGTGAACTGTGTCATTTCTATATGATGGAGTAATCTGTAGCCATTAAAACTATTTTTAGAACATTGTTATGGATAGAAAGATATCCACGACATATTGTGAAGTAAAAAAGCAGGTGACGAGACAGTAGTAAAATACAGTCCAATTTTAACAAAAATTAGCACATGTATAAATGTATTTATGGGGAAAAAGTCTGTAACAATACATATCAAAACATTAGCAGTATCAGGGTAGTTTTCATTTTCTTTTTTACCTCTGTGTACTCTGCCCAAATACTTTTTAAAACTCATCTTTAAATCAGAAAAAAACAGTGTTCTAAGACATAAGATTATAGTTAACCTACCCATCACAACTGTATGCATTTCTCTCATCTTCCCCATTAGGCTTCATCTTTTCAGACTCAAAAGGCCAGTGATTTTAGTCTGTCATCATATGGCATTGCCTTGTTCTCCACCTTTCATTATCTTATTTCCCCTTCTCTGGACATTTTCCAGTTGCATTTTGTCTTCTTTAATACACCATCAGCAGAAGGTAATCCCAAATATTCTGGGAATAAGGTACAGGAGCACATACATAGTAGCTCAAAAACCAGTAGTGCAGCTTCAAAGCAACTTCTGTCTTAGTGGGTTGCTAGGTGCAGTCATTCAGAAGTTCAGCTGTCAACGGGAGAAGAGCGG
>NW_006789873.1:1070065-1080103 GCF_000442215.2 Lipotes vexillifer | reverse complement strand
TCAAACCAAGTTTGTTTTGGGGGGGGGGGGGACTTTCAAATCAATGAAATAAATGCTGATTCCAAATATAACATTCAGACTCTATGAAATAAGACAGCCCTAATCTCTCAGAGGCCAAAGATAAGGCCATCTGACAGCTTTGCAACGTCAGAGACTTTCAGTCATTCCTTTACACACATGTAAAACCTTCAGACTTCCTTGAGAAAATAACCTTTATTTCAAAAATAGCTTTGAAGTTGGAAAATCAAAGCAGACCAGCTGTTTCTCAGCACAGAAAGGACTTTGCCTAAACTGCTAGAAAGCTAATAAGGATTTCAAAGGGCAGTGAGAACTTACTCTAATGCCCATAGTACAGGGAGCTCCAGGGGTGGGACAAGCTGTTTACTGTAACTAACACGTTAACTAGGGAGCTTGCCAAGCCTTTCTCTCTGTTTTCCCCCTCTTTTCCTTTCTCTCAGGATCTGTTTTACTCCTCCCTTTCACAGTCCCCTGGCCTCTTTCTTTCTTTTCCTTACCTTTCTTTTTTTGCTTCTTTTCCCCATTTTTCTCTTATCTCTCTTTTCTCTCCCTCCACATCGTTTTTCTGTTTGTTTGTTTGTTTTACCACCTCATTGCCCAAACTTGCTATAGCATAGACCTGGAGTATTTTTTAACTATTCATTGTATCTTTTGAATGGAGTTTTTTCCCCCCTCTGTTCTTTTTTTTTTTTTTTAAAGGAGGTGAGGTGAATATTTTATATTTATTCCACAAAAACAAACAAAAACTAAACTAAATCCAGTGGCTTCTTGCTTGTGTGTGGCCCCCATTGATTTTTTTTTCCCTCTGTGGCTCAGTTGCCCTTGATAGAATAAAGGTTCCCATCCTTGCACTAATGGGTCTTTTGCCAATTTAATTGTTCTTCAGAAAAGGAGATGAATAACAGTATGGACAACTAGTTACTGTGGGTGGGAGAAGGAATTTGACTGGAGGCAGTTTTCTTTGGAAAGAGGTAGGAAAGCACAAGAGGTTGCAGTAGTTTTACTTGTGAAAAACAAGGTATGAAATAACTTGGTGGGAAGTTCAGCTGGGAACGGGAACATCTGGGGCTTATTCATGGTTTTTCCGACGTTTTTGAAGTTTTTTTATTAGCTGGGTTGACCTCAGATTGAGGAGGAGGTTTTTCAACTGTTAAACAGTTTTTTCTTTGCATTCCTAAAGTCATATTGTGTTCAGCTTGTTAATATGTGCGCGGGGGGCCTTGAGCAAAGTCGGCCAGAGGGGCATGCTTTCGGGACATATTTCCCCATAGCTGGTATTTCCCTTTCTTGTTGAGGATTTGCATGTGTCCCTTTCATCCATGCGGTACAGCAGATTCCTTGGCAACTAATTGCATTTGACATCACAGTTGTTGGAGAAGATGCGGGGGAGGGGGAAACATCCCCATTTCCCCCACACCGAGACAGCTGGAGGGAGGAAGCAGGTTAGACAGGGAAATACATAAACATACCTGGAATGTAGCAGCAGGTAATTCTGTTAGTCATTAATAACTTGCATGTTGGAATATCAATGGCGTAGGTTCCAAGATGTCTAGAATTCAGAAAGAAGAAAAAAAAAAACCCACCACAAATCGACACCTAACATCCCATTGACTTATTGGGCCTGATGCTGGAAATATTGGCAAACATGTTTAGTTAGTGTCAGTGGAGCATGTTCCAAGGCACTTTCCCCTGATTTTTTTTCTAGAGAAGGATCTTAGGTCATTTATTTGGAGCTTGTGGTGGCCACAGCAAGAACATCCTGCAGGAAGACCCCCCCCCCCAACCCAGCTTCTGATAGGCTGAAGGGGGAGGGGGGACCATTAGATTGCACTCCTGTAGAGGTTCCTATTATTTGGGACCCTCAGAAAGGCAGAGTCTCCAAAAAGGAGTGTTTGTTCAGGGCGTGACAGTGTTGAGAAAAGCGAAAAATAATGTATGCCCTATACCAGAAATAACTTTCTGTGTTAGAAATTAACCAGTACTGCCTAAACAGAAGCCCTCATTCTTAACGGTCTGCAAAATGTTCTGTGGCTAAACGCTTGGAGGTATAAGTCAGTGATTTTTTTTTTTTTTTCCTATTAACTGCCAGGCCTACAAAGGTTTCGTGCAAGCAAAAGAATTTAAACAAATTTCCAAAAATTTGACATTGAAAAATTTGGGGAGTTATTCCGACACAGATGTTCTGTGTTCTGTATTGAGTTTGTGGTCTATGCCAGGCTCCTTGATTAACAGCTAGAAGACATACAGACAGTTCAATAAATCAACACATTTGATTTCTAAATGCTTATTGTTTATTTAGCTACTGAGTACCAGGCACTTGGCTAGGCCCTGGAATCTGTAGAGGCACAAAGATGCATCAGGCACAGTTCCAACCCTCAGAAAGCCACTGGTCTCACAGAGGAGACAGACACAGGCACAAATAATTACAATGATTGGGCTTCTACCCTACGTCTAAACAAAGTGTTGCAGGAGCACAGATGAAACTATTAGACTCAGTTACAGGAATTGGGGAAGGATTTATGAAGGAAATGATATATGAGATGATTCTTGGAAGATAAATAGAATTTTAACTGAGGAGGTTACTCAAGGCTAAGAGAAGAGCATGGGCAAAACATAGAGGTGTGAAACCATATGACGCCTGTGGTGATTAGTGAAGGTACCTGGAGAGAATTGTGAGAGTTGGGGGACCCAGGGGAAGTATAGCTTGGGCAGTTATAAACCTGAGTTAGCAGCCTGAGAGAAAAGTCGAACAACAGATTTTTCTTTTTTAATCTGAACAGTATCATTCCCTTGCAGCCAGGTCCCTTGGGGACAGTATTAGAACTCAGCCTCTACTCTTTGAGGGTTCACAACTAAATTAAGAGGCAAGGCATTCATATATATCTATACGAGAAAACAGAAAGACTTACAATATGCATGGGCACCGGCTGAGGAGTGACAGTGGGAAACGCGCAAGATATATTATGGGTGATTTATTGTTTTTGAGGCCAACTTGGAGCCTTGGTATACCCCCCTCCCATTCAAATATCACACCCTTCCTAGATAAACACTGCCACAAACCACGAACGGACTTCATTCATCAACACTAGTGGTTGGGAAGGAAGGGGACAGAGGAGAAAAGGTTGGCAGGCGAAGAAACAAGCTATTCATTTTTAGGTTGGAGAATGAGAAAATTAACTGACCATAAATTCAAGGTGATTGGTTTTTCCCCTGTTTTATCATGAATAAAGGATCTGTTCAGATTTTTAAAGTAACACCTCATAGTACAGAATGGAATAAGCAGGCAGGCCATATTCCTTTGTTTTTGTAAAGGTGTGAGAATAGGAAGTTTGTCTGACCCACATGTGTGGACTCCCTAGGGGACAATAAACCCTTCTCATCATGTGCAAATACATAAGTATTTGACACTTCCTGCTGTATTGAAACTAGATTCAGTTAAAATATTTATAGTAATGAGTCATTTTGAGGACCAGGTGCTTACACATCCTTACTATTTTGCCTTCAAGAATTTCATAGATAATCCTTGGGTGAATTTATGTTGCCCCCAGTAGAGTTTCTTTCTGGACACCACTGTGTAGGTCCTCACGAATGGCCTTAGAGAGGAAGCCCTGGGGAGAATGCAGTTTACTAAGAGTGAACTTCCTTGCTCTCTCTTTGGATCTGGTTGGCTAAGGCATCTGCTGCCTTTGAGAGCATCATTCTTCCCAGTACATTTCCATGGTCCTACACTACAAGGACCAGTGCACCTGCCTTGTACTGGAAAGGAAATAAGTGGCAAAGTGAGAACAAAATAAGGACAATTGGCTCATTCCAAGTTTGTGTGGGACTGCAGTACAATGCTCTTCCCAGTGTGTTGGAGGGGGGAAAGGCAGCCACATGGGGGAAGGAGTATTAAATTGTGGCTTGTGTCCAGATCCACTCTAGCTATCATCCCTTTAAATCACTCCAAATAATGCCAAGTTATTATTTAGAAGCGAATTTTTCAGAGAGCCTACCTTCTGAATAGCAAGGGGAGATCTGCTAGTGAAACCATTTAAGTCACCCACGACCCCCACTCAAAACTGGATTGATGGGCTTCCCTGGTGGCGCAGTGGTTGAGAGTCCGCCTGCCGATGCAGGGGACACGGGTTCGTGCCCCGGTCGGGGAAGATCCCACATGCCGCGGAGCGGCTGGGCCCGTGAGCCATGGCCGCTGAGCCTGCGCGTCCGGAGCCTGTGCTCCGCAATGGGAGAGACCACAACAGTGAGAGGCCCGCGTACCGCAGGAAAAAAAAAAAAAAAAAAACTGGATTGATGCAACCACAACGGGTCAGGGCTCCAGAATATTCCATCCTGAATAAGATGTGATGCCAAAGTTGCAATGACTCTGAGGCATTAAAGGTCCCGTGGCACTTCTTAAAGGGGAGTTTGCCCTGGCCTCCTTGGCCAAAGTTCACATCTGGTAATTGCGTCTGTTGACATTGGCTTCCCTTGTCCTTTCAGCTGCATACGATATTGCCTCTCTAGCATCCTGTCTTAGACTCTTGCATAGTGTCGCTATGTGCTATTAAACAGCAATTGCATCTCACCCAGTGGGGAATGCATGTGGAAATCCTTCGGGAAAAGTGGTGCAATAGAAATGTTGGATCGACAGTGTTTTTTCTTTTGTGAGCCAGGAAGTGTAAGTGTAAGAAACAGATCCAAACACTCTGCAGACTAACTGTTAATGTGTACAGCCGAGTAAGAAACCACCATATGCAAGGCCAGGTATGCCAAGGGTCAACAAGACCCCTTAGAGTTGGGGAAATGAAAACAATGTTTTTTAAAGTAATTTGGGGGGGGGGTGCCCTATAAGTCAAGATAACATATAAAGAATTTTGGGAGTTTTCTGGAAAGTAGAAATCTTCTCTTTGCATGGGTCTCTGCAGTTTACAAAGTGCTTTTCGTACACACAAGCACATTTAATTCCCATAACCCTGTGAGGTAGGTATTACTGTTATCCTAATTTTATAGCATAGGAAACTAGGGATTAGTGAGGTTCAGTGATCTGCCTAAGATTTCACTTCTAGCAAGCGGAGGAAACAAAGAAGATGGGAATCCAAGCCTTCTGACTCCAAATTCTTTACTCTTTGCAGCATACCATAGCTTAATGAATGTGTTTGTTGGTTGTGGTTTGATGAACAAATCATGGATCTGGCATACCTTCTTAGGTACATTTTAAACACTGAGTTACTAGAATTCTTGGGACCCTGGAAGCCCAGGTATTTTTGACACCTGAAAGTTAGGACCAAAATGTCAAAATGCTAACTTTTTTTTTTAAAAGAAACCTTTCTAAAATAGACTCCCTTACCTTATATGATTGCATTGTACTGCAGATGGAGATGCTTTACCTTGTCACTTGAGTGTCAAAGACGCCTTTTGGCTACTTCTGCCTTTGCCTCTGTCTCAGAGGCCTCCAGTCCTCACCGAGTAATTCAAACAAGTACTGTCTAGCTGGCCTGTTTTCATTTTCTTGTCACTCCTGCATTGTTGGATAAATAATGGTATTTTGCATCCATAAAAGAGTGAGTATACATTGGAAATGACTCGTTCTACAAGTAAGTAGTTCACTTCTCTGATGGGATCTGTCTGTTCCAATATAAATTCATTGCTATGAAATACTGGCTGTAAGAGCCATGAATATGGAATTAGGTAAGAGGTAGAGAAAAGAGCTCATGCATACTGCAGAAGAAAGGAGTATGTATAAACTGAGCAAAGGAACACATTTCCTGGGGGACAACATAAAATAAAACAAATATTGAGAAAAGTGAGAGACATGGGCATGGAAAAGAGAGATTTCAGAAGAATAGCAATTGAGTTTTAAAAAGTATCAACTTGGGCTTCCCTGGTGGCACAGTGGTTGAGGGTCCGCCTGCCGATGCAGGGGAGGCGGGTTCGTGCCCCGGTCCGGGAAGATCCCACGTGCCGCGGAGCGGCTGGGCCCGTGAGCCGTGGCCGCTGAGCCTGCGCGTCCGGAGCCTGTGCTCCGCAACGGGAGAGGCCGCAACAGTGAGAGGCCCGCGTACCGCAAAAGAAAAAAAGTATCAACTTGAACTTCCTGTAGTTAGTGTGCCTCCTGGCTGATGGCATGATTTTAGTGGCTGAAAGCTAGGGTAAGAAAGGAGTCTGGCAAACATTGTAAATGAAGTGGCATCTCTGTTTATCCCTACCGAGAGGAAGTCCAGCACCCTGAGCCTGCCCTGCGCTGCCCTGAAAGATGCTGCTGTGTATTACTGCATCGTGAGTGGCACACAGTGAGACAGGTGGAGCTGCACCTGTTCAGTATCTCCCTGTGGGGTGGGAGTCACAGCCCAGGGGGAATCCCAAAAGTAGTACTTTCCAAAGAGTTTATTTTACTTTATTATTTTCAGAAGGTATTAGTAAATCTATGTATTACTTAAAAAAAAAAAGAAAAAGAAAAGAAAGGAGTCTGGTAAGACATCGCTGGCTTCTTATTGGGTTTTCACTCCAAGGGCAGGCATTTTCATCCAAGCTTATGTTCCTCCCTTGTCACGTTGACTAGCATTTCTCTCTTTATTACAAAGGTATTTTTAACCACTTTATTGAGATACAACTTAAATTTCATAAAATTCACCCATTAGGGCTTCCCTGGTGGCGCAGTGGTTGAGAATCCGCCTGCTGATGCAGGGGACGCGGGTTCGTGCCCCGGTCCGGGAGGATCCCACGTGCCGCGGAGCGGCTGGGCCCGTGAGCCATGGCCTCTGGGCCTGCGCGTCCGGAGCCTGTGCTCCGCAACGGGAGAGGCCACAACAGTGAGAGGCCCGCGTACCGCAAAAAAAAAAAAAAAAAAAAATTCACCCATTATAAGCATACATACAGTCTGAAGAGTTTTACTAAATTTATACAGTTGTGCAACCATCACCCCAATCCAATTTGGAACATTTCCATCAGCCCAACAAGCTTCCCTGTGCCAGTTTGCAGTCACTTCCCATTCCTGTTCCCAGCCCTAGGCAACCACTAAACTACTTTCTGTCCCTATAGATTTGCCTTTTCTGAATAGTTCATATAAACAGAATTATACAAGATACGGTCTTCTGTGTCTACCTTTTTTCACTTAGCATAATGTTTTTGAGGTTCATACATGTTGTAGCATGTCTCAGTACTTTGTTCCTTTTTATTGCTGAGTAGTCTTTCAGTGTCTGGCTATATACCACATTTTGTTTATCCGTTCACCAGTTGATGGACATCTGGATTGTTTCCAGATTTGGACTACTGTAAATAATGCTGCTACGAACATTCACGTAGAAGTCTTTGTGTGGACATATGTTTTAATTTCTTTTGGGTAGATACCCCGGAGGGTCATATGATAAATAAACATTAAACTGTTTTCCAAAGTGGTTCTACCATTTTATATTCCCACTAGCAATACAGGAGGATTCTAATTTGTCCGCATCCTATTCAACACTTGGTACTGTTATTCTTTGAGTATAGACTTTTTGGTGGGTGTGTAGCATTATCTCATTGTGGTTTTAATTTGCATTTCCCTAGTGAGTCATGATGGTAAGCACCTTTTCTTGTGTTTCTTGGCAACTTGTATATCTTCTTTAATGAAGTGTCTACTCAAATCATTTTGCGTGGATGTTTTGTAGTTTAACTAAGGGGGTAGAAGTGGAAAGAATGTGACTATGCTAGGAGAGTTGTGCACTCCTCCCTTCCCCAGATTAATTAGACTTTGTTTCTTTTTAGAGTTGTTTTGGGTGTTTTGTTTTGTTTTGTTTTGTTTTGAATAAGTAGAGGACTAAAACGGTCCATAGTAGCCACTGGGCTAAACACAGTTTCTGAAGACTTTGATAATTTTCTAAATATAGTAAGACTAGAGTTTCTCTGTTCCAGAGCAGAGATAAAGTTACCTTAAATTACTATGGGTGACATGTTACAGAATGCTTTCACATGTCTCATCTCATTGATTCCTCACAGTTGCTCCATGAGGTACTAGAGTCAGCCCTCTGTATCTGCAGGTTCCACATCTGTGGATTCAACCAACCTCAAATCGAAAGTATTCAGAAAAACAAATTCTAGAAAGCTCCGAAAAGCAAAACTTGAATGTGCTGTGCATGGGCAACTATTTATAGAGCATTTACATCGCATGTACAACTGCATTAGGTATTGCAAGTAATCTACAGATGATTTAAAGTATACAGAAGGATGTGCTAGGTTGTATGGAAATACTTTACCATTTTATATAAGGGACGTGAACACCTGAGGATCTTGGTATCCGTGTGCGGTCCCAGAACCAATACCCAAGGATACAGAGGGATGACTGCACTTTTATTATCTGCTTTTTACAGGTGAGACTGATTAGGGAAGTGACTTGTACAAGTGTAATCAGTAGGTAAGTTGGTAGAGCTGAGTTTTGACCCCAGGTCTGGCTCCCAATCCTCTACTTTTCCCACTATATCAGGCAGCCACACTTTAAAGTCCACTCTGGTTTCATGTATCAGAACTGCAGCAAAGCTCAGACTAGCACCTTCAGGATAAATCACTTGTAGGAATAGCTGCTGGACAAACTTGGAGGAAGCATTTCCTCCATTACCTGATTGAATGGTTTTGCCCATTTTCCCTTGGCCCAGATGTCTGCATCTCTGTATTATGGACAACCTGATTGTAATATGGAAACAGTGAGGACTCAGAACATCTGTTGAGAGGAGGAAAGCTAATAAATGAGACGGCATGTTCTGATTGGAGATTATTTTAGGAACAAATCATTTTACATAAAACCAACCAAACAGTGTTTGACAAAATGCTAAGTTGTAGGGTCAAAATATTGTAAAAAAAAAAAAAAATTAAATGGAGAAATAAGAATACTAATGTCTGTATAATGGGAGAAATTATTTTTTAATTTATTATATTCAGTGGCCTCTAAGGTCTTAAGAATGTTTTATTGTAGGGGTTTGGGTAACAGTTCTGCATCATTCAAGGGCACACTTTTAAACTTTTTTATCTGTTTTGCCTCATAAATCACTGAAACTGCACCAGAATTTCAGTATTTTGATATCCATATGAAGACTCCCAAACTGCCTCACGTACTCAGTCAGATACAGCATGCACACACACAAACACATCGTTTGTTAGATGTTATGCCTTGTTTGGGGTTGGAAAATGTGGTTATTACTACTGGGCTATGCAAAAGAAATATAAAACACAGTGCCTTCCACTAAAGAGCTTACAAGTAATGAAGCAGTCACTATTCACACATAGAGAACAATTAGGAAATGATATAAGTCAGAACCTAAGAAACTGCTAAACTGAGCACAAGAGCATAAGGATTGTGACGAGGAAAGGATCACTGGAAGCTGAGTGCCATGACCAAAACAACTAGCACAGCGCTGCATTCTATTTATTTAACATCAAGTATATTAAACTTTAAAAATTACATCATACAGGGTCATTGTAGAAATTTAGAAATTACAGAAAAGTGAAAATAAATTAATCTACTCCTAATCCCACTAGCCAGAGATTACCACTGTTTGGACACATACTTACTGTATATGTGTTGCTTTCAAACTAGAACTGTTAGCTGCTCTTAAAATAAATTGACAAAAACTCCTCTATTCTGAAAAGCAGTCATTATCACTCATTCGCTCTAGCAGCATATCGCCCAGTGTGTTCCCCAGAACTTATTATCGGCGTGATTTTGTTTTTTAAGCGTTCCCCTAACAAAAATATGAAAAGATGCTCAAAATTACTAATCATTAGGAAAATGCAAATCGAAACCACAATGAGATAACACCTATTTGGGTGTCTACTCTCAATAAAAACAGAAAATAACAAGAGTTGTCGAGAATGTGGAGAGGGGCTTCCCTGGTGGCGCGGTGGTGGACAGTCCACCTGCCGATGCAGGGGACGCGGGTTCGTGCCCCGGTCCCGGAAGATCGCACATGCCGCGGAGCGGCTGGGCCCGTGAGCCATGGCCGCTGAGCCTGTGCGTCCGGAGCCTGTGCTCCGCAACGGGAGAGGCCACAATAGTGAGAGGCCCGCGTA
>NW_006789873.1:1066684-1069964 GCF_000442215.2 Lipotes vexillifer | reverse complement strand
GAGGACACAAAATGGGGGGGCCCCGTCCCCCAAAAAAAAAAAAAAAAAAAAAAAAAAAAAGAATGGGGAGAAACTGGGATCCTTGTGCCCTGTTGATGGGAATGTAAAATGGTGCAACCACCATGGAAAACAGTATGGCGGTTCCTCAAAAAATTAAAAATAAAATTACCATATGATACAGCAATTCCATTTCTGGGTATATATCCAAAAGAATTGAAAGCAGAATCTCAAAGAGAGATCTGCACACACATGTTCATAGCAGCATTATTTATAGTAGCCAAGAGGTGGAAGCAACCCAAGTGTCCATCAGTGTATGAATGGATAAACAAAATGTGGTATGTACATGCAGCGAAATATTATTCAGCCTAGAAGGAAATCCTCTCACTTGCTACAACGTGGATGAACCTTGCAGACATTATGCTAAGTGAAATAAGCCAGTCACAAAAGGACAAATACCGTATAATTACACTTAAATGAAGTACCTAGAATAGTCAAATTCATAGAGACAGAAAGTAGAATGGTGGATGCCAGGAGCTGGGGGGAGGGGGAAATGGGAAGTTGTTGTTTAATGGGTGCAGAGTTTCAGTTTTGCAAAATGAAAATGTTCCGGAAATTGGTTGCACAGCAATGTGAGCGTACATAACACTACTGAACTATATATTTTTAAATGGTTAAGATGGTAAATGTTATGTGTATTTTACCACAGTTTTTTCACAAGCATTCCATATGCTCAAATAATTTAGTTTGTTTACATCAGGACTTAGAACCTTTACTATGCTAACGTGCATTATTTTGCTCCAAGAAGCGATGTAGCGTAATGTGTTTTCCTGACTTATCTGACCATGGATCTCTTTTTCCACAGTATTATGGAACTAGGGAAAATATATTAAGGATTTCACCCTAGGAAATATTACTATAAAGTGTTGGTGATTTAATATCTTACCTCTCCACCAGACATTTTATTTCAAGAAGACACCTGGGATGATCAATGTTTATCCCAAAGGAGTGTGTCTCTACAGATAGCATGTCAAGCCCTGCAAGTGCCTAAGAAGGAAAAGATTTGGGGGCATAGTGCCACCCAGCATCTCTCTGATCTCTGCTTGTCAACAGCCAACTATTCTGCCTGCTTGCAAGGTCAGCCCTGCATTTTGGCAATTGAGAGAGGAGACCATCAAATTTAGAAAGTATTCTTGGCGGGGCGGGGGAGCAATCTTTAGTACCTCATTATAAAGTTTCATGATTTCATTAAGGCATCCGGTCCTTCTAGTACAGATAGCAGGCACTTCTAAGCAGGAACTTTAATGCAGTGCTGGATACTTTGGATGAACAGGATTCAGGTCAAGGGAAAGATAATTCTCTGGGTTGAATATCTTCGTGTGTAATTCAAAACGAGAGGTCGCTAGTAGGTTTAAATGTACTGTAGTTGAGTTAAAGGAGGATGTCATGGTTAAAAGCCAAGAATTTCCTCTAGGAGCAGGTGAAAAAACAGCTGACATTCCCGATTGTTTTTCTAAGTGTTTAAAATGCCTTTTCCAGACCTAAAGCCTGTAAGCATTTTATTAACATTTGATTAGCAATTATTCCTTACTGCGTTGAAGCTGAAATTAGATCAGGTTTCCTTGCATTGCCATCAAAAAAACCCACAAAACAACCCCACAAAATCCTGAGCCCCCAAAACTCAACTCTCTTTCACAAAGGATCATTCCAAAATGATTTCCCCTTTTCCTCTCCTTAACAGTCTCTAAAAATCATAGACTGTCAGAGCTAGGAAAGACTTAGAGCTCCTGCATTCCAACTTCCTCCTTATATATATGGGGAAACCAAGGCCCAAAGCGGGGAAGAGATTTCCCTCAAGACCCAAAGAGTGAAGAGCTAAGAACACCTGACTGTCCTTTGCCAATACACTGTGCTACCTCATTAGAAGATGATCTGCGGGGGCCCAATATAGCTATGACTCCAGGTCAGACTTGTTTATAATTTATTACACAAGCAGATAACAAGGGTTTTTATTTGAACGCCAGAATGCAATTTCTCTTAGGTAATACAATTTGTAGGCAGAGCATGAAACTTAAAACCTGAAATAAATCAGTGTTCACAGCATGGAAGAATGTACAGTCAACTATAATGTGACATTTTGTTTTATGTGTAAGCATATAGCAATTAGGTCAAATATATCCAGTGGAATTACTTGGTGGCTTTGATTTATGCGGATGCCCGTAGCAGATTTATTCAGATTCTGAAGGGAATTGTTATTGTGAATTAACAGGTTTTATGGGAACTCTGTATGATATACCCTATTTGTAAATGATACACAGACTATATAGCTAAATAAAAACCAGGAAATAGTTGACTCGATAGGAAAGTTTGGTTAGAATATAACAGAGATAAAATGTATGTTGCTTGAAAAAAAGGGGGTGGGGTACTTTTTGGTAATGTTCGTATTCACTTGCTAATTAACATATCCGTGTATGTGTATTTAAGGCCATATGCCATTAAGCAGTTTAAAGGCTATCAACAATCAACCAACTATTAGGATGACAGTTCTGATGTCAAGCAGTGGTTTATTTCATTGTTCTCTTCAGGGATTCTTAGTATGTTAGAATAGTTAGAATTGGGGCGTGCAGGTTTCAGTACTTTCTTGGGAGAAGCCATCAACTACATGAGCAACTCCATTGGTTTATAAATGCAGACGTTGAGATAGGTTCAGTCTAGTTATTTTCAGGTAGCTAAACTTTATCTGTACAACAAACTCAAATGGAAAATTGATAAACAACAGTAACAACAAGAAAAAATTAAGCGTGGACTTAAGGATTGTTAAAATGCCTAAACCATCAACACTAAAAGTCAAACTGATTAAGCCATACTTTCCCTCTGTCCTAGACTCTAGGCTCCTGCTGTGATTGACAGATGTCAAAAAGGTGCAGTGGTGCAAACAGGAAGCCTAGTAGGCAGCTCTTTCATAAGGAGAATTAATGGCTTGGTAAATATGTAGTACTTGTAGTAAGAAATTCTACGCCTACACCCAATGTCCACAGGGCACTCTGTTAACTCAGGCAATAACGGTAGATAGATTGCCCACAGAATCATTTGTTTTCCTTATATGATTGGAATGTATTTAGAATTTGCCATTTTTCTGTTTTTGTAAAAATAGGCTCCAAAATATTACATGGGGTGTCCTAAGTTACCTGTGGATTGGAACAGATAAAGCTTTGACTCATCCAACCAGGTTTAGCAGTAGGCCTCTTGTTGAATTTGTACCTATCAGACAGAAAACCAGCAC
>NW_006789873.1:1042884-1066674 GCF_000442215.2 Lipotes vexillifer | reverse complement strand
CCAGCACCATTAGTTAAAAGAAAAGAGTGTAGCCATGTTCCAAAAGCATCAGATGGTAATATTTCTTTTGTAAGTTGAAACTGGAAATATGATGGAAATTTCAGAAATATAACAACCTCATAGGCCAAGTTTCCCACTAGATATCCAGAGAGTCATTTGCACAGCCCTGTTACTATTTTTTTTTAACATCTTTATTGGAGTATAATGGTTTTGCAATGGTGTGTTAGTTTCTGCTTTATAACAACAAAGTGAGTCAGTTATACATATACATATGTTCCCATATCGCTTCCCTCTTCGGTCTCCCTCCCTCCCCCCCTCCCTATCCCACCCCTCTAGGTGGTCACAAACCACCCAGCTGATCTCCCTGTGCTATGCGGCTGCTTCCCGCTAGCTGTACATTCTACGTTTGGCAGTGGATATATGTCCACGCCACTCTCTCACTTTGTCACAGCTTACCCTTCCCCCTCCCCGTATCCTCAAGTCCGTTCTCTAGTAGGTCTGTGTCTTTATTCTCGTCTTGCCCCAGGGTCCTTCATGACCTTATTTTCTTTTTATTTTTCAGATTTCATATATATGTGTTAGCATACGGTATTGGTTTTTCTCTTTCTGACTTACTTCACTCTGTATGAAAGACTCTAGGTCCATCCACCTCACTGCAAATAACTCAATTTCCGTTCTTTTTATGGCTGAGTAATATTCCGTTGTATATATGTGCCACATCTTCTTTATCCATTCATCCGATGATGGACACTTAGGTTGCTTCCATGTCCTGGCTATTGTAAATAGAGCTGCAATGAACATTTTGGTACATGTCTCTTTTTCAGTTATGGTTTTCTCAGGGTATATGCCTAGTAGTGGGATTGCTGGGTCATATGGTAGTTCTATTTGTAGTTTTTTAAGGAACCTCCATACTGTTCTCCATAGTGGCTGAACCAATTCACATTCCCACCAGCAGTGCAAGAGTGTTCCCTTTTCTCCACACCACCCTCTCCAGCATTTACTGTTTCTAGATTTTTTGATGATGGCCATTCTGACCGGTGTGAGACATCTCACTGTAGTTTTGATTTTCATTTCTCTAATGATTAATGATGTTGAGCATTCTTTCATGTGTTTGTTGGCAGTCTGTATATCTTCTTTGGAGAAATGTCTGTTTAGTTCTTCTGCCCATTTTTGGATTGGGTTGTTTGTTTTTTTGATATTGAGCTGCATGAGCTGCTTGTAAATTTTGGAGATTAATCCTTTGTTAGTTGCTTCATTTGCAGATATTTTCTCCCATTCTGAGGGTTGTCCATTCGTCTTGTTCATGGTTTCTTTTGCTGTGCAAAAGCTTTGAAGTTTCATTAGGTCCCATTTGTTTATTTTTGTTTTTATTTCCATTTCTCTAGGAGGTGGGTCAAAAAGGATCTTGCTGTGATTTATGTCATAGAGTGTTCTGCCTGTGTTTTCCTCTAAGAGTTTGATAGTGTCTGATCTTACACTTAGGTCTGTAATCCATTTTGAGTTTATTTTTGTGTATGATGTTAGGGAGTGTTCTAATTTCATACTTTTACATGTAACTGTCCAGTTTTCCCAGCACCACTTATTAACGAGGCTGGCTTTTCTCCACTCTATATTCTTGCCTCCTTTATCAAAGATAAGGTGACCATATGTGCGTGGGTTTATCTCTGGGTTTTCTATCCTGCTCCATTGATCTGTATTTCTGTTTTCGTGCCAGTGCCATACTGCCTTGATTACTGTAGCTGTGTAGTATAGTCTGAAGGCAGGGAGCCTGATTCCTCCAGCTCCGTTTTTCTTAAGATTGCTTTGGCTGTTCGGGGTATTTTGTGTTTCCATACAAATTGTGGAATTTTTTTTTTCTCGTTCTGTGAAAAATGCCAGTGGTACTTTGATAGGGATTGCGTTGAATCTGTAGATTGCTTTGGGTACTAGAGTTATTTTCACAATGTTGATTCTTCCACTCCAAGAACATGGTATATCTCTCCATCTCTTTGTATCATCTTTAATTTCTTTCATCGGTGTCTTATAATTTCCTGCATACAGGTCTTTGGTCTTCTTAGGTAGGTTTATGCCTAGATAGTTTATTCATTTTGTTGCAGTGGTAAATGGGAGTGTTTTCTTAATTTCACTTTCAGATTTCTCATCATTAGTGTGTAAGAATGCCAGAGATTTCTGTGCGTTAATTTTGTATCCTGCTACTTTACCAAATTCATTGATTAGCTCTAGTAGTTTTCTGGTAGCATCTTTAGGATTCTCTATGTAGAGTGTCATGTCATCTGGAAACAGTGACAGCTTTACTTCTTCTTTTGCGATTTGGATTCCTTTTATTTATTTCTTTTTCTTCTCTGATTGCTGTGGCTAAAACTTCCAAGACGATGTTGAATAAGAGTGGTGAGAGTGGGCAACCTTGTCTTGCTCCTGACCTTAGTGGAAATGCTTTCAGTTTTTCACCATTGAGGACAATGTTGGCTGTGGGTTTGTCATATACGGCCTTTATTATGTTGAGGAAAGTTTCCTCTGTGCCTGCTTTCTGCAGGGTTTTTATCATAAATGGGTGTTGAATATTGTCGAGAGCTTTCTCTGCATCTATTGAGATAATCATATGGTTTTTCTCCTTCAGTTTGTTAATATGCTGTATCACGTTGATTGATTTGCGTATATTGAAGAATCCTTGCATTCCTGGGATAAACCCTACTTGATCATGGTGTATAATCCTTTCAATGTGCTGTTGGATTCTGCTTGCTAGTATTTTGTCGAGGACGTTTGCATCTGTGTTCATCAGTGATATTGGCCTGTAGTTTTTGATCTTTCTGACATCTTTGTCTGGTTTTGGTATCAGGGTGCTGGTGGCCTCATAGAATGTGTTTGCGAGTGTTCCTCCCTCTGCTATATTTGGGAAGAGTTTGAGACGGATAGTAGTTAGCTCTTCTCTATATGTTTGATGGAATTCGGCCGTGAAGCCACCTGGTCCTGGGCTTTTGTTTCTTGGAAGGCTTTTAATCACAGTTTCAATTTCAGGGCTTGTGATTGGTCTGTTCATATTTTCTATTTCTTCCTGGTTCAGTGTTGGAAGGTTGTACCTTTCTAAGAATTTGCCCATTTCTTCCAGGTTGTCCATTTTATTGGCATAGAGTTGCTTGTAGTAATCCCTCATGATTTTTTTTATTTCTGCAGTGTCAGTTGTTACTTCTCCTTTTTCATTTCTGATTCTATTGACTCGAGTCTTCTCCCTTTTTTTCTTGATGAGTCTGGCTAATGGTTTATCAATTTTGTTTATCTTCTCAAAGAACCAGCTTTTAGTTTTATTGATATTTACTATCGTTTCCTTCATTTCTTTTTCATTTATTTCTGATCTGATCTTTATGATTTCTTTGCATCTGCTAACTTTGGGGTTTTTTTGTTCTTCTTTCTCTAAGTGCTTTAGGTGTAAGGTTAGGTTGTTTGTTTGCGATGTTTCTTGTTTCTACAGGTCGGGTTGTATTGCTATAAAGTTCCCTCTTAGAACTGCTTTTGCTGCATCCCATAGCTTTTGGGTTGTCGTGTCTCCATTGTCATTTGTTTCTAGGTATTTTTTGATTTCCTCTTTGATTTCTTCAGTGATCACTTCATGATTAAGTACTGTATTGTTTAGCCCCCATGTGTTCGTATTTTTTACAGATTTTTTCCTGCAGTTGATACCTAGTCTCATAGCGTTGTGGTCGGAAAACATACTTGATACAATTTCAATTTTCTAAAATTTACCAGGGCTTGATTTGTGACCCAAGATATGATCTGTCTTGGAGAATGTGCCATGAGCACTTGAGAAGAATGTGTATTCTGTTGTTTTTGGATGTCCTATAATTCTAGGTATTTTTTGATTTCCTCTTTGATTTCTTCAGTGATCACTTCATGATTAAGTACTGTATTGTTTAGCCCCCATGTGTTCGTATTTTTTACAGATTTTTTCCTGCAGTTGATACCTAGTCTCATAGCGTTGTGGTCGGAAAACATACTTGATACAATTTCAATTTTCTAAAATTTACCAGGGCTTGATTTGTGACCCAAGATATGATCTGTCTTGGAGAATGTTCCATGAGCACTTGAGAAAAATGTGTATTCTGTTGTTTTTGGATGGAATGTCCTATAAATATCCATTAAGTCCATCTTGTTTAATGTGGCATATGAAGCTTGTGTTTCCTTATTTATTTTCATTTTGGGTGATCTGTCCCTTGGTGAAAGTGGGGTGTTAAAGCCCCCTACTATGATTGTGTTACTGTCAATTTCCCCTTTTATGGCTGTTAGTATTTGCCTTATGTATTGAGGTGCTCCTATGTTGGGTGCATAAATATTTACAATTGTTATATCTTCTTCTTGGATTGATCCCTGGATCCTTGTGTAGTCTCCTTCTTTGTCTCTTGTACTCGTCTTTATTTTAAAGTCTATTTTGTCTGATATAAGAATTGCTACTGCAGCTTTCTTTTGATTTCCATTTGCATCGAATATCTTTTTCCATCGCCTCACTTTCAGTCTGTATGTGTCCCTGGGTCTAAAGTGGGTCTCTTGTAGACAGCATATATACGGGTCTTGTTTCTGTAACCATTCAGCCAGTCTGTGTCTTTTGGTGGGAGCATTTAATCCATTTACATTTAAGGTAATTAATGATATGTATGTTACTCTTACCATTTTCTTAATTGTTTTGGGTTTGTTACTGTAGGTCTTTTCCTTCTCTTATGTTTCCTGCCTAGAGAAGTTCCTTTAGCATTTGTTGTAAAGCTGGTTCGGTGGTGCTGAATTCTCTCAGCTTTTGCTTGTCTGTAAAGCTTTTCATTTCTCCATCAAATCTGAATGAGATCCTTGCTGGGTAGAGTAATCTTGGGTGTAGGTTTTTCTCCTTCATCACTTTAAATATATCCTGCCAGGCCCTTCTGGCTTGCAGAGTTTCTGCTGAAAGATCAGCTGTTAACCTTATGGGGATTCCCTTGTGTGTTATTTGTTGTTTTTCCCTTGCTGCTTTTAATATTTCTTCTTTGTTTTAAATTTTTGATAGTTTGATTAATATGTGTCTTGGCATGTTTCTCCTTGGATTTATCCTTTATGGGACTCTCTGTGCTTCCTGGACTTGATTAACGATTTCCTTTCCCATATTAGGGAAGTTTTCAACTATAATCTCTTCAAACATTTTCTCAGTCCCTTTCTTTTTCTCTTCTTCTTCTTGGACCCCTGTAATTTGATTGTTGGTGCGTTTAATGTTGTCCCACAGGTCTCTGAGACTGTCCTCAATTCTTTTCATTCTTTTTTCTTTATTCGGCTCAGCAGTAGTATTTCCACTATTTTATCTTCCAGGTCACTTATCCGTTTTTCTGCCTCAGTTATTCTGCTATTGGTCCCTTCTAGAGAACTTTTTATTTCATTTATTGTGTTGTTCATCACTGTTTGTTTGATCTTTAGTTCTTCTAGGTCCTTGTTAAACATTTCTTTATTCTATTTCCAAGAATTTGGATCATCTTTACTATCATTAGTCTGAATTGTTTCTCAGGTAGACTGCCTATTTCCTCTTCATTTGTTAGGTCTGGTGGGTTTTTATCTTGCGCCTTCATCTGCTCTGTGTTTTTCTGTCTTCCCATTTTGCTTATCTTACTGGGTTTGTGGGCTCCTTTTCACAGGCTGCAGGTTCTTAGTTCCCATTGTTTTTGGTGTCTCTCCCCAGTGGCTAAGGTTGGTTCAGTGTATTGTGTAGGATTCCTGGTGGAGGGGTCTAGTGCCTGTTTTCTGGTGTATGATTCTGGATCTTGTCTTCCTGGTGGGCACGTCCACGTCTGGTGGTGTGTTTTGGGGTGTCTGTGGCCTTATTATGATTTTAGGCAGCCTCTCTGCTAATGGATGGGGTTGTGTTCCTATCTTGCTAGTTGTTTGTTATAGGGTGTACAGCACTGTAGCTTGCTGGTCATTGACTGAAGCTGGGTGTTGGTGTTGACATGGAGATCTCTGGGAGATTTTCGCCGTTTGATATTACGTGGAGCTGGGAGGTCTCTGGTGGGCCAGTGTCCTGAACTTGGCTCTCCCACCTCAGAGGCACAGCCCTGACGCCTGGCTGGAGCACCAAGAGCCTTTCATCCACACGGGTCAGAGTAAAAGGGAGAAAAAAATCGAAAGAAAGAAAGGAAGAAGATAAAATAAAATAAAATAAAGTTATTAAAATAAAACATAATTATTAAGAAAAAAATTTTTTTAAGTAAAAAAAAAGAAAAAAAAAAACGGACAGACAGAACTGTAGGATAAATGGTTAAAGCAAAGCTGTGGAGACAAAATCACACACAGAAAGCATACACATACACACAATAAGAGAAAAAGGGATAAAAATATATTTATCTTTGCTCCCAAAGTCCACCTCCTCAATTTGGGATGATTCGTTGTCTATTCAGGTATTCCACAGATGCAGGGTACATCAAGTTGATTGTGGGGATTTAATCCGCCTCTCCTGGGGCTGCTGGGAGAGATTTCCCTTTCTCCTCTCTGTTCACCCCGCTCCCGGGGTTCACCTTTGGGTTTGGCCCCGCCTCTGTGTGTAGGAGGCCGGAGGGCGTCTGTTCCTCGCTCAGACAGGACGGGGTTAAAGGAGCCGCTGATTCGGGGGCTCTGGCACTCAGGCCGGGGGGAGGGAGGGGCGCGGAGTGCGGGGCGGGCCTGCGGCGGCGGAGGCCGGCGTGACGTTGCAACAGCGTGAGGCGCACCGTGCGTTCTCCCGGGGAAGTTGTCCCTGGATCACGGGACCCTGGCGGTGGCGGGCTGCACCGACTCCCAGGAGGGGAGGTGTGGATAGTGACCCGTGCTGGCACACTGGCTTCTTGGTGGCGCCCGCAGCAGCCTTAGCGTCTCATGCCCGTCTCTGGTGTCCACGCTGATAGCCGCGGCTCGCGCCCGTCTCTGGAGCTCCTTTAGGCAGCGCTCTGAATCCCCTCTCCTCGCGCACCAGGCAACAAAGAGGCAAGAAAAATTTTCTTGCCTCTTCGGCAGCTCCAGACTCTTCCCCGGACTCCCTCCCGGCCAGCCGTGGCGCACTAGCCCCCTTCAGGCTGTGTTCACGCCGCCAACCCCAGTCCTCTCCCTGCGCTCCGACCGAAGCCCGAGCCTCAGCTCGCAGCCCCGCCCGCCCCGGCGGGTGAGCAGACAAGCCCCTCGGGCTGGTGAGTGCCGGTCGGCACAGATCCTCTGTGCGGGAGTCACTCCGCTTTGCCCTCCGCGCCCCTGTTGCTGCGCTCTCCTCTGTGGCTCCGAGGCTTCCCCCCTCCACCACCCGCAGTCTTCACCCGCGAAGGTGCTTCTAGTGTGTTGAAATCTTTCCTCCTTCACAGCTCCCTCCCACTGGTGCAGGTCCCGTCCTGTCCCTATTCTTTTGTCTCTGTTTTTCCTTTTTTCTTTTGCCCTACCCAGGTACATGGGGAGTTTCTTGCCGTTTGGGAGGTCTGAGGTCTTCTGCCAGCGTTCAGTAGCTGTTCTGTAGGAGTTGTTCCACGTGTAGATGTATTTCTGATGTATCTGTGGGGAGGAAGGTGATATCCGCATCTTACTCCTTCGCCATCTTGAAGCTCCTCCCCTATTACTATTAACCGTAAGAGTGATTTCAGCTGTCCCAGGAAACCATAACCTTCCAATACATTATTCATGGTTTAGGAATCATTTTGATTTTCTACCTCAAGAATTTAGCCAAATGACAACTATTTAGTAAACTCTTTTTTTTTTTTTTGCGGTACGCGGGCCTCTCACTGTTGTGGCCCCTCCCGTTGCGGGGCGCAGGCTCCGGACGCACAGGCTCAGCGGCCATGGCTCACGGGCCCAGCCGCTCCGCGGCATGTGGGATCCTCCCGGACCGGGGCACGAACCCGTGGCCCCTGCGTCGGCAGGCGGACTCTCAACCACTGCGCCACCAGGGAAGCCCTAGTAAACTCTTGTTTCCAGTGTTTCTTCTTGTCCTAAAACTCTGTAGGCCCTTGTCGTATCAGAACTAGCTATGTTACGTCTCCTTGATGGCCCTTCTCCTTGTGTGACACATTTCCGTGATCGGAATGAGTACTGAAAGCAAATCCATGAAAGATTTTTGTGGAAGACTGAGGTCACTGAGACTTCGGTGTAATAAGAAAATTGATGTGCTGGTATAATAATTTTCAGGCAAATTGAAATAGAAAAATAAAAAAGGTTTTCCCTTAAAATTATTCCAAGAAAATATCTTTTCACAGGAGTGGACACCCAGTCGTATCAATAAAGAGTGGAATTTTCAATGACCTCTGTAATGCCAACAATAGGAAGTTTATTTCTAAATATGGGGTTGCAAATTTTTCCCAGTTGGTTGCTTCCTTTTTTTCTCTTTTTATTGAGATAAAATACACATGCCATAAAATTTACTCTATTAAAATGTATGATCTACTGGTTATTAGTATATTCACCAAGTTGTACAACCATCACCATCATCATCACTAATTCCAGAACATTTTCATCACCCCAAAAAGAAACCCCATAATATTAGCAGTCACTCCCCATTCTCCCCTCCCCCAGCCTTTGGCAACCACTAATCTACTTTCTATGAATTTGCCTATACTGAACATTTTATATAAATGGCATCATATAACATGTGGTCCTTTTGCCTGGCTTATTTCACTTAGCATAATATGTTCAAGCTTCATCCAATGAGGTGATAGCTCGTTGTGGTTTTGATTTGCATTTCAGTAATGACTCACGATGTTGAGTATCTTTTCATTGGCCATTTCTGTATCTTCTTTAGACAAATGTTTACTCAGATCCTTTTTGCATTTTAAAAATTGGGTTGTCTTTTCATTTTTTACTTATAAGCATTCATTAGATAATCTGGATACAAGACCCTTATCAGATATGTGGTGTGCAAAAAATTTTTCCCAGTCTGTGAGTTGTCTTTTCACTTTTTTTGATAGTGATTTTTAATTAAGTTTTATTGGAGTATATTGCTTTACAGTGTTGTGTTGGTTTCTACTGTACTGCAAAATGAATCAGCTATACGTATACATATATCCCCTCATTTATTTATTTATTTACTTTTGGCTGCATTGGGTCTTCATTGCGGTGCACGGGCTTTCTCTAGTTGTGGCGAGCGGGAGCTAATCTTCGTTGTGGTGTGTGGGCTTCTCATTGCGGTGGCTTCTCTTTTCACAGAGCGTGGACTCTAGGCATGCGGGCTTCAGTAGTTGTGGCACACGGGCTTAGTAGTTGTGGCTCGCGGGCTCTAGAGCACAGGCTCAGTATTTGTGGTGCACAGGCTTCGTTGCTCTGAGGTATGTGGACCAGGGCTCGAACTTGTGTCCCCTGCATTGGCAGGCGGATTCTTAACCACTGTGCAACCAGGGAAGTCCCTATCCCCTCTTTTTTGGATTTCCATCCCATTTAGGTCACCACAGTGCATTAGGTACAGTTCCCTGTGCTATATGGTATGTTCCGATTAGTTACCTGTTTTATACATAGTATCAATAGTGTATACATGTCAATCCCAATCTCCCTTGGTAATGTTTTTGTTTTGATGAAGTCCAGTTTATCTATTTTTTTCTTTTATACTTACACTTTGCCTCACGGAAGTTCACAAAGATTTACCTCTGTGTTTTCCTCTGAGAGCTTTATTGTTTTACATTTTGGCCTTTGGTCACTTTGAGTTAATTTTTGTATATGATATGAGGTAGGGATCAAAAAGTCATTCTTTTACTTACGGATATCCGGTTTCCGAAGCACCAGTTCGTTTATAATGTTGTTTAAGTCTTTTATGGCCTGTTGATCTTCTGTCTAGTTGCTCTCTCCATTGTTTAAAACGGGGTATTACTATCTATAGTTTAAGTTGACTGTTTTTCCTTTCAATTCTGTCAGTTTTTACTTCATGTCTTTTCAAGTTCTGTTGTTAGATACATATACATTTATAATTGTGAATTATTGGTATTGACCCTCAGTCTTTTAAAAAATTAACCTTCTGTGTCTGTAGTACCAGTTTTTGTCTTAAAATAAATTTTATCTGATATTAGCTCTGATATCTAGCTGAAATCTGATATCTGATATTAGCTCTGATATCTAGCTGATATCTGATATCTAGCTCTTTCTAAGTTACTCTTTGCACAGTATATTTTTCCATCTTTTTACTTTCAACCTATTTTTGTCTTTGAATGTGAAGTATATCTCTTATAGGCAGTATATCATTAGATCTCTGGCTTTAGATTGGAGAGTTTAATGCAATTAGTTAATGTCATTACTGATACAGTAGGATTTAAATCTGTCATTTTGCTATTTCTTTTCTACATATGTCTCTTTTTTTCCTCTCTATTCCTCCATTACTGCCTTTTGTGTTAAATATTTTCTAGTTTGTCATTTAATTCCCTTGTCATTCACTTTATTACATTTAAAAAATTATTTTATTAGTAGTTGCCCTGTGGATTAACATCTTAATTTTATAGCTATCTAATTTGCATTAATACCAACTTAACATTACTACTATATAGCTTTGTTCCCTCTCTCCTCCTTTGTGTCATACAGTTTACATCTTTATAAGCTCATCAGCACATATTTCTAATTATATCTTTATGCAATTGTCCTTTAAAAGCAATAGGAAAAAGTATTTACTAAGCAAAAATGTAATAATAATAACAACAACCTATGGAGTTACCTTTTCTAGTTTTCTTCATTTCTTCCTACTGCTTTTGGGTTACTGTCTAGTATCCTTTCGTTTAGGCTGAAAGGATTCTCTTTAGCATTTCTTACAGGGCATGTCTAATAGTGACAGACTCCCTCAGCTTTTGTTTATCTGGGAGTGTCTTCATTTTCTGAGGGACAGTTTTGCTGGATATAGAATTCTTAGTTGACAGTTTTGGGGTTTTTTTTTTTTTTTCTTTCCGTGTTTTGAATCTCTTATCCCGCTGCCTTCTGGGCTTCTTAGTTTTTTTATGAGAAATTAGCTATTAATCCTGTTGATTATTACTTGTACGTGATGAGTTGCTTCTCTCACTGCTTTCATAATTCTCCCTTTGTCATTGATTTTCAATGCAGAGCTGCGAGAAATAGTAGGTTTGGATAATTATTTAACATCGAGCTAGAAAGTGGAATTTCACAAAGCAATACAGGGAATGATTGTGCTCCTCTAAAAGGAAGGTAGTGTTTCTAAGTGTACAGGTTCTGCTTGCATAAAGGAGGTATTATCTTAATGACAAAAGCGACGGAGCTATTTTCCCAGTTGAGTTGATGGGAAAATCTTTTCTCTGGCTGGTATAACTAGAATAAGAAACAAGTCAGGCTGGAGTGACGTGGAGTAGGGACATGCTTTGGGAAGGAGAAGAACTTATTTAGCAGTGACAGCAGCCTCCTAGAAACCCCTGTGGCCCTCCAGGTTTATATTACTAATTAAGGCAGTTGTACACTTGCTTTCCATTAATTAAGGTATCCGCATGAGTGTGAGTACCCAAGTGTGTGAATTTGTTGGACCCTTTGTCCCTGATGTTGTGGGTGGTGCATTTATAGCAGAGGGTCTCTGCACTGTTAACTCACAGATAATGATGCTGGAATTTAGTCCAAACTTGTAGAGTCACTACATATAACTTCACTGATGGTCACACTGTATATATCCCTGTCTCTTTCTGGAACCATGAAAGCACAAGATGTCGACCATCTGAAATGTCAGGGTAGTCCTTAAATATAGTTGTTATTTAAAGATGTATAAATTACAACCAGCCCACCAAATCTAATCTTCGGGACAGCAACATATTTGAAGTTTCAATTTAGTTGAAAGCCACCATAACTTAGGAATTCACCATTTGTTTTAACAAAATTCATCAGACACTTAAATGTGCATAAGTAAAGAGAGCAGGAAACAAAATGGAATTATGTTTAATTGAATGCAGATGCAAGGATTTCAGTATGATTAAGCCTCTCTGAGATGTTTTCAACCAGAATTACTTGGGAATAGACAGAAGAAATGAATGGGAGAAAATAAGGCAGTACCAATACTTTGGCAGATGGATTTATCCGCCTAATCAGGAGCAGATAAGATGAGGACTTTGGAAGCTTTTATTCCACTGCTTTTCACACCTTCTAGAGAAGAACTCCTTGTGGACTATATATTTCTTGAGGGCAAGCTCCATGTTCTATTATTATCTCTTGCCCATGCCAACCTGGAAATTGGCTGCCACATGTTCCCAGGGGCCATGCTATCCTCTTCCTAGCCTGTGCTTTGACCAGCTTTGGCTAAGGATCCAGGAGAAGAACCTCATTGCCCTTTGTTCTGTAACTAAAGGCATTTTGCAACTCTCAAGTCCCTTTGCCTCTCTCTTATCTTACCTTCTCTCAGCTGATTCTCCTGTGATATCCCCAAGGATTAGGCAGAAAGCTAGCATTACTTGCAGCACTGGTGTGTTGAAAAGCTCTACTAACAGTTGTCTCTGTAAAATGGGGGGGGTTGGACGATATATCTCTCAGGTCCTTTCTAACTCACTTAACATTCCAGGTCCATGACCTGATTCCCTTAGTAACATGTTGAATATAATGCTGAGCATTTCTGGGTGCTCAGTACATCTGATATCTCCATTTCTGATACTGGACACCATTCTCTGGGAGGTAGGTTCTCTTCTTCCCAACCATCTCCTTACCTGTTGCATGTAGCTAGGGTATGCAAGTTAATTTCTTCAAAGATGAGAATTACCATGGCTGTATCCAGAAGTATGTTGAACAAACACGATGTTCAGAATGTGTGCATACTACCTGGTATATCAAAAGGGGTTAAACATTGTGGGGGAGGGAAGCAGGTGTTTATTTAACAAAATGTTAATTGAATATGACTAAAAGGAATCTCAGAAGCTGGTGAAGAAGCCCGTGTTAGAATTGGTCAAGACATTCTTACCTACTGAGCTCCGTGAAGAGAAACAAAGAAAGGTGAAACTATAAATGTGTGTTGGCTGCAGTCTGTTACAAGCTGTCCTTTTCCCCTCCCACACTTACATTCTCCTATTCCTGCTACTCTATCACCACCATCATCACCAAATAGTTTTGTGAAATAGAGAAGAAATCCAGGTAAGACAGCCAGCCAAGCACTTCAGTCCTAGGAGCAAGCAAAATGTGCATAACCCATGCACCAATGAGAGCCAACAGGGAAAATAATTCACCATAATCTCTGGGACATATACCTCACCAAAATAGCACAGAGTCAAGCCCTGCCCAACACTGAGTACAGATTAGCTGACTTGGTTACATGGTGCTCTTCCCAGACTTTGTGGTTAAATTCTAATGAGCTTCTTAGGAAAAACAAGGGGCCTGTCTGAGGAATGGATTCCTAGGCAGAGCCAATAGGAGAACTGCTTGATGAGGTTTGGAATTTAAGCATAAGAAGCAATGATGAGAGAGACCCAGATGGGAATGAAAATGATTGTATCTGTACTAGACTCCAACTCTGTGCTTAACTTCAGAGAAGTGAAATTAATCTAAGATTTGCTACCAAATGGCAAGTATTTAGATATACTAAATTAGTGAGTGTTTTATGTGGGGATGAAAGGTGAGTGTGAACGATAGTTTAGCCAAATGCTAAGTAGCAAGTATTTTGTAAGTATACACAATCAACCCAGTAGAAAATTCTGCAGCTGGAATTTCTGAAACTAGAAGTGACTAAGCTAAAAATTGGGAGAATGATCACCAATATCAATAAGAAGTAGATGTAAAATGGCTGTGAATTTTGTTAAAAGACCATCTGACCAAATGATACAATTTCAGCAAGGTAGTGAATATATTCAAAGTGTTAATGGCCACGCTTGAGTTATCCTACAGTGTTCAGTGATTTCCTTTAAAGCAGTGTCCTAAACAGTTAACCGAAAAAGTAGGGCTCGAGGGCTTCCCTGGTGGCGCAGTGGTTGAGAGTCCGCCTGCCGACGCAGGGGACACGGGTTCGTGCCCCGGTCCGGGAAGATCCCACATGCCGCGCAGCGGCTGGGCCCGTGAGCCATGGCCGCTGAGCCTGCGCGTCCGGAGCCTGTGCTCCGCAACGGGAGAGGCCACAACAGTGAGAGGCCCGCATACCACAAAAAAAAAGAAAAGAAAAAAAGAAAAAAAACCAGGGCTCGAATTCCTTTGCTATCGGGGAACAACGGCAGTTCCATTTCACATTCCTCCATCCGCCGTTTGACTACTCCGTTCAAACCACTCAAGGTACAGAAAGGAAAACTACACCATGATAAGGAAGGACTTAATCATTTGGTATAATCATTTGGTAGCTGCAGTACACAACTAGGGATGCCAGTGGCCCTCGTAAAATTCCAGTGCTCTCTCTAGTTGTCTTCTGTGACCAAAGTGTTACAAAACCTATACATGGTGGATTAAGAAAGGGTCAATTGTTCTAGCATCTTTAATGCTGTGTTTGCCACACAAAGCACTGTTTTAGTACACATCCTAGGTTTTCATATTTAAAAGAATTACCCAAGCATTTCTTAAGTTAATCTTCACTTAAGGAGTGACACTAAAAAATATACAAACACACCATTCTTTTTTTTTTTTTTTTTTTTTTTTTTTTTTGAGAGTTCTCTGAGTATTTATTACTGATTTCCAAACTTGCATAATCAGACTGGTAGCCTGTTGTAAAATGCCATTGAACAACACTCCTCATATTCATCATGATCATAAGTAAAGAAAATGCTGTGAGAGTGTCATTTTTAAATTTAACCCTAGTTGATTTCCAATATTGTGTTAGTTTCAGGTGTACAGCTTCAGATTCTTTTCCATTATAGGTTATTACAAGGTACTGAATATAGTTCTTTGTGCTATACAGTAGGTCTTTGTTTATCTGTTTTATATATAGCAGTGTGAATCTGTTAATCCCATACTCCTAATCTATCCCTCCCCCTCCCCTTTCCACTTTGATAGCCATAAGTTTGTTTTCTATGTCTGTGAGTCTATTTCTGTTTTATAAATAAGTTCATTTGTATCATATTTTAGATTCCACATATAAGTGATATCATATGATATTTGTCTTTGGCTTACTTCACTTAATATGATAATATCTAGATCTATCCATGTTGCTACAAATGGCATTATTTCATTCTTTTTTATGGCTGAGTAATATTCCAGTATATATACACCATGTCTTCTTTATCCATTCATCTGTCAATGGACATTTAGGTTGCTTCCATGTCTCGGCTATTGTGAATAGTGCTGCTGTGAACATTGATGAAGAGCACCATTCTTTTGCTTCTTCTATTTCAACCTTTAAAAGTATGCGATTAGATATGAATACTAAAATAATTTTACTCATGTTTCCTGTGGGAGCCTCCTTCCCCCTTAGGAATCTATAGCCTAAAACTTGGAAATGTTTGAAGCTCTCTGACCTCCAAGGAAATAATAACTAGAAACTCAGAATCTGGTTTTTCATCAAGTCCCAGCTAATTTATTTGTACCAGATGCACCAGGCCACGTATTACACTTCAGAATAATACAGTGCAGCCTTAATTATCTGAAACATATTTTAATTTCATATTTTTCATATAGTACACCAGAGAAGGAAAACGGTTTTCGCTGAAAACCTATTTATAAATCCTGATCTAGACCTAGCCTTTAAAGGCAGGAAGCTTTGACAGGGAAGCTAGAGGCATCTCACTAATCCTTGGTGGGCCAGACGCATTCGGTTGACTCTTAAGGCCCTGTGCTTGATGACATAGCTGCTGTGTTTCATACACAGAGGTTATTTTTAGAGGCAAGAATTCTCATTTCCCAAAAGTATAACCACAAAAAGTCTATTTGGAATGAATCAGATTTATACACTAAGACAATAGTAAATGCACAAATCATGTCTGTGTAACCTCAGTTCCCTGAGGAAACGTGATATCTTGGTATACTCTCACCCTGGGACCCTTATCCTCTGTCAGTGGCCCTCATCTAATTACGGCGATCCTTTGGAAACCGAGTGGTGCTGTGGGGTTTCACAGATGTCTTCGAAGTAAGTTTTCCTTCCAGAAAAAAGGTATATTTCATTCTTGAGCCTTTTCACAATTTAAAACTGACATAGGGACAAAAAGTCACTAATCTTCAGCCATGATGGTAGCCGGGGTCAGATGCCTTCAGAGGGAAATTGGACTTGGTGGCCTGCAAGGTTACCCTGCTGTATTTGCATTTGGCTGCCACACCTGGCCAATCAGCCTTATCTAGCCAGCTTCCATGTTTTGTGGGGCTTTTGGACCCTTAAAATGAGATTTATTCTAGTAATGCTAAAGACCCTAAAGGAGGTCATTACAGAGCACAGAACTAACACACAATAGGCCAACTAATCTAGCAAACAGAGTACTCATCTGGGGATTGGAAGAGGCTCACCAGGTGGCCTCAGGAACCACGTTCAGCCAGTGAGTGCTTTGGTTGGCCACATCCCTTTGAATTAGTTGGTTCATTTGCTTAAAAAGATCAATTTCCTGCCTTCCTCTTTCGCTTGGCCCTGCTTTATCAGAGGAGGGGGCTCCCTCAGCTGGAGGGGAATATGGGCCCCACTGGCAGTCAGTCACTCAGTCTATCTGTACATGTGTCTAGCCTCAGTGTATCCAGGCCTCCTTGGCAGGAATCAGCTATTTCCATACCAGAGCAATAGCAGTGGCATATCAGACCAGGGTTGAAGAGAGAGAGATTGAGAGAATCAAAAGTCGGTCAGTAGGGCTTCCCTGGTGGTGCAGTGGTTGAGGGTCCGCCTGCCGATGCAGGGGACGTGGGTTCGTGCCCCGGTCTGGGAAGATCCCACACGCCGCGGAGCAGCTAGGCCCGTGAGCCATGGCCGCTGAGCCTGCGCGTCCGGAGCCTGTGCTCTGCGGCGGGAGAGGCCACAGCAATGAGAGGCCCGCGTACCGCAAAAAAAAAAAAAAAAGTCGGTCAATAAATTGCTTATTTATTTTGTTAGCCCATTGGTTCATTTATTCTTTCGGTTACCAAGCATTTCCTAAGCACCTGCTATGTGTCAGACCCTGTGCTAGTCTCAGGGCCATGCCCTTTCCAGTTTAATGCTGGATTACAGAAGCCCTCCTCCCTGGCCCCATTCCAAATCCTAACCACTTTACGGTAACTACCCTTGAACTTTTTCAAGATAAAAGTGGGCACGTTGCCTCACATCTCTCTCAGCTCCAATTTCCTTATTTGTAAAATGAAGCTAATAATACTTGCCTTGCTGCCTCACAGGGGTCCGGCCGGGATGGATCAACTGAGAAAACAGATATGGAACTACTTTTAATTATAAAAATAATGAAATACTGATAGTAATGACACAATAACTAAGATTTATTGAGAGCCTACGGTGTTCCACAGAATGAGCCCTACCCAGGCCATAATTGAATGTTAACTGGAACCAAAAATTCAGAATTCATCCTCTTCAGAGATTCAGGTCTTATTTTATTTTTATATTTTTAGTATATAATATTAATATAACATTGTGTAAGTACTTACCGTGTGCCAGATACTAAGCTTAATCCTTTACGTGGTTTACCTCATTTAATCCCCATGATAATGCAATGTGGGAGATAGGTATAGGTATTATTATACATGTTTTATAGATAAGAAATATAAGGATCAGAGAGGTTAAAGAATAACTTGTTTATAATAACAAAGCTAGTAAACGATAAAGTCTAGATTTGAACACAAGTTTTCTGTCTCTAGAGAGTGTGAGCTTTTAACCACCGTGCTTTGCCTCCTCTTGGAAAAGCGTAAAGCTCTATATAGTTCTAAGCTGTTGGTAATATTACTGTAAATATTTTTATTTTGAGGCAGTGGACAGATTCCTAACTGCAGACAACCATTTCTGCCACTGGGAGCGAGAGCCCCACCAAAATAGTTTTAATTTCGTCCCGAGTTTGCTTCTTTCACATCCTGGTTTGTTTTACTATCCAGGTATTTATTGAGTTGGGAGGACTTATTCTCACAAGTTTCCAGGCTACATTAACAAACGTAAAGTAAGAATCGGGGAAGCTAGAAGTGGTAGAGAAAGTGTGTGCTGTGGATAAGAGGCAGACATGGAAGCAGTGCCCAGGCAAAAGTGTATCTGGGTGTGGATGGCCTTCTTAGTGACACCACATGGAAGCACAGCCTCTGGCGGGTCCCATTGCTCTTTATTACTACACATCTCTGCGTGCATCCTTAGTGCACAGACCCTTATCTTACTGGGAGCATCCAGAAGGGTTTCCCCAGACTCTTACAAAAATTCCACCCACCCTTTTCTTTCTGGTGCCTCAGTGTTTGGCCAGGGGGTGTTACTTGTTGGGCTTCACGAGGCATGTGTACTAAGCTCTTCTTGTCTGCCTCCGTGGCTGCTACTTCTCTTCCCTCTCCTCTTCCTCCCTTTCTTCATCTTCAAGATCATCATCATTATCCTTAGCAACAGGGTTAACATGTTCGAGAACTAATTACCTTGCCAAGCAATGTGCTAAGCACTTTATATGCATTATTCTATTTATCTGTTCATTCATCCATTTAATGAATAGTTACTGAACATTTACTTTGTACCAAACACCGTGCAGCACATTGAAACAGACCATTATTTCTTCGGTTAGTCTAGTCGGGGTGCAACAGGGCAATATATAATTACAAACTGTGGAAAGTTCTATGAAAGAAGGATACATGGTACTATGAAAGGTGAAAGGTGCTGTTGAATTTAATTCTTCAACAACCCTGCAAAGTTAATGAATAGCATTAACCTCTATTTTACAGGCAAGGAAACTGAAGCTCAGAGAGGTTAAGTGACTTGCCAGAAGTAACACAGCTAGTAAGTAGGCTGAGTAGAGATTCATACCCATGCGGGTCAGATTCCAAAGCTCACACTCTTAAGGGTTATACTTTATTGCCTCTCCAATGTGTGAAGTGCATAGATAGCCATTAATTCTAGCCCTATACACTTCTTTGGTTCTGGCTTCTCCTCAAATGTGTGGAGTCGCAATTGTTTCCAATTAGTTGTGGCTGTGGTTTGGTGCATTCGTTCAAAGAAAGTGTGCATGCAAAGCAGAGGTCACGTGCCCTAGGTCTTGTGGATGTGCACAGCGTATAAATAATAATGGCATTCCCCAAAAGCTGGGATTCATTGGAGTCACACATTTGTTTCCCATTAGCTTATGCTACTCAAATACAAACAGTAAAGCATGTATTTACATTGCTGTGGACATGGAAAGCCGAACCCCCAAAGCATTCCTTGCAGGTTGTATAAAGCTGAGCATCCAAATAGTTCAAAATCAGTTTTGTAAGCCCAGCTTAATAGCTTTAAAATGAAACCTGGATTCCAGATATTTTTTAAAATGCCTAGAGAGAGGTATGTGAGTAGCCAAAAGAGACAAAACCAGCTAAATCCTCAAAATATGTACCAAGCCCCATATTTGTAGTATCTACTCTTGTTACTTGTCCTTTATTTTTAAAATGCTGAAGAGCTTAAAGTCGAGAAAACTCTTAACCATGTAACAGCAGTAATGGAATTTTTCGTTCTATTCTAACCAGCTGTCTGAAGCTTTTCAAAACAAACCTGTTTGTGATGAGATGGTTTGGTTATTTAAGTAGATGGCGAGGCTGAGAAGAACAAGCAGGAGGCATCCGATGTCATTATCTCCCCCTCCCAGCTCTCCGGCCCAATAACAAAAGGCTTTTCCCATCAAAGTATAGTTCATGGGTAGTATCTGAGAAAATGAGGTTGAACTGGAAACTATCTTAGGTAAAGAAGTCAGGATGGCAAAAGATGTGAACGAAGTCCCCATTAGTTGATGTCTTTACCTAAGAGAGCATTTTTTTGTTTTTGAAGACCTGTGGACTTGGAAGCAGAAGACTATATTTTTAATGAGGTCACTCTCACTTACTTAGTGACTTGGTCAAATCTTATCCCCTCTCTGAGCCTCCCTTGACGTGGGAAATGGGGATGACAATCTTCCCTATTACACAAATTGATGGTGCAGACTCGAGGATTACATGAGAGAACATATGTTAAGTCCTAGCACAGTGTGTGGCTGATAAGGTTCATATCTTTGCAATCAAGATAATTCCAAGAGGCACATTACTTATACCATATAGACAGATCAAGAGTTGCTGCTCTCGCTGGTCTAATTTCAGCATATTTGATCCCCCTAAGAACAACAAGTATGTCGTTTGATCTTTGTTCTCCTGTCAAGCAAGCATGAAAAGAGCTTTGGCCAAATCACGTCGTCCCATGCTGCAGTGCTCTTTTGTTATCTTGGTTATGGTTTTAAGAACATGAAATTGCTGTATTCTAGAAAGCCTTTTTTCCTCTTATGCTGTGGTTTTAATTTTCTTAAGTAATTATCCCAGGCTTTTTGTTTCCTTTTATCACACAACCCTGAGTACCTGTTCCAGGTCTAGCTTTAAATATTTCCCTTTCTAATCAAACCAAGTCACTCACTTTACACAAGGGTATTTTCATTAACTACAAAGACAAAAGGTCACGATGTCCATACCTAAGTGAAAAGGAAATCATCTGATTTCATTTACTTTTTTATAAAATGGTCTGAAGAACATGCATTAAGAATTCAGACACACGTGGGACTGAGGTGACTCTTGTCCAGAGATGGTTTCACCAGATTTCTGGGAAGTGGAGTGACACTGGAGCGGCGTTTCTTAAAGTGTGGTCTGTGGTTCACTCACAGAAAGGTTGGGGCAGGGGCAGGGGTAGATACAGTTAACAGTGCAGATCTGTGCTCTACCCCAGACCTGCTAAGTTAGAAGCTCTGTGGGTGGGGCCTGGGAGCCTGAGTTTTTAACGAACATCCTAGGTGATTCTTATGGAAATTGAAGACTCACTCCCATGGTGTATAAAAATGTACATACCATTTGACCCAGTAATCCTACTGACGGGAAACTAGGGAAAACTATGGCAGGAGTTATGGAATGCTCCTGATGATTGATCCATCTTTATTTATAAGGGCAAAAAGAACTAGAAGCAATGTAATATTTTCAACGTTAGGAAAATGGTTAAGTAAATTTGGGTAGATCCCTGAGGGGCACCGTGTAGGTGTTTTAAACGCATTTAAAGCATTTCATTTATCACATTTATTCCTAACAACCATTCTATGAGGCAGGCATTATTTTCCTCATTTTACAGATGAGGACAATTGAGATTTAGGGAGATTAAGCAGCAAAGTTAGTAAGTGGAAAGAAAGAAGTTAATAAGGGGAAAAAACAGAATTCTAACCCAAGTCAGTCTGATTCTAAAATGCGAGTTCAACCGTGTAGAAATATAGACATTAAAAACAACCCTACCCCAGAGAACACAAACATTGGTTCTTAAAGTTTGGGAATTGGGGGTTATTTTTCCCTTATTTCACTTTCCTGTCCTCTTTCTGTATTACATTAATACTTACATAAGGAAAATATCGATTATAAAATAAAAATTGATTGTATATTTAAGCAACCATGATAGTTTTATGTGAGTCAGAGTCGCAAGGAGGGTAGAGACTGTGGAAAAAGCTGGGCAGTGGGAAGGCCTCGTGTACTTCCTGCTAAGGAGGGCCAAACAGTGCACGGCAGAAATGTCAGGTTTAGGGAATGGTTCTGGGGGTCGTGGAGTAAAATCATCGGTGTTTTAATAAGATAGTTTACATTGATAATCATTATTCTGAGCCCTGGCTTTTAAAAAGCTAATAGGATACTGTCCTTTGAAAATAGCAAAACAGTTCATCAGAAGTATCAGGCACCTAAAGTTAACTGATTTGTGTGCAAATCCCTCATAACTTTTCTTTTGTAAAGTGAGCGTTCAGTCTGGAAGACATCGTAAAGAGTGAGAGGGAACAAAACGGTCAATATTGTGAATTGTAATTAGCTTATTTGATTTCTGTGCCAAATTCCAGGCTGTGCTAACTCCACAGTCCTTGCTGGTAATTCCTCATCTCTGACACGTTACCCTTCTTTCAACACTCCGGAGCTTCAGACTCTTTGAGACTTTTGCATTAACAATAGCTTTCTAGGTTTGGATTTGTTTCGTTCATGTGTGAGGGTTAGGCTCATCAGCAGATGTCTGTGTAATATGGTTTGAAAGTATGCTGTAATCCTTCTTCAATGCTGCAGTTGTCTCCAAACTGGGAGTAATTTGAGAACTAAAGAAGTAATTTCACTGGCAAAGTTTTAAAGTTTCTTTAAATTGCACTTTAAAAAAACTGAAATACCGGAGAATACTGGGGGCATTGTACACGAGGTTGGAAAACGGCCTCTCAAAGATCAGCTACAGATCTTAGCCAGGGTCGTCCAAAAGGGTTTAGTTATTCATTCACAAGTTTTTCTGTAATTCATCTGTGCTTTGGCTTTCTCCTTTTTCATGAGGTTGTGGAAGTACCTTTTAAAGAATTGAAGATGCCATGCCACTCCATCTTGCTTCAGTTCAGTAGCACATTTATTGAGTGCCTACTATGTGCCAGACACTGCCTTAAATGCTATGGGGTTCAAAGGTAAATGAGGCACAGCCCCTGGGCAGCTCACAGTCTGGTGGTAGAGGGAAGCCACGTGTACAAATAAATAATACCAGGTTGCATATGTAAAGTGCTCTTTAGGAGGTACAGATAAAGGGAGCAGTCAGTGCTGGAAGAGGGAAAGGGAGAATTATAATCACTATCTGTGGTGGCCAGGAAGGCTTTATTAAGGAAGTGACCTTTGAACTTGGCTTGAAAGGATGGAGTGCTTTCAGTAGAAATGAAAACAACTCACATTAGGTGCTCAATTAATGTTTGCTGAAGGGATTAATGCAAGGCGCAGATGTGACACGTGCTTGAGAAAGAGAAAGTTCACAAAGCTGTATCTAACCGCAGATTCCCCTTATGTCAACAATTCTAATTCAGGTAATCCATGACATACGCGAAGGATGTATTTTTCAAAATTGACCTTCAAATGTGTATGTCAAAAGCAATTTTCCCATACGAAACAATGGTAATAAAAGAAGTTGGGATGTTTTGGTCAAACTGAAATGACATTATAGTCTAGGTTAGTAGTACTCAAAGAGTAGTTTATGAACCCTGGTAGTCTATGAAACCCAGGGATCCACAAGGTCAAAATTACTTGCACAACAATACTCTTACTTGCCTTTTCCACTGTGCTGATATTTGCACTGATGCTGCAAAAGCAATAGTGAGTACAACTGTTGGCACCACAGTATGAATCAAGGCGGTGGCACCAAACTGTACTCGTCATCATTGTACTCTTCACTGGCATACACCTGCAGGAAAATAAAAAGCATCTCACTTAAGAATATCATTGCTGAAGCAGTAAAACTGATTAATGTATTAAACCTTAACGCCTGAGTATACTTCTAAAGAGTATCCTGTGTTATGACATTTGACATATGTTGAAGGTACTTCTGCTGCAAACTGTTGATATGTGTCTCAAGGAAACGCGTGAGATTTTTAGCGGCCATGGCTCACGGGCCCAGCCGCTCCGCGGCACGTGGGATCCTCCCGGACCGGGGCACGAACCCGCGTCCCCTACATCGGCAGGCGGACTCCCAACCACTGCGCCACCAGGGAAGCCCACTTGTGAGATTATTTAAGCTGTGAGCTAAACTAGCCTCTGTAATGACTGAGAAACTATGGTTATACAGACTTCAGTATTTGCTAGACATTTTCCTCGAAAGGAAAAAAGAGAGCCTGACAGTTAAAGGAAAAGCGGACGGTATTTGTTGCCAAGGATACCATTTGAAGTTTCAAGAGAAAATTAAAATTTTGGGAAACTTGTATCTGCCACCATGACCTTGAGAGCTTCCCAATATTTAAAAGACTTTTTTAAATGAGATTGCAGGTGATGTTAATCAATGTGATTTTTTTTTTTTTTTTTTTTTTTTTTTGTGTC
>NW_006789873.1:987620-1042835 GCF_000442215.2 Lipotes vexillifer | reverse complement strand
GCGCAGGCTCAGCGGCCGTGGCTCACGGCCCCAGCCACTCCACGGTATGCGGGATCTTCCCGGACCGGGGCACGAACCTGTGGCCCCTGCATCGGCAGCCGGACTCTCAACCACCGCGCCACCAGGGAAGCCCAATCAATGTGATTTTTTGAAATTTATAATAATAATAATAAATAAATAATATAATAATAAAAAATAAATAATATAATGAAAGATTCAACATTTGGAAGACCTGCAGAACTCAGTAAACCAGTATTTTCCGGATGATCCATGCATGAGACAAAATGGGTAAAAGGCCCATTCAAAGTTCGAAACGTACCAATGGATTTTAATGTAACAGAACATGAAAATTTTATTTACATGGTTTCATATTCAACATTGCAAGTAAGCTTTCCTCCTTGTTGAATTTTTATGTAGAGTATCAGTGAAAAATATCCACAATTATCTGAAAAGGCTATGAAGAACTTCTCTCTTTTCCCATTACATACCTGTGATACATACCTGTGAGAGGCTGGATTCTCTGCAAATGTTTCAACCAAAACAACATAGAACAACAGATTGAAGGGAGAGGCAGATATGACAGCCCATCTATCATATGAAACTAGATATTAAAGATATGTGCAAAAATGTAAAACAATGCCACCCTTCTTCTAATGGTTTTATGTCAGGGGAAAATATGTTTATTTTTCATTAAAAATGCTATTTTTTAACACCTTTATTGGAGTATAATTGCTATCCAATGGTGTGTTACTTTCTGCTTTATAACAAAGTGAATCAGTTATACATATACATATGCTCCCATATCTCTTCTCTCTTCCCTCTCCCTCCCACCCACCCTCCCTATCCCACCCCTCCAGGTGGTCACAAACCACCCAGCTGATCTCCCTGTGCTATGCGGCTGCTTCCCGCTAGCTATCGGTTTTACGTTTGGTAGTGTATATACGTCCATGCCACTCTCTCGCTCTGTCACAGCTTACCCTTCCCCCTCCCCATATCCTCAAGTCCATCCTCTAGTAGGTCTCCGTATTTATTCCCATCTTACCCCTAGGTGCTTCATGTCCTTTTTTTTTTTTTCTTTTTCCTTAGATTCCATATATATGTGTTAGCATACGGTATTTGTCTTTCTCTTTCTGACTTACTTCACTCTGTATGACAGACTCTAGGTCCATCCACCTCACTACAAATAACTCAATTTCGTTTCTTTTTATGGCTGAGTAATATTCCATTGTACATATGTGCCACATCTTCTTTATCCATTCATCTGTTGATGGACACTTAGGTTGTTTCCATGTCCTGGCTATTGACAATAGAGCTGCAATGAACATACTGGTACATGACTCTTTTTGAATTATGGTTTTCTCAGGGTATATGCCCGGTAGTGGGATTGCTGGGTCGTATGGTAGTTCTATATGTAGTTTTTTAAGGAACCTCCATACTGTTCTCCATAGTGGCTGTATCAATTCACATTCCCAACAACAGTGCAGGAGTGTTCGCTTTTCTCCACACCCTCTCCAGCATTTATTCCTTGTAGATTTTTTTTTTTTTTTTTTTTTTTTTGCGGTACGCGGCATGCGGGATCTTCCCGGACCGGGGCACGAACCCGTGTCCCCTGCATCGGCAGGCAGACTCTCAACCACTGCGCCACCAGGGAAGCCCTATTCCTTGTAGATTTTTGATGATGGCCATTCTGACCGGTGTGAGATGATATCTCATTGTAGTTTTGATTTGCATTTCTCTAATGACTAATGATATTGAGCGTTCTTTCATGTGTCTGTTGGCAGTCTGTATATCTTCTTTGGAGAAGTGTCTATTTAGTTGTTCTGCCCATTTTTGGATTGGGTTGTTTGTTTTTTTGATATTGAGCTGCATGAGCTGCTTTTAAATTTTGGAGATTAATCCTTTGTCAGTGGCTTCATTTGCAAATATTTTCTCCCATTCTGAGGGTTTTCTTTTGGTCTTGTCTATGGTTTCCTTTGCTGTGCAAAAGCTTTTAAGTTTCATTCGGTCCCATTTGTTTGTTTTTGTTTTTATTTCCATTTCTCTAGGAGGTGGGTCAAAAAGGGTCTTGCTGTGATTTACGTCATACAGTGTTCTGCCTCTGTTATCCTCTCAGAGTTTGATAGTTTCTGGCCTTACATTTAGGTCTTTAATCCACTTTGAGCTTATTTTTGTGTATGGTGTTAGGGAGTGTTCTAATTCCATACTTTTACATGTAACTCTCCAGTTTTCCCAGCACCACTTATTGAAGAGGCTGTCTTTTCTCCGCTGTATATTCTTGCCTCCTTTATCAAAGACAAGGTGACCATATGTGTGTGGGTTTATCTCTGGGCTTTCTATCCTGTTCCGTTGATCTATATTTCTGTTTTCGTGCCAGTGCCATACTGCCTTGATTACTGTAGCTGTGTAGTATAGTCTGAAGGCAGGGAGCCTGATTCCTCCAGCTCCGCTTTTCGTTCTCAAGATTTCTTTGGCTATTCGGGGTCTTTTCTGTTTCTGTACAAATTGTGAAGGTTTTTGCTCTAGTTCTGTGAAAAATGCCACTGGTACTTTGATAGGGATTGCATTCAATCTGTAGATTGCTTTGGGCAGTAGAGTCATTTTCACAATGTTGATTCTTCCAATCCAAGAACACGGTACATCTCTCCATCTATTTGTATCATCTTTAATTTCTTTCATCACGGTCTTATAATTTTCTGTATACAGGTCTTTTATCTCCTTAGGGAGGTTTATTCCTAGATATTTTATTCTTTTTGTTGCAGTGGTAAATGGGAGTGTTTTCTTAATTTCACTTTCAGATGTTTCATCAGTAGTGTATAGGAATGCCAGAGATTTCTGTGCATGAATTTTGTGTCCTGCTATTTACCAGATTCATTGATGAGCTCTAGTAGTTTTCTGGTAGCATCTTTAGGATTCTCTGTGTAGAGTATCATGTCATCTGCAGACAGTGACAGCTTTACTTCTTCTTTTCCGATTTGGATTCCTTTTATTTCCTTTTCTTCTCTGATTGCTGTGGCTAAAACTGCCAAAACTATGTTGAGTAATAATGGTGAGAGTGGGCAACCTTGTCTTTTTCCTGATCTTAGTGAAAATGGTTTCACTTTTTCACCATTGAGGACGATGTTGGCTGTGAGTCTGTCATATATGGCCTTTATTATGTTGAGGAAAGTTCCCTCTATGCCTACCTTCTGCAGGGTTTTTATCATAAATGTGTGTTTAATTTTGTCGAAAGCTTTCTCTGCATCTCTTGAGATGATCATATAGTTTTTCTCCTTCAATTTGTTAATATGGCGTATCACGTTGATTGATTTGCGTATATTGAAGAATCCTTGCATTCCTGGAATAAACCCTACTTTATCATGGTGTATGATCCTTTTAATGTGCTTTTGGATTCTGTTTGCTAGTATTTTGTTGAGGACTTTTGCATCTATGTTCATCAGTGATATTGGCCTGTAGTTTTCTTTCTTTGTGACATCTTTGTCTGGTGTTGGTATCAGGGTGATGGTGGCCTCAGAGAATGAGTTTGGGAGTGTTCCTCCCTCTGCTGTATTTTGGAAGAGTTTGAGAAGGATAGGTGTCAGCTCTTCTCTAAATGTTTGATAGAATTCGCCTGTGAAGCCATCTGGTCCTGGGCTTTTGTTTGTTGGAAGATTTTTAATCACAGTTTCAATTTCAGTGCTTGTGATTGGTCTGTTCATATTTTACCGGGGCACGAACCCGTGTCCCCTGCATCGGCAGGCGGACTCTCAACCACTGCGCCACCAGGGAAGCCCTGCTGGAAGACTTTTAATCACAGTTTCAATTTCAGGGCTTGTGATTGGTCTGTTCATATTTTCTATTTCTTCCTGGTTCAGTGTTGGAAGGTTGTACCTTTCTAAGAATTTGTCCATTTCTTCCAGGTTGTCCATTTTATTGGCATAGAGTTGCCTGTAGTGATCTCTCACGATCTTTTGTATTTCTGCAGTGTCAGTTGTTACTTCTCCTTTTTCCTTTCTAATTCTATTGATTTGAGTCCTCTCCCTTTTTTTCTTGATGAGTCTGGCTAATGGTTTATCAATTTTGTTTATCTTCTCACAGAACGGGCTTTTATTTCTCTTGATCTTTGCTGTCGTTTCCTTCATTTCTTTTTCATTTACTTCTGATCTGATCTTTATGATTTCTTTCCTTCTGCTAACTTTGGTGGGTTTTTGTTCTTCTTTCTCTAATTGCTTTAGGTGCAGGGTTAGGTTGTTTATGTGAGATGTTTCCTGTTTCTTAAGGTAGGGTTGTATTGCTATAAAGTTCCCTCTTAGAACTGCTTTTGCTGCATCCCGTAGGTTTTGGGTCGTCGTGTCTCCGTTGTCATTTGTTTCTAGGTATTTTTTGATTTCCTCTTTGATTTCTTCAGTGATCACTTCGTTATTAAGTAGTGTATTGTTTAGCCTCCATGTGTTATTATTTTTTACAGATCTTTTCCTGTAATTGATATGTAGTCTCATAGCATTGTGGTCAGAAAAGATACTTGATACCATTTCAATTTTCTGAAATTTACCAAGGCTTGATTTATGACCCATTTATGATCTATCTTGGAGAATGTTCCATGAGCACTTCAGAAAAATGCGTATCCTGTTGTTTTTGGATGGAATGTCCTATAAATATCAATTAAGTCCATCTTGTTTAGTGTATCGTTTAAAGCTTGTGTTTCCGTACTTATTTTCATTTTGGGTGATCTCTTCATTGGTGAAAGTGGGGTGTTAAAGTCCCCTACTATGATTGTGTTGTTGTCGATTTCCCCTTTTATGGCTGTAAGTATTTGCCTTATGTATTGAGCTGCTCCTGTGTTGGGTGCATAAGTATTTACAATTGTTACATCTTCTTCTTGGATCGATCTCTTGATCATTATGTAGTGTCCTTCTGTGTTTCTTGTAATAGTCTTTGTTTTAAAGTCTATTTTGTCTGATATGAGAATTGCTACTCCAACTTTCTCTTGGTTTCCATTTGCATGGAATATCTTTTTCCATCCCCTCACTTTCAGTCTGTATGTGTCCCTAGGTCTGAAGTGGGTCTCTTGTAGACAGCATATATACGGGTCTTGTTTCTGTAACCATTCAGCCAGTCTGTGTCTTTTGGTGGGAGCATTTAAACCATTTACATTTAAGGTAATTATCGATATGTATGTTCCGATTCCCATTTTCTTAATTGTTTGGGTTTGTTGTTGTAGGTCTTTTCCTTCTCTTGTGTTTCTTGCCTAGAGAAGTTCCTTTAGCATTTGTTGTAAAGCTGGTTTGGTGGTGCTGAACTCTCTCAGCTTTTGCTTGTCTGTAAAGGTTTTAAATTTTCCATGAAATCTGAATGAGATCCTTGCTGTGTAGAGTGATCTTGATTGTAGCTTTTTCTCCTTCATCACTTCTAATATGTCCTGCCACTCCCTTCTGGCTTGCAGAGTTTCTGCTGAAAGATCAGCTGTTAACGTTATGGGGATCCCCTTGTGTGTTATTTGTTGTTTTTCCCTTGCTGCTTTTAATATGTTTGCTTTGTATTTAGTTTTTGACAGTTTGATTAATATGTGTCTTGGCATGTTTCTCCTTGGATTCATCCTGTATGGGACTCTCTGTGCATCCTGGACTTGATTAACAATTTCCTTTCCCACATTAGGGGAGTTTTCAACTATAATCTCTTCAAATATTTTCTCAGTCCCTCTCTTTTTCTCTTCTTCTTCTGGGACCCCTATAATTCGAATGTTGGTGCATTTAATGTTGTCCCAGAGGTCTCTGAGTCTGTCCTCGGTTCTTTTCATTTTTCTTTATTCTGCTCTCCCTTAGTTATTTCCACTATTTTATCTTACAGGTCACTTATGTGTTCCTCTGCCTCAGTTATTCTGCTTTTGATCCCTTCTAGAGTATTTTCAATTTCATTTATTGTATTGTTCATCATTGCTTGTTTCCTCTTGAGTTCTTCTAGGTCCTTGTTAAATGTTTCTTGCATTTTCTCTATTCTATTTCCAAGATTTGAGATCATCTTTACTATCATTAGTCTGAATTCTTTCTCAGATAGACTGCCTATTTCCTCTTCATTTGTTAGGTCGGATGGGTTTTTACCTTGCTCCTTCATCTGCTGTGTGTTTTTCTGTCTTCTCATTTTGCTAATCTTACTGTGTTTGGGGTGTCCTTTTTGCAGGCTGCAGGTTCGTTGTTCCCGTTGTTTTTGGTATCTCTCCCCAGTGGCTAAAGTTGATTCAGTGGGTTGTGTAGGCTTCCTGGTGGAGGGGACTAGTGCCTGTGTTCTGGTGTGTAGGTCCATGTCTCGTGGTGTGTTTTGGGGTGTCCTTGGCCTTATTATGATTGTAGGCAGCCTCTCCGCTAATGGGTGGGGTTGTGTTCCTGTCTTACTAGTTGTCTGGCATAGGGTGTCCAGCACTGTAGCTTTCTGGTCGTTGAGTGAAGCTGGGTGTTGGCGTTGGGATGGAGATCTCTGGGAGATTTTTGCTGTTTGATATTACGTGCATCAGGGAGGTCTCTTGTGCACCAGTGTGCTGAATTTGGCTCTCCCACCTCAGAAGCACAGCCCTGACCCCTGGCTGGAGCGCCAAGAGCTCTTCTTCCACATGGCTTAGAATAAAAGGGAGAAAATGTCAGGAGAAAACAGCAAGAGGATAAAATAAAATAAAATAAAAGTAAGATAAAATAAAGTTATTAAAATAAAAAATAAAAATAAAAAATTATTAAGAAAAAAGTTTTTTAAAAAAGAAAGAAAGAAACAACGGTTGGACAGAACCCTAGGACAAATGATGACAGCAAAGCTATACAGACAAAATCTCACACAGAAGCATACACATACACATAAACAGAGGAAAAGGGGGGAAAATAATATATCTTGCTCTCAAAGTCCACCTCCTCAATTCGGGATGATTTGTTGTCTATTCAGGTGTTCCACAGATGCAGGGTATATCAAGTTGATTGTGGAGCTTTAATCCGCTGCTCCTGAGGCTGCTGGGAGAGATTTCCCTTTCTCTTCTTTGTTCGCACAGCTCCCAGGGGCTCAGCTTTGGATTTGGCCCCGCCTCTGCGTGTAGGTCGCCTGAGGGCGTCTGTTCTTCGCTCAGACAGGACGGGGTGAAAGGAGCCGCTGATTCGGGGGCTCTGGCGCACTCAGGCCCGGGGGGTGGGAGGGGCACGGAGGCGGGGCGGGCCTGCGGGGGCAGAAGTCGGCGTGACGTTGCACCAGCCTGAGGCGCGCCGTGCGTTCTCCCGGGTGAGTTGTCCCTGCATCCCGGGACCCTGGCGGTGGCGGGCTGCACAGGCTCCCCGGAAGCGGGGTGTGGATAGTGACCTGCGCTCGCACACAGGCTTCTTGGTGGCGGCAGCAGCGGCCTCAGCGTCTCATGTCTGTCCCTGGGGTCCGCGCTGATAGCCGCGGCTCGCGCCCGTCGCACCAGGAAACAAAGAGGCAAGAAAAAGTCTCTTGTCTCTTCGGCAGCTCCAGACTTTTTCCCGGACTCCCTCCCGGCCAGCCGTGGTGCACTGGCCCCCTTCAGGCTGTGTTCACGCCGCCAACCCCAGTCCTCTCCCTGCGCTCCGACCGAAGCCCGAGCTTCAGCTCGCAGCCCCGCCCGCCCCGGCGGGTGAGCAGACGAGTCTCTCGGGCTGGTGAGTGCCGGTCGGCCCTGATCCTCTGTGCGGGAACCTCTCCGCTTTGTCCTCCACACCCCTGTTGCTGTGATGTCCTCTGTGGCTCTGAAGCTTTCCCCTTCGGCCACCCGCAGTCTCCGCCCACGAAGGGGCTTCCTAGTGTGGGGAAACCTTTCTTCCCTCACAGCTCCCTCCCACTGGTGCAGGTCCCGTCCCTATTCTTTTGTCTCTGTTTATTCTTTTTTTTTTGCCCTATCTCCGCCCACGAAGGGGCTTCCTAGTGTGGGGAAACCTTTCTTCCCTCACAGCTCCCTCCCACTGGTGCAGGTCCCGTCCCTATTCTTTTGTCTCTGTTTATTCTTTTTTTCTTTTGCCCTACCCAGGAACGTGGGGGAGTTTCTTGCCTTTTGGGAGGTCTGAGGTTTTCTGCCAGCGTTCAGTAGGTGTTCTGTAGGAGTTGTCCCACGTGTAGATGTATTTCTGATGTATCTGTGGGGAGGAAGGTGATCCCCGCGTCTTACTCTTCCGCCATCTTCCTCAACTCCAAAAATGCTATTTATGTTAACATATCATGGGTTTATTATTGTTATGTTTAAATTAGTTATTACATAATTTTTTGAATTTCTCAGTTAAAATTTATAAGATGATAACGTGGATAGTTATAACTATATATAATCAGAAGTTCCCTGGGATTCCCACTAAGTGCATAAAGGGGTCCTAAATTCTAAAAGTTAGAGAACTGCTGGTGTAGTTTATCCTGCTACGTGTGTGTGTATTATACGTTTAGATGTGTGGTGTTGGGAGGTGGGGTAGCAAAGCATGTGCCTTAGAGCAGCAGGGTGGAGGTGCTGCTGGAGTGGGAGATGGGAGGTGGCTTTGCTTCTCAGACAACATTAGAGGTCGTTGGCCAGTAAGGAACCAACTTTTTGTTGTGGACTTTTCTTTCTTTGCTTAAAAAGAGAAACCAACCTGCAGGCATATTTCTCTATGATACGTAGCTTGTTGCAAGTAGATCATGGTGTAACAGCTAAATCACAGGTGGAGAACATAAGAGTATATTTTGCAGTGACAGTGAACACAGACAGTGGAAGCCACAAAAACCAAGATGTGCCTGTGTTATGTATGCAGCATTTTTTCCTTCCAGATACCTCTTCTGCAGTCACAGAAATCTCACTTTCTGCATATCCATCATCTTTTGTTGTCCATTATTTAAAACTGGAAGGTGGGACTGAGATTTAGAACTAAAAATGGATGATGTGGCAGAAGCTAGAGGAGGAATAGAGGGTGTTGGATTACAGCCTTGGAGGGAGAGGGTGCGGAAAAGTAAGGTTGCTCTCAGAGACCACCCATGCTGTGAGCTGGGCTTCTGAGTCAATGGAGAGACGTTCGGGAGGCGGGAGTCACTATAAAATTAGAAAGGTATTGATTGTGTGGCTCAAAATCCAGAAACTGAAGGGCAAAACAGACATGCCTCTTATTAGGCATTTGGTCTACAATGAAGCAAAATGAATTTCAAAGCATCTTATTGAAATTGTGGAAGAGGGAGATATTTTTAAAGTTTTTCTAGTGGTCAGGGCATAATACGAGGCAATGAATTATAAGTATTCATTTAAATGTGTATAAAATGTCACTGCTGTTCTCTTCATTTGGTGGGATGCGTTTGTTGCTTTAATTTAGTGAATGTAAATATAGTTAGAGAGGGCTTCCATAGACATGTTCTCTGAACGTGGTGTTCTCTGAACGTGGTGTTCTCTGAGCCTATAAATATGCCTCGCCTATCATGTCTTAAGTTCCTCATCAGTGAATTCTCCTCCCGTGGAGGCTTTCAGGAACTTAAGACATGGGAACGTTCTGATACAATATGCACTCTGGCTACTGGATGCTGGAAGTAGAGTGGAAGGGTGGAGAATCGTGTCAAATGCTATGGAAGGGTCCAGAAGTATGCAACTCTAGAGAGTATAAGCAGTGTACGTCTATTTACGTTTGAAAATGATTTTTAAAACCTCTGTGTAACTCTTTTAACATTTTTTAATGCCTCCTGTTAATAACAGGGCTGTTAATAATAGCCCTGCCTGAGAAATATGAAGAGCTGCTACAATCCAGGTTGTTTTCTTTCAGCTCCTGAGGACCATGTCTGTGCCCAAGGGTAGAGTTTCGGATAAAAACCTTGATGAGGAAGGGCTTGAAAGTGGAGACTGCGGCGATGATGAAGATGAGTGTATCGGAGGCTCTGGTGATGGAATGATGAAAGTGAAGAACCAGCTCCGCTTCCTTGCAGGTAACTTACTAGTGCTGGCTCAAATCTGAGCTAAAATGGTGATGCTTAGGAATTAAATGCCAATTGAACCGGCTCTCTATAACTCCTCTAAAATCTCTGCAACACACAATGCCATCAATTCTTCAAGGAAAGACTACACTCTAGGAAATGAAGTTTTCAGGTATCCTTTCTTTTCTTTTAAATCTCTGGACCTGGGTAGAGGGTAACTTCCTGTTCCTCATTGTCTAAAATGAACTGCCCTAAATCAGTTGGCTCTGTTTCCTACTGGAGATTTCCTTGGTTCTTCTCAGTTATAAAAAGAGATGAAAAAAGAAATGCAATCTTGAGGGTCTGGTGAAAACTAATGATGGGGTAACTTTCAAAGGAAAAGACATTAGCTGACCCTCTCTTTTTAGAATGTCATAATTGGTTTTTTCCCTCACAAGTAGTCTAACACTGATAGGCTATGACACATAACTGCACAGCTAGGTGGAAACAGATAGAAGAAAAATAGAGAGCTGATGCTGTCAAGAAGGCAAAACAAGCACAACAAAAAAATATTCCCTCACAAGTCACATTTGTATCGATTAGCCCAATTTACAAAATACTTTTGTATGGATAGGTGTTCGTGTTTCCATTTTACAGATAAGACTGGGGCTCAGAGAAGAAATGAGATTCATCTAAATGGCAGAGCTGGAAATCTAACTTGGGTCTTAAGACTTCCAATGTCATGCTCTTCCTTCTGCAATGCACAGCCTTCTCCTTGAAATCCTGTTGCCCATGGCCTCTGAGACCCGGCAAGCTCCTCTTTCTTTTTCAACCTCTTTCCTTCACTAGTTCTTTCTAATCCTACCTGAAACTGGGTCTCTCCTTAAGCCTCTATCTTTTCTCTCTTTTCCAGAGAAAACACAGATCTTATCCATTTTGGCAGTTTCAGTTTTTTTTTTATGATTTCTGTAAGTTCTTTTTTTTTTTCCTCCATTCTGGCAAAAAAAAATCTAGCATGAAATCTGCCCTCTTAACAAACTTTTAAGTGTGCAATATTGTTAATAATATGCAGATTGTACGGCAGGTCTCCAGAACTTTTCCATTTTGTGTGACTGAAATTCTGTCCCCATTAAACACTAACTCCCCTTTCCCCCTCCCTCAAACCCTGGCACCATCGTTTTGCTTTCTGCATCTATGGGTTTGGCAACTTCATCTAAGTGGAATCATGTGGCCCTCCTGTGACTGGCTTGTTTCACTTAGCGTAACGTCCTCAAGGTTCATCCACGTTGTAGCATATGACTACAGGATTTCCTTCTTTAATGCTGGATAATATTCCGCTACATGTTTGCACCACGATTTCTTTAGCGATTTAGCCATCAGTGGACATTTAGGTTGTTTCTACCTCTTGGCTCTTGTGGATAATGCTGCAGTGAGCATTCTTTAACTATTATACCACTATGGGGATAATTCCTAAAATCATTACCTCCGATCTTAACTGCTCTCCTGAGCTCCCATCCCACATCTCCAGCTGCTTGCTAGTCATTTCTTCCTGGCTTTCCCACCATTACCCCCAGCTCTGTGTGTCAGAAATCAAACGTATCAGCGGACCATCCAAACTGGCTCCTCCCTTGATATCCTTACTTTCCTAATGCCACTGCCATTCTCCCAGTCGCTGAGGCTTAAAGCTGAAGTTGTCTTTGACTCTTCTCCCTTGCCCTTCATATATAGTTGGCCACCAAATCACCCTACGTGATCTGCAATTTTTTTCCTGCTTATCTCACTGTTTCCTTTCTATCCCCCTTTCACCCCCCTGCATATGCTATTTCAGTCACATCTTAAGCGGTCTCCAGTCTTCTAGGCTAAGACAGGAGTATTGAGAGCCTTAGGCTAGCAGATTAGAGAACAAAGAATCAGAGACCCAGGCAGAAGATTCCACCAAATTTATCTCGTACAGCTGCCAGGCTAATCTTTCTAAAGCATCTCCTACCACTCCCTAGCTCAGCTACCTTCATCCTGTCCCCACTGCCTGGAGGATAATGCTCAGACTCCTTAGCAGAGTTCTGAGGGCCTTCTGGTCTAGCCGAAAGTATCCTTTTGGCTTCATTTCCCATCAGTAGCCCCACAGGAACCCTGCACTTTGGCAAGAACAACCATACTCACGCCGCATGAGCAAGAGTAGACATACTGGGCTTCCCTGGTGGCGCAGTGGTTGAGAGTCCACCTGCCGACGCAGGGGACACGGGTTCGTGCCCCGGTCCGGGAAGATCCCACATGCCGCGGAGCGGCTGGGCCCGTGAGCCATGGCCGCTGAGCCTGCGCGTCCGGAGCCTGTGCTCCGCAACGGGAGAGGCCACAACGGTGAGAGGCCCGTGTACTGCAAAAAAGGAGTAGACGTACTGTTTTTATCTGTCTTCGTAGCGTTGCCCACACTTATTTCTATATAGATACCCCTCTTTCATTCTTATATTACACCCATCCCTAAAAGTACATTTCAAGTATGATGCAGTGGGGAAAAAAAATAGGTTTAGGGGTAGAGTAAATTTGTATTTGAATTTTGGCTCTATTCCTTATGAGCTAGCAGGACCTGGGTAGGTTCTTAGCCTCTTATCTAAGTCTGCATTCCCTCATCCATCATAGTGGGGATCATTACCCCAACTTCATAGGACTATTTCAGGGTCAAATCGAGGGGGAAAGTTTGTAAGGCATCTAACCCATCATCTGGAACATACTAGGTGCTCCAGAATTATTAGTTTCCTTCAATGAAGTCTTTCACAACCATCTCAGTCTACAGTTATCTCTGTCCTCTGAATTACTAAAACAAATTCTGCCAGTGCTTTCAAGAAATAGTCTGCAGTGGCTCCCAAGTTCCATTCCTAGGGCATAACATGATCGCTCAGAGCCTGGCATCCTATAAAAAGAATGTTGAATAAACATAATAAGTAAAAATAATAGAAGCTTATGTTTCTTGGACACTTACCATGCTGCAAGCACTGTGCCAGGACTTTCCAGGCACTGCCTCATGTCATTTTCACAACATCACTATTATTATTCCCACTTTACAGATGAGAAAACTGATGCTGGAAGAGGTAGAGTAATTTGCTTAAGGTCATGCAGTGGCTAAGGTCGAGAGTTAGGATTCAGATTTCAGAGGCTACTCTTTGGACAAATCTGCTTTGCTGCCCCCAAAAGCTTTTGGTCATCTAAAGGTTGCCCAGATGATTTAGCAAACTCGTAACTGGTCTCCACGCTGATCCCTAGTACATACCACTGTTGACGTTTCTCCAAAAGTCCCTGCTTATCCCTTCTCTTGCTTTCCTGCCTATAAGCCACTTCCCTGTCCATTTCAAAACATGATTCCACAGTTCCATGGTGACTTAACTTTTTAAAGCAGTGTTTGGTCTGGGACCTTGTCAAGGGCCTTTTCAAAATCTGAATAGATTACATCCACTGGTTTCCCTTTGTCCAAATGCACATTTATCCTCTCAATTCTAGTCAGTTAGTTAGGCGTGATTACCCTAAGTGCTTTGTAAGCTGTAAAACGCTACACAAATGGTGGTTAATTTAATTTACGGGAAAAATGATGCCTTATTCCCAATAGGTTACACTTGCCTAACATGTTCAGTGATCCTACCAGCCTGGAGTTCCTTGGGTCCCCTTTGAAATGCTTCTCATGGAGAGGAGACTCACTGGCAATCTGCCAGGCTCGTGGCACAATAGTTATTTGGAAGAACAAGCTATACACTTCGGTCAGCTGTTACACAGTTTTACCCAAAATCTGGGTAGATGCCACCTGGTCCTGGTGATTCATCACCATCCACTTAGTCCACTAGACTTGGAACACTGTGTGCGTTTACTGCCATCTCATTTAGAACATCCAAATTCCTTCCTCCAAAAGACAACTTGAAAATAAAAAACAAGGCTCAGAGTATGTTCAGGCTCTCTTCTATCTCCCTTTTGTCCCTCAGCAGTTCTTCTGCACTCTACCCAGCCAGGTCCTACTGGCTGGCTTCCCCGGCTCACTTCTTCCCATCTTTTGTTGTACTGGATGAAGTGCAGGTCACCGAGGTTCTATTCTTGGCTTTGCTTCTAAGTCCCATGTATCCCGGGGCAAGCCCCTTCCTCTCTTTAGAAGTCAGTTTCTCCATTTGTAAAATGAAGCGGATGCCCAGACATCTCTCGCCGGCCATTCTCGTGCCAGCAGTCTGTGATTATGTTCCTTTATTTGGCTTTAGTCCCTGGCAAGGTGCTTATTGGAGTCTTTTGGGGACACCTTCTTCTGACCTTGTAGGTTCCCTGTTTTCTTCTCCTGAGCTATTTACACGTGAAAAGAGATCTCATTTTCCCTACTCTGGCTCCTTTGACTTTTCCAATCAAAGAAGCCAGGCTTCTCACCAAGGCCCCTCAGCACACTTGTATGCCAGGATGCTCACAAGAAGTTCTGAGTAGTTTCCAGGCCTTCTGGGCTATAGTCACTTTTAAAACTCTTCATCCTGAAGTTCCCCCAAGTGCTCTCTTTTTCTTTCATTCTTATTTCTTTGCTTAGAGTCTGACCCTTCTTTCTGATTGTTGAATTTAATTGCTGCTGAGATGACCATTAGACAGTGTCTTCTTACCCACAGTTACAGCTTGACCTATTCCTTTCACTTCTCAGAACGAGGCTAATATGCTTCCCTTTTGGTGAGTTATTTCCTTTCTCTCAGCCTGTTTCATAGGGTTGTGGCCATTAAATAAAATAATCCATGCAAAGCCATTGGAACAGTGCCCGGCACCTAGTGAGCACTGAAAAAATGCTATCTACTATTAAAGCAACCGGTCTGTTGCTGTTCCTGCCGACCTATGGGCGCTCCAAGAGCCGGCAGATACAGATTAGAATTAATCGCCTTGGTTTTTTGTTTAAGACTCATAAAAAGCAACTAAAACCAGGTAACCGACATTCAGCAACATCCCCTTACCCCTTGCCATTCCAAATGGGGTCCGTGGAGCAGCAGCTTGTTAGAAATGCAGATCTCAGGCCCCACGTCAAGACCTACTGAATCCTAAGGTCTTGTTAACAAGATCCCTAGGTGATTTGTTTACAGTCGTTACCACCTTCTAACTGAGCTCTTTTGATCTTTAGGCTTAATCCTTGAAGCATCGAAGAAGCCACTAACCTGCCCCCACGGTGGGCTATGAATTCTGGGAAGTATAAAATAGGCCCAAGACTCGTCATCCCTGTGATAGATTAGGTCCCTTGGGTTCCAGTCATCCCTGTGATAGATTAGTACACTTGGGTTCTAGTCCTAGCGTATTTGCTAATAGTAGGACCTCGAGCAAGTTATATAGCCGCCCTGAGCCTCAGTTTCTCCAACTGTAAAATGGGGATAATCATCCGTGCCTACCTCAGTGAGTTTTTGTGAAAGTCAAATGCGATAATGAGTGTGAAAGTGCTTTTGTAAACTGTGCAGCTCTACAAATATTTATAACAACCATAAAACTGTTGTTACAATTCCAAAGTCTCTGGAAGCTCTTTGGCTTTTTCAGCAACCTTAGTGCGGCATGTATTTTCTGCAAAGACTGAATTTAGCCCATGAGTTATAAAACGCTTACACTGAACACACGTGTTCGGACTCCCTTCTAAAAATAGATCATCCGTGATGGACCTGGTGTGATAAGCTGACTGTTTTGTTGCCAGGTTGCCATCAGCATTTGTTCCTAGTTTTTGGCCTTGTCAAAGCTCTTATTGTTAGCCGTTGGGGAAGCTGGCTACTCCCAGTGCTTTGGCTGGGGCTGATCGCTGAGAAGCTTTGCAAGCTCTGGCCATGTGTCCCTGGCCAAGACATGATGATTAAGCATCTGAAGCATGTGCCGCCTCTCTGCCAAGTCTCACCCACACAAAAACACACACACACGCCCATGCGCACACGTGCACACACTCTTGTAGTCGTGCACACCTGCATGCCTACTGTTGGAAACACATTTTGAAATATACACTCACAGAACAACTCCCAGCAAGAAATACCTATGTCGGAGACATCTGTGTTACCACTCCCGCACCCCTGTCCTCCCTGGACCTGTTATTGCTCCAGCTTGTGTTATGCTGTGGGTTCAGTCAGAGCATGCTGGCGAGCCTAATGTCTTTGTGGCAACAAGTCAGAAAACAAAGATATTCTTGTCTCAAGCTGGGCCAAAGAATGGATACTGCGAAAGCCTATTTCTTTGGCTGAGGAAAGCGGAAACAGACTATAGAAGACCGAAACATGCCTTGTTGCTGCATGGGAATAAGAGGGGCTTCAGGGCTTCCCTGGTGGCGCAGTGGTTGAGAGTCCACCTGCCGATGCAGGGGACGCGGGTTCGTGCCCCGGTCCGGGAAGATCCCACGTGCCGCGAAGCGGCTGGGCCCGTGAGCCGTGGCCGCTGAGCCTGCGCGTCCGGAGCCTGTGCTCCGCCACGGGAGAGGCCACAACAGTGAGAGGCCCGCGTACCACAAAACAACAAGAGGGGCTTCAGCTGGTTGGTGGCAGGGTGAGGAGGACAGTTCATGAAACACGTCTTGGGCTTAGGACTTGAACCAATACTAAAACCAAATGGCTGTCTCTTGCCATATTAAACAAATGTTTCTTGTGGAAATGTTTGCCCGCGAGAAACTTGCGGTCGCTCCGTGTCAGCGTGAGGACTGAACAGAGAAAGCTTGTCACTTGTTCCTTGTCTGGGAGTGAGGGTGAAGGTGAAATCCAGGTCTAGGTAGGCCCCTCTGGCCATTCTTTTCTGTCATGCCCAGCTGTTGGGAGGGACAGCAGCTGTGTGCTTCCCCGCACCAGTCACCCGTGCGCAGCAGTTCTGGAGTGAAGCCATGAAGTCTTCACAGCTGTGGCCCAGGAGTCTCTGCACCCAATATTACCCGGGTACAGTTACTTTACAGTCTAGAGACGAAAAAACAATGACTCCCCAAAAGCAGAGATTAGAAAATATTTTTTAAGCCAGTGACTTGTATTCTTTTTCTTTTTTCAGTGGATCAAATGTAACCGTATATTTCTGTTCCTAACATGCTTGTGCACATAGAAGAGAGGAAGGACACTTCAGTGGCTTAACTGTCCTTCTAAATTGTCAGATCAAACTCTCACAAATGTGGGCTGTTAGTCACACGTTTTAATAAATTCACTAATGGGTTGGTTTGGTGAAAAGGGTAAAATCAATGGAGGAACTCTCTGATGGGCCTTTTATCATATGAGGGTGGCATCTGCAACATTTTCATGCTTTAGAACAAAACATATTGCCTGCTGAAGAATGAGTAGAAGGTTTGTAGGAGAATGAAATGTCCTGGGGTTTTTTAATGGGAAAGTTATTGAGTCCTGTTCAGAGCTCAAAATACATGTGGATACAGTAATATATCTATTTATACTTCCCTGCTGGTAGCAAGTCCAAGAAAAGAGTATGGCAGTTTTCCCAAAATGTATTCTATCCCACATCCTTTGCACTCCTTGGAAACCCACCGTCAGATCTTTGGCACTTATGTTGAAGGTTGTTTCCCACTAAGTAACCCATCTCTGAATTTCTCAGGCAAGATCTTGTAGTGACTCCCTCCACCCGTCTTCCTTGGGATATCAGTCCCTCAAACATGAGACCTCAGTGTAAGGGGACCCTATGTCATTCACACTGGGAGGTAGATCCCATCTGATGGGTGAACAGGATACGGTCCTACACTTGGGCCGCTGAAGCTTGAGACATAACAGGAAGGAAGGGCATTTCATCTACAGGGTCAAAGAAACTGAGTCCTGCTTCTGTTACTTCCCAGTGTTGGCCTTGGCCAGACAAAGTCACTCAACTCCTCTGAGCCTCATATTCCTCATATGCAAAAATAATGATAAAATATTTCCTGACCTGCCCACTTCATAAGTTGTTGAATGAAACACACATGATAATGGATATAAAAGTACTTTGTAAACTGTAAAGAAGTTACCCACTTAGAGTAATATTATTAATATTATTTGGTACCACTGGGTTATAAGTTAATTTTATTCACCAAAAGCCTGCAGCTAAAATTATACACTAAATTCTCGATGTTCTGGCCAACAAATTTCATTATAATGTGCTCCCTCTTTTTCATCCCCAAGGTGGCATTTTGAGTTACTCATTAACTTGTTTTTAGCCCAGTGAGAAGGTATTTAAACAATGACAAATATGTCTGCTGAGTTGTGCAAATAACCAGTCACAAAAGTAGTAGTCACCTACATCTTGAAAGAATCTCAGCTAGTTATGTTTTGTTTTCTTTGGTGTTAACGGGGCAGTGAGGGCAGGGGTAGACAACGAGTTGGGGAGGGTCAAGAAGTGGGGCCCCTGATGCTTTCCATTCTCTCTTGCTCTTAGCCAGAAGCAATATGCTCTCATGCCTTGATCTTTTCTTTTAGAGATCAAATGCCATAGGGAAGCTGAAGGAAGCAAAGCTCACTATAATAGCACTTTTCTCCCAGACACAGACCAGGTGGTCCTGGCTAATAGACTGACAAGACAGCCATTCTCACCTCACCCCAGAGCTTTGTGTAGCTCCCCGTGGCTCACAAAGAGGGATTTAGATGCAAGCTTTCACAGTGATATCACCTGCCAGTTGAGTAAGTTTACCCAGAAAGGGGCCATCCCCACGCCTTAGTGTTGACCAGGGAATTTCTTCAGGTAAGCTGGTGATAAATGAGAGTAAGGAAAGGTAAAAAGCTTTCTATAAAGTTACCATCACTTGAGGTGCTTTAGGGAGTTAGTTATTATTTGCAAGGACATACGCTGGGGTTCACTTTTGTAGGTCTACTGCCCTCTGATGCTTCCCATCTGAGCCGTTAGGCTGTGAGGCTTTCATCAGGGGCAATGCTATATAATGCTTATACTTGTCGATAGAACTTCCGCATAAACTCTTGAGAATTGGGGGAGTGTTAGGGATAGTGTGAGCAATTTGTGACCATTGTATTATATTTTGTAATCAGTTTTCAAATTAAAAGGCAGCAGCTGACTGTATGAGTGTGGCTAAATGGTGCGATTGATTTCCTCTGGATGAAGCCATGTCTGCCAGTTTAGCGACAGCCTCAACTAATTGCCGTAATCTAGTGTGGCTAGAAAGGAACAGGAGGGAGAGGTTCAATACTCACTGGTGGAAAAGGAGAGGCAGAGCCGGCAGGAAGGCGGCAAGCCCAAAGCCTCCGTCCGGCTGAGCTGCCACATAGAAGTGAAGGGATCGTCACTTCATCCCCAAGGGATCTGGGAGCACCAGCTTGTGTGCCCTCCAATGGGAGGTGCTCCCTGCAAGAAGAAATGTCACAGCAGAAAGAGAGAAAGATGTGATGTCTAATTAAACCTGTGTGATGGCCCTGCGTTCCCCTGATGAACAGTGGCCTCTTGACGGAGCCAAATCAGAGGAGCCCAGGGTAACAAGGAATCATGAGCCTGCAGAACAAGACAGAAGCTGAAAGCGCGTGGTATGCACAGTCGCACAGTCTCTGTGGCTGCAGTGGAGATCAGATATGAAGCCAGGCTGAGGTCCTACTTTGAGAGGAGGAGGGACTCAGAGCCATCGGGTGCCTGACAGTCACTGACCTTCCACAGAACCCCTGAAACTACACATACGCACACGCCCATGTGTGCACACGTGTTATCAAGTCTTTTTCCAATTCAGACAAGGCTGTCTGTTAGCTTTGTTAATATGGCAGAAAGAATAGAGGTACAGCCATCATCTCTTTCTCCCCCTCATTTGCCAAGGAGATTTCCACTTTGCTGTGGTAGGAATGAAGTTATTGGTAAGTTTTTGTTTTGTTAGTCTTTTTGAAAGGAAATCTGGTTATAGAGGCTGCCTATGTACACACCTGGGTAAGAGATGTTTAATGATCCAGAAAAATGATCCATAGCACTTGTGGTTCTTAATGTTTCTAAATATACTTACTGATTTTTAAAATTTTGTGGGGTTTTTTTGTTTTTTTTACAATCCTAATGGGTACGGGTGATGGTAAATAAACCTTTAAAGATGAGAACGGGACTACCAGCGCGGACAGACTCTCTTAATTTGTAGCTCGTTGGTGGACTTAAGCAGTAATATTATTACCAAGTAAATAAAAATGGAGTAGAGGCTATACAAATTCTGGTGTCTGGGAATAGTCTATTTTAGAGCAGCGGGCCATCTCATTAGCACCTTCAGGATGGCTTTCAGTATGAGGTGGTTTCCTTGATTAACGATGATCTCCTCAGAGTGCAGAAAGCAAGTCTTTGTCATCTTATACATACACTTATCAGCTCTCAGTCACCGACCTCTGCTTCCTTCTCCTGCCTTGCGCCACGACTGTCACTTAGTCGGTGTTTGATAAATACTTCAGTTATCCATGTGCAATGTTTACTTGTCAGCATTTGCTTCCTTTTGCCTCCTATTTGGTAGCTTTCACCCTCACTGCTTCTTTCATTAGCTTCCTCAAAGTATCTTTCAACCTCTAGCAGTGGAAATTGTGAGCAAAGAGATGTGAGAGCCCTATTCCAGTCAACAGAGGGGTAGGGGCTCCTGTGAGGGGTAGGACACGCTGTGTGAGACATTGTGTGTCTGTAGCCTAGAGTGCCTCCTGCAGAGAGTGAGCAGGATAGTGAAGAATCTGGAAACAGGGTCAGTGGAAGGACACTGAAAGAAAAGTCACGATGTTCAGTCTGTACAAGAGGAGAATTAGGGAGAGGTGAATGTTGTCTTTTACCAGTTAGAGGTCTTGCACATGGAAGATGAATGAGGGAAGATCTGGAACCAATACATGGAATTTTTTTTAATTTTTAAAATTGATTGATTGATTGATTTTTGGCTGCGTTGGGTCTTCGTTGCTGCACGCGGGCTTTCTCTAGTTGCTGCGAGCGGGGGGCACGCCTCATTGCAGTGCATGGGCTTCTCATTGCTGTGGCCTCTCCCTCTGTGGAGCACGGGCTCTAGGCGCATAGGCTTCAGTAGGTGCGGCTCGTGGGCTCAGTAGTTGTGGCTCACGGGCTCTAGAGCGCAGGCTCAGTAACTGTGGCGCGTGGGCCCAGCTGCTCCTTGGCATGTGGGATCTTCCCGGATCAGGGCTCGAACCCATGTCCCCCGCATTGGCGGGCGGATTCTTAACCACTGTGCCACCAGGGAAGTCCCTAGATTTTTTTAAATTAATTTTTATTGGAGTACGGTTGCTTCACAATGTTTTGTTAGCCTCCACTGCACAACGAAATGAATCAGCCATACACATACAGATAAGTCCAAAAGTCCCCTCCCTTTGGGACTTCCCTCCCATTTAGGTTACCACAGTGCATTAGGTAGAGTTCCCTGTGCTATACAGTATGTTCCCATCAGTTGTCTATTTTATACATAGTATCAATAATGTATATATGTCATTCCCAGTCTCCCAGTTCCTCCCACCCCACCCCTTGGAACCAATACATGAAATTTATAAGGGAGACATATTTTGACTGACAAAAGGATGAAGCTTCTACCCTTAAAGCGATTCCTCAGTGGAATGAATTGCTCTAGGAAACAATCAGCTTCCTGACTCTGGAGCTATTTGACTAGAGAGTAAGTGACCATATATCAGAAAGACTGGCTGGGTAGGGGTGGAGTCGGGTGTCAGAGAGTGGATAGATACCTCCATCATGGGCTCTTGACTTCCATGGTACTGAATGGCTCTGAGACGCTGTGGTTTTATCATGTAAACATGTAAGTAGAGCAAAAGACAACCAAGATGGTGGAGCAAACCAGTGAGGCAGTTTCTCCGCCTCCGGGAAGGAAAGAGGAGTGTAGAAGAGATGCTTTGGTTGTATTTGAGTACCTGTCACCAATTATGATTTTCTACAACTATTTCCCTAAGCAAATGGGTCCTTACGAATGGCACACTTTTCCAGGGAGCAGTTCTTTGCAACATCCTGTCCGTCGCTCACAGCCTCTAGATTTGTTTTACTACTATGAGAATCCAGTTCTCATTTCTCCCCAGTTATTTCCAGGCTTGTGGCCTTCCTGTCCCTGTGTTAGAAAAGCAAACTGGGATACAGTCCCTCCTCCAGCTACAAGTCTTTAGCCCTAATGGCTGAATGGTCAATATCAAGGTTGTCCAGTCCACCCTTATCTCCTCTACCACCCTCTCCCTTCCAACTCTGGCCTCACAGAATAGACCAGTGCATCTCAAGTTATCTAGTGAAGGACTGGAGTGTTTTTGTGTTGGATTTTTGTTGTTGTTGCAGTTGTTGTTCCTCCCAAATCTGTCATGGACCAGTACTTTTGTAACATATAATAAAAATGAATTACCACAAAAAGGAAATGACAGAAAGGCCTACAAAAATACAAGCCCCAGTTTTTAATTATGAGACTCAACAGACCTAAAAATCTCTCTGTCAAATTGCTATAAACATTTCTAAGTACTTAACTTCAACTCCTGTACAGACTGGCAGTAAAGAGCAGAGCAGCAGAGCCCGCGCTGAGTAGGGAGGAGCAGCCTGCTCTCCGTGTCTCTGCCTTGTATCTGTCCTTACCCTTGGACCCAATGGTGGAACAGATTCAAACAGCAGTCCAAATGGGGGTGAGGGCAGTGGGGTCCTGGTGCTGGCTTGCACTGGCTCACAAGAGCCAATTGTTAATTTCAGAATTTTCATGAGCCAGCTGTTAAAAAGAGTCATTATTAAAAATTAAATTCTATAGATTTATAATTAAATACATTCTGTTAAAAACAAAGAAAACATACTCAAAACTCATCACACCCTAATTATTTTAGTACATGTACTGTTATCTATGCTCTTGAGGTTATTTGTGTCTAATTGTGCCTGGGTGGTGGAAATTTTTTTTTAACATCTTTATTGGAGTATAATTGCTTTACAATGGTGTGTTAGTTTCTGCTTTATAACAAAGTGAATCAGTTATACATATACGTGTGTCCCCATATCTCTTCCCTCTTGTGTCTCCCTCCCTCCCACCCTCCTTATCCCTCCCCTCTATGTGGTCATAAAGCACCCAGCTGATCTCCCTGTGCTATGCGGCTGCTTCCCACTAGCTATCGATTTTACGTTTGGTAGTGTAGATATGTCCATGCCACTCTCTCACTTCGTCCCAGCTTACCCTTCCCCCTCCCTGGAAATATTATATACTCTTCCCAACTCTGTGTGTAGTGTCTTCATATCGGTAGCTTGAAATTGACCATGACGGAAATATTTACACCCCAGAAATCACCAAAAACTACAAATGGGGGCTTGACTTACTGTTTTGTGGATTGTCTAGAATCTAGACTTAAGAAAGTGATGGGAAGAAAATGTTAACAGTGCAGATTAAACTTTAAATTGCGTTGTCTCTGTAGCCGTTACATTGTGAATAAATAGCACAATACGTTGAGAAACTGTTCTTCCAGTATGTGAAAACTATTGTCCCATTATCAGAAAAGTCAGTCCCGTCATTGATGAAGGAGTGACGTTCCCACATACATCTTTGTCATTTCATTTTTGTCTTCCTCCTTAATGTAAACCAATATATCAAGCAGTGTTCTTGCAGGAACCACACTTGCTTGTCAACTGCAGCCCTGGTTTAGCTACAGATGCCAGAGTCTGACAAAAATCAATGAAAGCATTCTGTGAAAATCGACTGGCTATATGGAATTTACAATAAAGAATATTGTATAGTTTTTTTATTACTATTTGTGAATTGTATGTTCCACATCCTTTATTCCACCAAAATTTAAAATAAACTGACATGTATGCTTTTTTATTTAGTTTTTTTTTGAGAGCCAGTTGTTAAACATTTACCAGCACACCGTGGGGTGAACGGAGTACTTTGAAAGATTATTTTCCTTCCCTCATCCTTAAATGTTCTAGGCTTAAATCAGTAGCTCTTTCTACCACAAGTGGGAGAGAATTTCTCTCTTCCAAAGTTATGCTAGCAAATGCAAGAGCCCCTCACTTTCAGTTACTCTGAAATCTAGGATTCCTTTGGAATTCCTTTGGAATCCTAGAACTGGAAACTTGGAAACTGTTAACCAGATCCGTAAACTGTTTTTCTCAAAACCCCTTATTCCCTCTTGAGGTTGACGGACTCCCACTGAAATCTCTCTGCTAACCAGTGGCAGTCTCTTCAGCTCCGTTCCAAACCTGGATGGGAGTCTCACAGGCCAGCTCATGGGGCACCCAAGCGAGGCCCACTTTAAGAGCTGAGTCTCCCTGTATCAGCCGGCATGAAGACAAATTAATACCGTGTGCTGGTATTAGCCCTGGTTTCACAGACTTAGAGTGGAACTCCTAATATCAGGTTACGTTTTGTTGGCTTGGTACTCATTTTTTTAACCACCAACCATATGGGCAGAGGTTGGAAGGAAAGCTAAATTTGGAACATACCCCCCACTCTCCTTTTTAACATTTCTTTCTTGTTTGTGCAGGGAGGCAGCATATTACTCATACTCACATAACAGCACCAATTGCTAGAGGACTGAGGAATGAGATTCTCCGAAAACGCGGTTGGATCAGGGAATTAGAGATTTTCTCTACAAGTACGCAGCAGTGCAGTCAGAACGTCTGCGCTCTGCTTCTGCAGATTTCTGAACCTGTCTGTGCACACGGCACGAGAAGACTAAATCAGTAATGTAAAGGAGCCTAGGGATTTCATGTCTGTGGGCTCCTAAGTTCTTTATCATTTTTAGTCAACATCCAGAGGTAGCACTTCTCTGCACTAATATCTTTGTGACTCGGGCTTTTTGGAGCACGGAGCCATGAATTTCTCTCTCTGTTTAGTTTTTTCCTGCCCTGGCTTTCCTTCTCCCCACACGCCACTTCATGCGGCCTGATAGTTGGAGCAGGGAAGATGGATTTGGTTTGGGCAGTGGTGTCTGTGGAAGTCATGCACATTTCAGTTCTGGGGCTTTCTAAACCTGAATACACAAGTCATATGTCAACCTAAAACAGGATTTTTTAGCATCTCAAAGGAATTTAGAACCAGGTTCAGCTTAAGGAATGGAAATTAGTCTACCTGCCTTCAGAGAGAGGTTGTAGTCTTCCTGCTATGCCAACTTGAAGTCAGAAGGGCATTCTCCTTGCTGGCCCTGGATTCCAGGCAGGAATGAGGGGTCATGAAGCCAAATCCCACAGCCCAGCCTTTCTCAATGGGGCTCAGCCTCCTTCTCTAATCTTGTCTCCCACTAATCCCTATCCCACCCTGTGTTCCAACTACCTTGAATTTCTCCCTGTTCCTGAACTTGCTGTTCTGCTCTTTAAGACCTGCCTGGACCTTGATAAACACCTGTATTTGCAACACACGTAAAGCACTTAGCTCCGTGCCTGCCCCTTGGTGGGTTCTAATAAATGGTGGCTGTTAATACTCTGCACATGCCGGTTCCTTAGTCCATAAAGGTTTCCCCTTCTCTACCTTTAAAACTCAGCTCAGATGTACTTTCCTCCCCAGTGAGTCCTCGTCCTCGTCCTCGTCCTAGGCACAGTGCTTTGTTAACCCATTATAGCAGTTACCAGTTTGAAGTCAGGTAATTCCCAGTGCCTGACACATAACTGGTGCTCAGCAAGTTTCTGCTGCGTGGCCCTGGCCATACCACAATGAAAAAGCACAGTACCTGCCCGTGTAAGCTCCTAGTCTACTCAGCAGCTGTGCGGGGACAGACACTTAACTAGATAATTATAATGTAATATGGTTAAAGTACTGACTGCTGTATGCACATGGGGTTGTGGAAACACAAAGGAAAAGCTTCATACACAGACTGGGGTGGTCAGAAAGTGAGCTGAGTCTTAAAACAATGTGTAAGAGTCAGCTGAAAAGGGGAGAGCCTTGCAAGCCGGGAGGACAGTATGAGAAAAGACATGGAGGGTGAGAATGAGCGTGGTGGTTCTAGGAACAATATGCAGCTTGCTGAGGCTACAGCAGAGACGGGCAAGAGCTGAGGCTAGAAGATTACTTAGGGTCAGAGCATGAAAGCCTTCTATGCCTTCTTAAGGAGCCTGGCCTTGATCCTATAGCAGGGTCTATAAATTCATAACATATGGGTCTTCAGCGTCCCCACCTCCACCCCTCTCATGGCAGACGTTGATAATCAATCACAGCACCCCATTCCACTGGGCCCAGATGTGACCTCATAATCCTTCTCAACGTAGTGCGGCAGGGAACACCACCAAGAGGTTGGCGGTGGCACTCTGGTTTGCTGGTGTGAGATTATACACGTGTGTGTATGTGGAGGTTGGAAGTGTGAGAGAGTACCAGTGATGGGAGAACTATGACATGGTCAGACTTGCATTTTGGAAATCTCCACGCACATTTAAGAAGAATCAACAGAACCCGATTGTTTAGATGGGGCGCGGGATGACAAAGAAAGAGTAGTCAAGGACCAGGTCATTGTTCCCACCTTGGGCAAGTGGGCAGATGCCAGTGCCATTCAGAGAGCATAAAGGAGGTAATGATAGGTTTGGCATGATAATAATAGCTCACTTTTTCTGAGCGCTTACTATATGGCAGGCACTGTTTTCAGCATTTTACGTGAAGCAATTAATTTTATCCTCCCAACGACACTGGAGTGGGGGTACCATTATTATTTCTGTTTTGTAGATGAAAAAACTGCACAGGAAAGTATAAAATATTAAAGAGCTAACAAAATCAGTGGCACTGAGGAAGAACATTAGGGCAAGAAAAGCTGAAAACATCACTGAGTCATTTGGATGAATATGGATAGAGCCAGCCAGGTCACCAGGCACCCGTGCTAGGGTTTATCAGTTCATCTTTAATGTTCTGGAAACCAAAGCATTTATCATTCTTGGAAGAGGACCACTGCAATGTGTATAAATCCATCCTGCATTCACCACATCTGTTCTACTCATAGGGGCAGACACCGGTAGGAAAGTGAATTAAAACAAGCCCATCCAAACAACGGCCTAAATGGTTTGCACATAAAACACCTCTAGCATTCGTAAAATTAAAAGAGCAAGGTTAGAGGGGTATTGGATTTTAAGAGAATATATCACATTAAATTGTGCTGGGTTTTTTTGTTTGTTTGTTTTTGTTTTTTGTGCTGGGTTTTTCTAATGATTAACCTTTTCTTATTTCAATAATGATACAGTGTACATATGTGTGTATGTAAATGTATATAGTTGATTCATTTGTTTAGTAACTTCCTGCCTTCCAAAGCACTTTTCTCATTCCCCATTAAAGTGTTCTAATCAGGAATCCAGTTGCTTTAAGGAATAGGCTATTTCAATGGCTAATAGGCTAATGGTTATTTTCGTCTTAGCTTCCTGTCTAGCTGTCTGGGCTGCGTCAGTGGCACAGTGGCAAGCACTACCAGGAGACAGGCATCTTGGCCAGGAGGGAACAAATGTCCCTGCCTTGTGACCCAAGCATGCAGCTCAGCATTGGAGTCAACGGAGAGTGAGGACTGTGCAGCCTGGATTTCCAGATCCCCAGACCAGGTTGCCTATTAACCCTGAACTCAGACCTTGAGAACCATGGGTTTGCTAATGATTTCAGTATCCTCTGGAACTTTTGATGGCTATAAATGTCTGCCTTTGGCCTGACCATACCAATCTCATTACCACCTATTTCCCTTTGCTCAAGTCATTCGTTACATCTGCTTGTGATGCCCTCTGTTCTCCCATCCTGACACCTCCCAGTACTTCAAGACCCTCCTCCACAAAACTCATACTTGATGGCCTCAGCCTTCCATGACGTCTCTTTCTTTTCCAAAACCCTTGTATCCACCATTCTGCACATAACAATAATCAACTAGCAGATTGTGATTTACAAATAGCTTTCAAATTCATCATCTAATTAAATCCTCCTTACAATCCTGTAAGATAGGCTTTAATATTAGCCCTTGTACAGGAGAAAACCGAGGCTCAGAGAGTTAGATTACTTGCCTGAGGTCAGTGCATGGTAAGAACTAGAATTGGAGCCCAGCTCTTTGTGATGACAAAACGCATTTCCATAACTACCTTGCTACGTGGCCCAGCATATGTAGCTAATGAACATATGTGGATGATGGTGACAACAGTCCTCTTGTGCCAGTAAATAGCCATTGACTTTTTCCGTGGACTTGATGCTCAGAGTCAGAATAGCCTCAGCGGGAGTAGATCAGGGCCTCTCCAGCCTTTAGGGGGTTACGTAGTAAAGCGAGGAGCTGAAAGCACAGTGCTCAGCCCAGTTTTGTTGGACTAGTCTGGGTTCCCAGAAGAATTTTCTCCTTTCTCTCTCTCTCTCTCTCTCTCTCACTCTCTCTCTCTCTCTTTCTCTCTCTCTCTCTCTCCCTCTCTCTCTCTCTCTCTCTCTCTCTCTCTCTCTCTCTCACTCTCTCTCTCTCTCTCACTCTCTCTCTCTCTCTCTCTCTGTAACCCAGTATCTTTCCCATGAATCACAGTTCCTCTGGATGCCTGAGTCTGGCCCTAAAGGAGGGACTATAGCACACATGGTGTTCGAGTAACTTACTATGCATGCTTGGGAGATCTGGGTTCACGCCTCTCCGCTCCACTTGAGACCTGTAATTATTGATCCACAGTGCATTCCTGTGCTCCGTGACCATCTGGCCTAAGTACATCCTAGGCTATCATTTGCTGGGGCAGCAGTTGGTTTAGACAGCTTATCCTGAATGTAGCTTTGGAAGCCTGCATAATCTTGGTTCTGGGAGACTGAGCAGGTAGCCAGGCTAAAGGCCCCATGTGCTGTTCTTGGGCCCAGTGCCCCAGCTAAAATAGTACATTTGGAATTATTCATTATCCCTTCAGTGCAGCTCTGAATTTTAAATTGCATACTCGTGAGTGAGCCTGGCTTTTCGTAGGTCTTCCGTACATTAGAGAACTGCAGTTACAGAGATTCACAATGAATTGTGGGAGTGAATCTCATTCTAGCAATAACAACAACAGCAATAGTCAGAAACATAATAACACTTAACGCTGAGTATTCTCTCTGTGATGACACTGGCCTGAGTATGGCCACATTTAATTTCTACAACATCCTATGAAAGGTTGGTGATATTATAACCCCCATTTTACAGATGAGGAAAATGAAGCTCAGAGACACTAAGTAAATGTCTTAAGGTCATACAACTAATAAATGGGTGAACCAGGGTTCAAACCCATGCTTTTTTGGCTCCAAAGGCCATGAAAGGATTAACACTAACCTCTGCTCTGCCACCTCCCTTTCTGCTTCATAGTACACTTGTCTATGCCATGTAGGCCTTCAGTTGGCAGCCCCCAAGACCCACAGGCACTGCTTCAGCCACTGTTGAGGTCAGTGAAATGATCGTGACCAGGATTCAGCACTAAGCGCCTGCAACTGGTCATTCTATCTATGCTGTGCTCCACTGGCCAACCCTTGCGCCTCCCTACTCTTGGTTCTCCCAGCAAAAAAAGGTAGAAGAATACCGGTGTAGTGCGTGGGGTGATACGACTAAGTTAATTTGGTCGTCTTGAAATTTTGTAAAAATATAAACATACCTTGTCTAGTATTTACTCCTATTTTCCTTGGGCCTAGACATGCTCACAAAATCGCAGCCAGGTTTTCTGGCAAGGAGATGTTCCATGAAAAAGAGATCAGTTTTAAAAATTTACAACCTTAGCTGAAAAGTACAAATCGGTTCACCGAAAAGTCTAGTAAGACATGACCAGCAACACTAAAATAACTTGAACCAGTGGTTATCTTTGGTTCATGTGATGTGGCCAATGAAAATAATAGATAATCTACGCTTTATAAAGAATGTTGCATTTATTAATATGGATCTCTATAGAATCTCATTATAAATATGGGTTGATGAGCTGGTCATTTTTTCTTTAGTAACAGCTTTTTTTTTTTTTTTTTATGAGGGCGGGGAGCAGAGTCCTCTGTGCTTTTTTTTTTTTTTTTTATGAGGGCGGGGAGCAGAGTCCTCTGTGCTTTTTTTTTTTTTTACATCTTTATTGGACTATAATTGCTTTACAATGGTGTATTAGTTTCTGCTTTATAACAAAGGGGAATCAGTTATACATATACACATACCTATGTTCCCATTATCTCTTCGCTCTGGCGTCTCCCTCCCTCCCACCCCTCTAGGCGGTCACAAAGAACCGAGCTGATCTCCCGGTGCTATGCGGCTACTCCGACTAGCTATCTATTTTACATTTGGTAGTGTAGATATGTCCATGCCACTCTCTCACTTTGTCCCAGCTTACCCTTCCCCCACCCCATATCCTCAAGTCCGTCCCCTAGTAGGTCTCTGTCTTTATTCCTGTCTTACCCCTAGGTTCTTCATGACATTTTTTTTCTTAAATTCCATATATATGTGTTAGCATACGGTATTTGTCTTTCTCTTTCTGACTTACTTCACTCTGTATGACAGACTCTAGGTCTATCCACCTCATTACAAATAGCTCAATTTCGTTTCTTTTTATGGCTGAGTAATATTCCATTGTACATATGTGCCACATCTTCTTTATCCATTCACCCGATGATGGACACTTAGGTTGATTGCATCTCCTGGCTATTGTAAATAAATAAAGCTGCAATGAACCTTTTGGTACATGACTCTTTTTGAATTATGGTTTTCTCAGGGTATATGCCTAGTAGTGGGGTTGCTGGGTCATATGGTAGTTCTGTTTGTAGTTTTTTAAGGAACCTCCATACTGTTCTCCATAGTTGCTGGACCAATTCACATTCCCACCAGCAGTGCAAGAGGGTCCCCGTTTCTCCACACCCTCTACAGCATTTATTGTTTCTAGAATTTTTGATGATGGCTATTCTGACTGGTGTGAGATGATATCTCATTGTAGTCTTGATTTGCATTGCTCTAATGATTAATGATGTTGAGCATTCTTTCATGTGTTTGTTGGCAGTCTGTATATCTTCCTTGGAGAAATGTCTGTCTAGGTCTTCTGCCCATTTTTGGATTGGGTTGTTTTTTTGTTGTTATTGAGCTGCATGAGCTGCTTGTAAATTTTGGAGATTAATCCTTTTCAGTGGCTTTTCATTTGCAAATATTTTCTCCCATTCTGAGGGCTGTCTTTTGGTCTTGTTTATGGTTTCCTTTGCTGTGCAAAAGCTTTGAAGTTTCATTAGGTCCCATTTGTTTATTTTTGTTTTTATCTCCATTACTCTAGGAGATGGGTCAAGAAGGATCTTGCTGTGATTTATGTCATAGAGTGTTCTGCCTATGTTTTCCTCTAAGAGTTTGATAGTTTCTGGCCTTACATTTAGGTCTTTAATCCATTTTGAGCTTATTTTTGTGTATGGTGTTAGGGAGTGATCTAATCTCATACTTTTACATGTACCTGTCCAATTTTCCCAGCACCACTTATTGAAGAGGCTGTCCTTTCTCCACTGTATATTCCTGCCACCTTTATCAAAGATAAGGTGACCATATGTGCATGGGTTTATCTCTGGGCTTTCTATCCTATTCCATTGATCTATCTTTCTGTTTTTGTGCCAGTACCATACTGTCTTGATTACTGTAGCTTTGTAGTATAGTCTGAAGTCAGGCAGCCTGATTCCTCCAGCTCCATTTTTTGTTCTCAAGATTGCTTTGGCTATTCGGGGTCTTTTGTGTTTCCATACAAATTGTGAAATTTTTTGTTCTAGTTCTGTGAAAAATGCCACTGGTACTTTGATAGGGATTGCATTGAATCTGTAGATTGCTTTGGGTAGTAGAGTCATTTTCACAGTGTTGATTCTTCCAATCCAAGAACATGGTATATCTCTCCATCTCTTTTTATCATCTTTAATTTCTTTCATCATTGTCTTATACTTTTCCGCATACAGGTCTTTTGTCTCCTTAGGTAGGTTTATTCCTAGATATTTTATTCTTTTTGTTGCAGTGGTAAATGGGAGTGTTTTCTTGATTTCGCTTTCAGATTTTTCATCATTAGTGTGTAGGAATGCCAGAGATTTCTATGCATTAATTTTGTATCCTGCTACTTTCCCAAATTAATTGATTAGCTCTAGTAGCATTCTGGTAGCATCTTTAGGATTCTCTATGTATAGTATCATGTCATCTGCAAACAGTGACAGCTTTACTTCTTCTTTTCCGATTTGGATTCCTTTTATTTCCTTTTCTTCTCTGATTGCTGTGGCTAAAACTTCCCAAACTATGTTGAATAAGAGTGGTGAGGGGCTTCCCTGGTGGCGCAATGGTTGCGAGTACGCCTGCCAATGCAGGGGACACGGCTTTGTGTCCCGGTCCGGGAGGATCCCACATGCCGTGGAGCGGCTGGGCCTGTAGAGCCATAGCTGCTGAGCCTGCACGTCCGGAGGCTGTGCTCCACAACAGGAGAAGCCACAACAGTGAGAGGCCTGCATACCAGAAAAAAAAAAAAGAAAGAAAAGAAAAGAAAAGAAAGTGGTGAGAGTGGGCAACCTTTGTCTTCTTCCTGATCTTAGTGGAAATGCTTTCAGTTTTTCACCACTGAGGACGATGTTGTCTCTGGGTTTGTCATATATGGCCTTTATTACGTTGAGGAAAGTTCCCTGTATGCCTACTTTCTGCAGGGTTTTTATCATAAATTTGTGTTTAATTTTGTCGAAAGCTTTCTCGGCATCTATTGAGATGATCATATGGAGGTTCTCCTTCAATTTGTTAATATGGTGTATCACGTTAACTGATATGTGTGTGTTGAAGAATCCTTGCATTCCTGGAATAAACCCCACTTGATCATGGTGTATGATCCTTTTAATGTGCTGTTGGATTCTGTTTGCTAGTATTCTGTTGAGGATTTTTGCATCTATGTTCATCAGTGATATTGGCCTGTAGTTTTCTTTCTTTGTGACATCCTTGTCTGATTTTGGTATCAGGGTGATGGTGGCCTCGTAGAATGAGTTTGGGAGTGCTCCTCCCTCTGCTGTATTTTGGAAGAGTTTGAGAAGGATGGGTGTCAGCTCTTCTCTACGTCTTTGATAGAATTCGCCTGTGAAGCCATCTGGTCCTGGGTTTTTGTTTGTTGGAAGATTTTTAATCACAGTTTCAATTTTAGTGCTTGGGATTGGTCTGTTCATATTTTCTATTTCTTCCTGGTTCAGTCGCGGCTGATTGTGCATTTTTAAGAATTTGTCCATTTCTTCCAGGTTGTCCATTTTGTTGGCCTATAGTCGCTTGTAGTAGTCTCTCATGATCCTTTGTATTTCTGCAGTGTCAGTTGTTACTTCTCCTTTTTCATTTCTAATTCTGTTGATTTGAGTCCTCTCCCTTTTTTTCTTGATGAGTCTGGCTAATGGTTTATCAATTTTGTTTATCTTCCCAAAGAACCAGTTTTTAGTTTTATTGATCTCTGCTATCGTTTCTTTCATTTCTTTTTCACTTATTTCTGATCTGATCTTTATGATTTCTTTCCTTCTGCTAACTTTGGGGATTTTTTGTTCTTCTTTCTATAATTGCTTTCAGTGCAAGGTTAGGTGGTTTATTTGAGATGTTTCCTGTTTCTTAAAGTAGGATTGTATTGCTATAAAGTTCCCTCTTAGAACTGCTTTTGCTGCATCCCATAGGTTTGGGTCGTCGTGTCTCCATTGTCATTGGTTTCTAGATATTTTTTGATTTCCTCTTTGATTTCTTCAGTGATCACTTCGTTATTAAGTAGTGTATTGTTTAGCCTCCATGGGTTTGTAATTTTTACAGGACTTTTCCTGTAATTGATATCGAGTCTCATAGCATTGTAGTCGGAAAAGATACCTGATACAATTTCAATTTTATGAAATTTACCAAGGCTTGATTTGTGACCCAGGATATGATCTATCTTGGAGAATGTTCCATGAGCACTTGAGAAAAATGTGTATTCTGTTGTTTTTGGATGGAATGTCCTATAAATATCAATTAAGTCCGTCTTGTTTAGTGTATCATTTAAAGCTTGTGTTTCCTTATTTATCTTCATTTTGGGTGATCTGTCCGTTGGTGAAAGTGGGGTGTTACAGTCCCCTACTATGATTGTGTTGCTGTCGATTTCCCCTTTTATGGCTGTTAGTATTTGCCTTGCGTATTGACGTGCTCCTATGTTGGGTGCATAAATATTTACAATTGTTATATCTTCTTCTTGGATTGATCCCTTGATCATAATGTAGTGTCCTTGTCTCTTGTAGTAGTCTTTATTTTAAAGTCTATTTTGTCTGATATGAGAATTGCTACTGCAGCTTTCTTTTGATTTCCATTTGCATGGAATATCTTTTTCCATCCCCTCACTTTCAGTCCGTATGTGTCCCTAGGTCTGAAGTGGATCTCTTGTCGACAGCATATATACGGGTCTTGTTTTTGTATCCATTCAGCCAGACTATGTCTTTTGGTGGGAGCATTTAATCCATTTACATTTAAGGTAATTATCAATATGTATGTTCTTATTCCCATTTTCTTAATTGTTTTGGGTTTGTTACTGTAGGTCTTCTCCTTATTTTGTGTCTTTTGCCTAGAGAAGTTCCTTTAGCATTTGTTGTAGAGCTGGTTTGGTGGTGCTGAACTCTCTCAGCTTTTGCTCGTCTGCAAAGGTTTTAATTTCTCCATCAAATCTGAGTGAGATCCTTGCTGGGTAGAGTAATCTTGGTTGCAGGTTTTTCTCCTTCATCACTTCTAATATGTCCTGCCACGCCCTTCTGGCTTGCAGAGTTTCTGCTGAAAGATCAGCTGTTAACCTTATGGGGATTCCCTTGTGTGTTATTTGTTGTTTTTCCCTTGCTGCTTTTAATATGTTTTCTTTGTATTTAATTTTTGACAGTTTGATTAATATGTGTCTTGGCATATTTCTCCTTGGATTTATCCTGTATGGGACTCTCTGTGCTTCCTGGACTTGATTAACTATTTCCTTTCCCATATTAGGGAAGTTTTCAACTATAATCTCTTCAAATATTTTCTCAGTCCCTTTCTTTTTCTCTTCTTCTTCTGGGACCCCTATAATTCGAATGTTGGTGCGTTTAATGTTGTCCCAGAGGTCTCTGAGACTGTCCTCAGTTCTTTTCATTCTTTTTTCTTTATCCTGCTCTGCAGTAGTTATTTCCACTATTTTATCTTCCAGGTCACTTATCCGTTCTTCTGCCTCAGTTATTCTGCTATTGATCCCTTCTAGAGTATTTTTAATTTCATTTATTGTGTTGTTCATCGTTGCTTGTTTCCTCTTTCCTTCTTCTATTTCCTTGTTAAATGTTTCTTGCATTTTCTCTGTTTCCAAGATTTTGGATCATCTTTACTATCATTCTGAATTCTTTTTAAGGTAGACTGCCTATTTCCTCTTCATTTGTTAGGTCTGGTGGGTTTTTTCCTTGCTCCTTCATCTGCTGTGTTTTTTGTTTTGTTTGTTTTTTTGTGGTACGCGGGCCTCTCACCGCTGCAGCCTCTCCCGTTGCGGAGCACAGGCTCCGGACATGCAGGTCCAGCGGCCATGGCTCATGTGCCCAGCCGCTCTGTGGCATGCGGGATCCTCCCAGAACGCGGCATGAACCCGCGTCCACTGCATCCGCAGGCGGACTCTCAACTACTGCGCCACTAGGGAAGCCCCGTGTGTTTTTCTGTCTTCTCATTTTGCTTTTCTTACTGTGTTTGGGGTTTCCTTTTCGCAGGCTGCAGCTTAGTAGTTCCCGTTGTTTGTGGTGTCTGTCCCCAGTGGCTAAGGTTGGTTCAGTGGTTTGTGTAGGCTTCCTGGTGCAGGGGACTAGTGCCTGTGTTCTGGTGGATGAGGCTGGATCTTGTCTTTCTGGTGGGCACGTCCACGTCTGGTGCTGTGTTTTGGGGTGTCTGTGGCCTTATTATGATTTTAGGCAGCCTCTCTGCTAATGGATGGGGATGTGTTCCTGTCTTGCTAGTTGTTTGGCATAGGGTGTCCAGCACTGTAGCTTGCTGGTCATTGAGTGAAGCTGGGTCTTGGCGTTCATATGGAGATCTCTGGGAGATTTTCGCCGTTTGCTATTACGTGGAGTTGGGAGGTCTCTGGTGGACCAGTGTCCTGAAGTTGGCTCTCCCACCTCAGAGGCACAGCACTGACTCCTGGCTGCAGCACCAAGAGCCTTTCATCCACACGGCTCAGAATAAAAGGGAGGAAAAGTAGAAACAAAGAAAGAGAGAGAGAGAGAGAGAAAGAAAGAAAGAAAGAAAGAGGATACAATAAAATAAAGTTAGATCAAATAAAATTATTAAAATAAAAAGTAAAAAATAATAAGAAAAACAAATTTTAAGTAGAAAAAGAAAAAACACGGACGGACAGAACCCTAGGACAAATGGTGAAAGCAAAGCTATACGGACAAAATCTCACACAGAAGCATACACATACACACTCACAAAATGAGCAAAAGGGGAGAAAATAATGTATCTTGCTCCCAAAGTCCACCTCCTCAATTTGGGATGATTCGTTGTCTGTTCCGGTATTCCACAGATGCAGGGTACATCAAGTTGATTGTGGAGCTCTAATCCACTGCTCCTGAGGCTGCTGGGAGAAAGTTCCCTTTCTCTTCTTTGTTCGCACAGCTCCCGGGGTTCAGCTTTGGGTTTGGCCCCGCCTCTGCGTGTAGGTCTCCGGAGGGCGTCTGTTCTTTGCTCAGACAGGACGGGGTTAAAGGAGTCGTTGATTCGGGGGCTCTGGCGCACTCAGGCCGGGGGGAGGGAGGGGCACGGAGTGCGGGGCGGGCCTGCGGCGGCAGAGGCCGGCGTGACGTTGCACCAGCCTGAGGCGCGCTGTGCGTTCTCCAGGGAAGTTGTCCCTGCATCCCGGGACCCTGGCGGTGGCGGGCTGCACAGGCTCTCGCGAGGGGAGGTGTGGAGAGTGACCCGTGCCCGCACACTGGCTTCTTGGTGGCGGCAGCAGCGGCCTTAGCGTCTCAGGCCCGTCTCTGGGGTCCGCGCTTTTAGCCGCGGCTCGCGCTCGTCTCTGGAGCTCCTTTAGGCAGCGCTCTGAATCCCCTCTCCTCGCGCACCAGGAAACAAAGAGGCAAGAGAAAGTCTCTTGCCTCTTCGGCAGCTCCAGACTCTTCCCCGGACTCCCCCCCAGCTAGCCGTGGCGCACTAACCCCTTCAGGCCGTGGTGCACTGACCCCCTGCAGGCTGTGTTCATGCCACCAACCCCAGTCCTCTCCCAGTGCTCCGACCGAAGCCCGAGCCTCAACTCCCAGCCCCGCCCGCCCCGGCGGGCGAGCGCACAAGCCTCTCGGGCTGGTGAGTGCCGGTCGGCACCGATCCTCTGTGCGGGAATCTCCCCGCTTTGCCCTCCGCACCCCTGTGGCTGCGCTCTCCCCCGCGGCCCCGAAGCTCCCCCCTCCGCCTCCCGCAGTCTCCGCCCACGAAGGGGCTTTCTAGTGTGTGGAAACCTTTCCTCCTTCACAGCTCCCTCCCACTGGTGCAGGTCCCGTCCCTATCCTTTTGTCTCTGTTTATTCTTTTTTCTTTTGCCCTACCCAGGTACGTGGGGAGTTTCTTGCCTTTTGGGAGGTCTGAGGTCTTCTGCCAGCGTTCAGTAGGTGTTCTGTAGGAGCAGTTCCACGTGTAGATGTATTTCTGGTGTATCTGTGGGGAGGAAGGTGATCTCCACGTCTTACTCTTATGCCATCTTCTCAAATCCTACCATTTGATTTGAAGATTAAAAACAGACCTATAAGAAGTCTTTTCCTTTCCATTTTAATTCTGCCCTTTAGAACCATAGAGGCAACAGTTCATTATCCACAAGGAGATTTTTCCACTTCATGGCTTATCTGAAGTAACTTGAAGCTTTCAATCCTTCTGCCCCTCCTCCCAGGCTGAGGCTACTGATGTAAACCAGCACAGAAGGGAGGGGATTTTGAGTACCTGAACACGGTGGTTTGTTAGCCTGTTGCTGAAACGATAAGGACCCAGCAAGTCAGAAGCCTCCATTTGACTAGTGTTCTCAGCCTCCTTGGTGACCAAATCGGATAAGCTGTAAAAGATGACTGTCAAGATACCTGAAAAAAAGTAGCCAACCTAAATGCATAGAACACAATGCCTGAGTATGAGTGGCTGGATGAAGTCAAATGTGATGCCTAAATTGTCTGTTGGTGTCATTTATGCCATTTTTAAAAACCGCCTATACCTCAAAAAATAAGTTCTGGGACTAATTTTGTATTTTAAATGGTGTTCAGTATTGCCTTTTGTCAGTGAAATGTTCTCACTTATACATTTATAAGGTAATGCAGATAAACATCAAAGAAATAAAAGTATCATGGTCAACCAAGATGTGGGTTTCAGGACAAAAAGAAAAAATACGATCTCTTTTCATTATTCTGAATTCTCATGATACTTATGCCATATATGTATGTATAAGTTTATAAAGCTATGCGATAATAAAAATCACAGACTTTCACAGTAGGTAAGTTTAAATTTGAAACAGAGGAGAACCATTTCTTAAGAGATTTTTTGAGTCCTTACATGAATGCTCTTAAAATCAACCACAGAATATCCTGTCGCTAAGTAATAAAATTGGGTACACACTGGCTACAGCAATATAAAGATGGCCAAAAACCAACTCGAAATGGTGAGTCACTTTAAACATTTGGTCATGGGGCCAAAGACCAGGTTCTCGGACTTAGACTGTGTATTCTAATTTTCTTTCAGTAAATCAAGCTAGCAAAGGCAGTGGATCTCATGCTGAGAAAAGACAGAAGCCCAAACTGAACAGGGCCTAATTCTACTGGGAGCTTAGAGGTTGGATGCCTTTAAGAGCATTCTTTTGTTCACCCTAGAATGAGTCATCCACAGATGTGCCCATTTTATATTACATTTATTAAAACCTCTTTTTAAAATGTTCTTTTTTGATACAGATGTGTTAAAGCTGATATTTCTAGTGTAACCAAAATTTATGTAATCTAGAAATAACTTCCGTCTAATACTCATTATTCAATATGGAGATGGCTCTTAAGAGTGTACTCTCTGTATCTATAGGGACACTATGCAGATAGGTATTTATGGCCACATGTGTCTCACATTTAACCGTAAAATGGATACCAACATCCATTCAGCATGGAATGATTTGAAATACAACATTTAATTCCCAAATGCTAGTTTTGCTCAGAAAAATATAAAACCTTTCTGGTTGGAGAAGAATTTATAGAATGATGCTTCAAGGCTATTATAACTGAAGTTGTATCTTTACTTCAATTAAAGTTCCCATCAACAGTATGGTGATGAACCAAGTTCATGGCAGTGGGCTCTCCTGTGAGGAAAGGCAGCTTCTGTCTTCAGCTTCCAGGAACTGGGATCATGGTTTCTGAGTCTCTCTCTCTCTCTCTCTCTCTCTCTCTCTCTCTCTGTCACACACACACAGCACGCACTAGCAACACATAGTTGGTCCTAAAATCTTCCTAGTGTTTGGCTGTAGACGGAAAAAGAGCAGGAACGCCACAGCTTTTAAAGGATTGTAGCTCCAAGGTTAAAAGCTCATCTTCGTTGGAGAGCTGCTTTAGGTTTGTTCATTCATTTCTTCATTTGTTACTCTTTTACTTTCATGGCCCCCTTGCTTCTTCTCACTCAGTACAGCCAAACTGTTTCCCGAGTATTTTTCTTTTTTCCATGTCTCTGTGCCTCTCTATATACCATTCTTTTTACATCTGAAATACTTACATCTGTCCTTCCACTTCCACCTACCCCTTAGTCTCCACATATCCAAACCTACCCATGCTTTTCAGCCCCCATTTCAATGCTTCTTCCTCCATAAAGTCTTCCCTGATCTTAAAATACTCATACCCAACCCAGAAGTGATCAGTGCCTCCTCTAAACTTTCTCTGTTTCTCTGTACCTGGTTGAGACAGTATAACACAGTAGATAAGAGCGTAGCAACTTACAGGTTTTGTGGGTTTGGACAGCCATACTTCTCTGAGCTTCAGTCCCTAAATTTGTAAAGTGGAGATCACACCTACTTCATAGGATTCTTATAAGGATTAAAATGAAATTATGTATGCTAAGAACTCACACAGTAGAAGCTCTATCTATTGTAGCTGGCCTTGAGGACAGGGACCATGGCTTGTTCAACTTTGTATCCTCAGCAACTTAGCATTGTGCCTGGCCCAGAGTGGGTACTATGTGATTGTTTCTGGGGTGAATAGGCACCCTTTCACGAAGGGAACGTGGTGGAGAGGGAGGACATGCTTTCCAGACATCTGGGAGGTAATCTACTGTGCCTGTCACTTGCCTTCTAATGGGTTCCTTGTTAGCCTACAAAAGGGAGCTGCTCTTTGTGGACCGAAGCAGCTTCTCTCTTCTTAAGTTGGCAGTCAGGTTGAGCAATGCAGATTGGGTGTTCGGTGCTTCATTCTAGCCTTCTGGTTATTCTCTGAGGATTTGTTCTCCTATGTCAGACCTGGAGCTTATCCTTTGCTAAGGGCTGAATTCGTTCCGAATTTTGCATTGTTAGGTCATTAAACCAATTTCAACTGGTTTGGTAGTTTGTTTATCATTGGCCAATATGACTTCCTGTTCTCTCAAAATCTCTTTGAAAGGTTCCATAAAGTTTTCAGTACCTTCAAAAGAACATGAAATGTTTTATGTGTAAATAAATGAGAAATGCTTTGGTTTCTCTTAAAGTACCCCTCTGGTAAAGTCAAGAGGAAAACATGTGTTTTAAATGGGCCCTAGTTTTTATTTTTTGGATCTGGGCCTCTCTGCAGTCCCTTTTTGGCGGATACATAGAGCATGTTGAATTCCAAGTTGACTTTCAATTAAACTGCGTTTCTATATTTCCTTAAGAAAAGTACACTTAGGGGAAAGGGAAAAAAATCTTCAGGGCCAGAGATACTGGTCAGTAGCTTTTGACCACATTTTTAGGAGATAAAGGCAAGGATAAATCCCATGGATCAGGGAACTCAAATGGAAGAAAAGTAAGCAACTGAAAGGGCTCTGCTATGGACCATTGGTTTGACAACCAAGGAGAATGTGAATTTGGTCCTTCACAGGCAAAATGTACAACTCTTTTTTTTTTTTTTTTTTTTTTTTTTTCAGCAGACTTGACAATCTTTGACTGCACCTGCAGCATTTGCAAGAAGAAGCAGAATAGGCACTTTGTTGTTCCAGCTTCTTGCTTTAAGCTCCTGAAGGGAGCCGACAGGGTAATCGCATACACATACACATTCAACACGCACAAAGCACGCCTTCTGTAAGAAAGAGATGGGGTGTCCAGAGCTTTTACACGCCCGGCTCTAAGCCTGCCTGGATGAGGGCACCAGGCTGAGTGTGGTCACTGAGGAATTCAGTGGCAGCGATTGAGAGAAGGCCGTGAAGGAGCGTAAGACCACCAGGAGCCTGTTGGAGAGTGAGCTTCTGCTCCTCCCTTCCAGAAAAGGAGTGCTGACCGGGGCCAGCACCTCTGTTGTCCCTGCTGCACCCCGCTGGTGCTCATAAAGGTGGCTGACCCAGGCTGCTGGTCCACTGGCCAGGTGCCATCTTGACCTCTGCCGCTTGCTCCAGCTGCCAGTTTCCGTAAGCAGCTCTTTGACCCTCCTCAGTCTAGATTTTGTAGTAGCCTAGTTGACTTCCTTCCTTCCCTTCCCAACTTTTGTGTGATCTTCTAGAAAAAATTTTGCGGTACACGGGCCTCTCACTGTTGTGGCCTCTCCCGTTGCGGAGCACAGGCTCCGGACGCGCAGGCTCAGCGGCCATGGCTCACGGGCCCAGCCGCTCCGCGGCATGTGGGATCTTCCCGGACCGGGGCACGAACCCGTGTCCCCTGCATCTGCAGGCGGACTCTCAACCACTGCGCCACCAGGGAAGCCCCTACAACTCTTAACTGTGCTCTCTGAATTGGAGGATGCTGCTCAGTGGGATGTGATTTGAGCACACCCATAAATTTGGCCATAATTTTTAAGTGTTCAGGGCATTTAGTCTGTGTTGTTGTTTCTCTTTTCTTAGAGACAAGGCAAGGGTCTAGTGGTGAGACAGACTGAGTATGCAGTACTGTGCCACTGTTACATACTTATCCTCCTCACTTATGTGCACTCTAGGAAGGGGAAGAGACAGGGTCCACCCGGAAAACTCAGCATTCGGTCCTTGGTCTGGCACACAGTAGACATTCAAAAGTATTTGAACAAATGAAAAGTACTTGCCTGACAAGAATGCCTTCCTTATACCTGCTGGCATCAGTGCAGGAGAAATGTTGGGGAGGTACTGACCTTTAGTCTGCCCTTTTGACTCTTGAGATAATTCCTGCTTGGGCATCACTGAAGGTAGGAAGAAGGTAGAAGGAAAGGGGAAGATTCCCTTTTTAATTTTATTCTATCTTCCCTGTCTCTGGTTGAGAGTTATTGACATCTGGACAGACTTTAAGGTTTTTGTTTTTGTTAATTGTTCATCACTTTGAACAAATCTCTTCCTGTGGCCTAGAAGTCAAGCTTGAGCTAGATCACAGGGCACAACTGTGTTAGCCTTCTCGGGCTCTGTGTATCTGGTGGTGAGAGGTGAGGTGAAGCTGAGGGGATGAGGCCCTCTCTGTAGGAGGAAGAGGCCTGAGGCCATGTTTTGGCCTCAAGTCTGTTCACCTTCCTCAGCACAAATCAATCAGTGAGTATTTTATTTGCACAGGACACCTGCAGCTATACATGTATGTTATATTCACTATGATACTCCTTGTGGCCTTGGTAGGTTTCCTAGGCTTAGCCACAGTACAGCTAAAGATTTTGGAAGAATGAGAGACAAGTAGTGGTATCGGTGCACGTTTGACTTCTATACCACCATGTGGGTAGAGTTTGTGTGTGTGTGTGTGTTGTTTTTAATTAAAAATTGAATTCGGTTCCCAATCAGGGAACCAAAAAAAAAAAAAATTGAAAAGCCACAATAAGCCCTAGTGCCCCATGTTATGAACAGAAGTGCCTTCATATAGGTCAGGCCCCATCTGTCTTCTCCAGAGGAGGGCCACCCTGTTGGAGTCTGGAGGTAGATGACAGTTCTTAAGCTACACATCTGAATCTCTCACTCCCTCCCTCAGCACCTGCATGCTAGACAAAGAAATGGCTCGCCCACTGTACTAGAAGACACAGCGTCATCGAAAGAGAGGGCAACCTTCAGAAGAATCCATTGGGCCAGCAGTACCCACTGCAGGGTGGGTATCATGATGGAGCCTGGCAAGCTCTACATGGAAAAGTGGTTAAAAGGAAGCACTATGGCCACTCCAGTTCTGAGGCTGACTCTGCTTTATTTGGAAAAATTAGTCATTCTTCCACTTTTGACCAACAAATATTTATTGAGATGCCACTAAATATCAAGGCTTCTGTGAGGAACTTTACATAAATGCTCTCATTTACTGCTCCCAGCAGCCTTGTTGGGGAGGTAATTATGCTCACTTTAGAGATGACAAAACTGGGGCTAGAAGAAGTGATGTGGCTTGCTCAGAGCCTTACTGCTGGCAAGGGGTGGAGCTTGGATTTGCTCTCAGGTCTGTCTCTTCCTCAAACTCTCCCTGTTCTGCTCTGTGGCATCCCAGGAGCTCTTTCTCCTTCGTATTTCACATTATTTCAGAGCTCAATTCTACCAAAATGCATAAATCTGTTAAGGGCTGCACAGTTACAAAAGTCCCTTGAGGATGGGCCACTTGCTGATTTTTAGTGGCGACCTTCAGAGTTTCCCAAATCCTCTCTGGTTAATTGCCTGCAGGTAGGTGATGGCACAAGAAACTTGCCTCGTCTCCATTAACTTGGGAAGGTGTGAGAGATGATGAGAAGGTACTCAGAGAGAGAGAGAATTCAATTCAACCAGTTATTTCAGCTCAACTCACACTTTTTTTTACTCCGTGGCTCTCCCAGCGTTAGGCGCCGATGAGGATAAAGAGGCTACATGTGACAATACCTGCTCTCCAGGAGGAAGGGAGGTACAAAAGAACCAAGGGGTTTGTACTTAATCCTGGGAACAGTGGTGAGGCGCTGGTGACTTGTGAGCAGAGATGTGACAACTGCTCCCGAGGTATGCTTTTATTCACTCCCGCCAGGCTACCGTGGAGGTCAGGAGGGGAGCCCAGGGGACTGAAAGAGCGCGGGGCGGTGGAGACGTGACAGTTTCTGCATCTTTGCCTAGCACCTCGCATACATGTGAAATCCCACAGTTGAATGGAAAGGATATAAACCATCTGCAGCAACATATTTGTTTAAAAAGGAGCCACCACCATGAAGACTTAGCAACTTTGAACCAGTTGAAAGAAGAGCAGCTGCCTGACATTTTTGTAGTGGTTATATTGATTGTTCATCGTCCATTCTTCTTGTGGTTTGTGTTATTAGCATACTTGTATTGGTTCTGCCAAAAGAATCCTTGAGAGAAAAAAGAACTTGTAAATTGCTACTTTAGAGAGATTGAAATCTACATCAGAATTAAAGTTCCCTGTAGCTTTGGTCCACTGGCATGCACAGTTGAAGTACATAAGACTATGAATGGCATTCTACATCTCGAGGGCCCTAGGGGGACCAGGAATCTCCCATCCCTGTTCACCTTTTCATGGAACGTTTACATCTTGGAGGTACCTGCTATGTGCCAGACACCATGCTAAGGGCTCTCACATAACCTCACAGAAACTTGGTTTTACAAGTGAGGAAAGTGTGGTTCAGAGAGGTTGTGCAACTTGCCTGAAATCAGAGTTGATCAATAGTAGAGCCAATATTGACAGATGTTTTCTGGTTCCCAGTCCAGTGCTTTACCACTATACTACAGTACCTCACTCCCTGATCTGTTTGGCACTCCTACAAGTACACACTATGAGTCGCTGGAAAGGGATGAGGTTCTCTGATTTGTTCATGAGCATCCATTGCCACTTAAACAAAACACGGGGCCCAGAAGAAATGGGGCTTGAGACCTGCTGTATTTTGATGGGGGAGGGGGACACGTCGAGAGAATTGGGCACTGATGGAGCAGTGCTAGCCCAGGAAAGTTGCCCTGATCTGCTGCAAGACAGCGTGAAGTCAACAAATCTCTTGAGGGGATAAGGAAGGACTACAGTGCAAATGACGTTAACAGGGGAACAAAGATACACTTGTCTTCTCAGTTGTGTCCCAGGTAGAAGCATAACAACGATGGGGCTATCAGATTTGTTGGTGGGTACAGATCCCTATTCCTTCTGTGGCTATATCTCTCCTAAGAAACTGGTGGACTGGTAGCAGAGTTCAAGGTTGCTAAATGGCCCCAAGCCAAACCAACAGTGGCAGGTCACTCCAGGGTGGGCCAAAATCCCAGACTTGATTCTGGCATCGCTTTAAGCTCCTTCACTCCTCTACTAGGTTATGAATTCGTAAGTTGGAGTTGTCCCAACCTCTCCAGCACACTCTTCTCTAAAGTACTTCTAAAAGAAGCCTTTGAATAGGAAATGAAGTCTGGCGGAATGGTTGACCAGAGCCCCACCCCTACCTTTTAGAGGGCCAGGGCAGAGGAATACCCCATATCTTTAGAAATGGTCTTGGTACGCACAGTGGAAATGTGAAGTAGGGCCGAGCCTGGCTAAATAAAATACTCACAGATGCCTAGGCCCAGGGTCTTGGCTGTGGAGGAATAAAATTTAGGGAAGCCTTGGCAGCAAATGAAGGGTTAAGTAGACTGAATTGCCTGGAAAGAGGCAAAGCAAGTATTTGAACTTTGTTATTTCATAAATGCTTGATGTGCTGGCCTGTTGTATTTTTTTTTTTACCAGTCATAAAGCTATGAGGAGCGACAACTTGATTTATATCTGAAAATCTAGTATCTGAAATTTCAAAATAGTCACTGGAACTTTAATGTAAAAAAAAAAAACACTTCAGGGCGTCCCTGGTGGCACAGTGGTTGAGAGTTCGCCTGCCGATGCAGGGGACACGGGTTCGTGACCCAGTCTGGGAAGATCCCACATGCCGCGGAATGGCTGGGCCCGTGAGCCATGGCTGCTGAGCCTGCGCTTCCGGACCCTGTGCTCCACAACGGGAAAGGCCACACAAGTGAGAGGCCCACGTACCGATAAACAAACAAACAAACAAACAAAAAAATGCAAATCATAGTACTTTGCCTGCGCGTCCGGAGCCTGTGCTCCGCAACCGGAGAGGCCACAGCAGTGAGAGGCCCGCATAACGCAAAAAGCACTTAATATATTTAGTTGTTTTTTTGTTTTGTTTTTTCGGTACGCGGGCCTCTCACTGCTGTGGCCTCTCCCGTTGCGGAGCACAGGCTCCGGACGCGCAGGCTCAGCGGCCATGGCTCACGGGCCCAGCCGCTCCGCGGCACGTGGGATCCTCCCCGACCGCGGCGCGAGCCCGTGTCCCCTGCATCGGCAGGCGGACTCTCACTCACTGCGCCACCAGGGAAGCCCAGCAGGAGGATTCTTAACCACTGCGCCACCAGGGAAGCCCCTCATTTCCCTCTCTTTGGTCCACGAACTAGGACTTCTGTATTAGCTCAGTTAATTCCCTCAACAAGCCTGTGAAGGCAGTGATATTATGTCCATTTTGCAGATTAGCAATCAAATGCTGAGATTTAAAGGACTGTGGTCACATAGCTAGTAGGTGAGGGACCTGGAAGAATGAGGGTTAGGAACCTGGGATACTCAGTCCCTCACGCTGCCCTTCCAGATCCTAACGTTCCCACGATGGCCCCACGGTGGCAATCCTCACTTCTAACTAATCCAGTGGAAGCAGACTAGCATCTATTCAGAATGGACTTGCCTGTGCAAATTCCATCTGAGTCCTACTGTACCACGTTACCTGTATTGAAGAGGGAGACTAAGGCACAGACACCAAGTAATTTATTCTTGATGTTGGGGAAAATCAAGACTAGAACCTAATACCTCTGAGGGGAACTGAACCAGACTGTCTCCTTACTTTAATGCTGCTTAGAAAGGTTCTCATGACTCCTTCACCTTTTTGATTTTACACAAATATTCCAAGGTGCCCAAAAGGTTTTCAGGCACTAATTTCATTCTTTTGAGTTCTCTTAAAGTTAAAACAGAAAGCCTATACGCACGTGCATGTGTATATTTTAGAACTATGTGCTTTATGTACTGTGGCTTGAAAGCCCCCCATATTATGATGATTCTATAAATGTTTTCATGATCAAATGCTGCAGTCCATGCTTTTGTCATCAGATATAAACTAAATTTCCTAATAGAAAATGCACTTGGTCTGGAACGATGCCAAAAATAGTCCAGAGAAGATACTTGAAGTTTGCTTCCCAAAATATTTGTTGATAAATTATCAGGTGTTCAATTAGAGCTGTGGAACTGATTTTTAATTCCCATTGGAAATCGTTGCAAGTGCTCCAAGTTCTATCACTTGCGCACTTTACATGCCTTCCCCATTATTAACATAAAGAAATTAATGTCTTACAAGCTTCAATACTTGATGCCATATGAGTCCTGAGGATAGTTAAAGGGAGAAGAAATGTAAATAGAATGAAATTCTTAAGCAAGATTACTGATATGACAGGACTAAAGAGCTTGGGAGTGTGCGAAAAGTACCTCTTTTCTTCCCTTTAATAAGTCCATTACTTGCACTTGGGCATATTTTAAGGTCCTTTTCATGCTGAATCTAGAGTTGAGCATGCTTTGCATTTCAAGCTTTGTCTATGAATCAGTAGAAGCCAAAGTTATTTCTGCTTTAAAATAACAGGAGCCAGGAACAGCTAATCTCTTTTCATTCTGAGTTCCTTACATTATTTTACTGGACAAAGTTTGTGTTGGCTACAAAACAGGCCATTCATAACATCTATGAGAAGGAATTTAGGTAAGAATGAAGAGAGAGTGTAGGATGTATAAAGACTCCCTCTCCTGAGGCCATTAAGAAATTCCAAATTGGCACTGTTTTGAATAGTGACATTGCATTAGCCTTGCTAATTTCAGTAACTCAAGCTGATAGTCTGTTTACTAATCTGCTGGATGCAACCGTCCCATAACTACAGCTTCTCACCCAAGGTGAGTTGGTATTTTTAGACAGGCGACTTGGGGGGAAGGTAGTCAGGGAAGTGGGAGGGTGATCAGGGCTAGCACAGTACTGCCTCTCAGCCAGAAACTCTTTGGAAAGTGCTCTATGTCTTTAATTCCTCAGTAGGACATGTCCTACATTGTTGAAGTAAACTTACTTTTCTTTCTTTAAGCAGGAATTAGAATATGAGATACAGGATTTGTCACTCCCTTATCTCAATGCATCTGACCACTTTGATTATCTCCGTCTGGCTTTTAACTGTCTTCATTTCAATAATCAGGACTGGCAGATAACCCATCCACGTGTATTTGTTTGTTTTTAAGTGGGCGTATATTTGCTCTTCAGTTCATAAAATGTGCAAATAAACTGACAGATAGTTAATGGAAAAAACTCCAGGGGGAAGGGAACTCCTTTTTAAAGGAGACTACATTTAAAACACATTCTCGTAAATCTCTCTTGACTAACTGGCATCTCACATCATGCTGGAAAAATGTACGGAGGGAAATCTTCAGAGCCTCGCAAGCTGAGAAAGTAGCAAGCTGAGAGTAGAAAGATTGCCAAGTGTTTGAAAGGGTTTAGGGTTTCATCTGAAGAGCAGCTGCACCCCACCACGCCTGTGCTCAGATACACCGAACACCAGTGAGGCGGTGTGTTGGAAATCGCCCCGGGTGTAGTGAGGGCGAACCTCATGTGAGAGGGCACGGCTGCCATCCACGCCTTGTCACATCCGGCCCCGAGTTACTGACCTGGGTTTCCTGGCAGTCAGTGACTAAGACCAAAGCGCAAGACAAGACTCTTCCCTGAGCACTGTGGATCATCACACGATAAAGATGGGGGTGGGGGTGGGCAGGGGCTTCCCTGGTGGCGCAGTGGTTGAGAATCCGCCTGCCGATGCAGGGGACGCGGGTTCGTGCCCCGGTCCGGGAGGATCCCTCGTGCCGCGGAGCGGCTGGGCCCGTGAGCCATGGCCGCTGAGCCTGCGCGTCCGGAGCCTGTGCTCCGTGGCGGCTGACCGGGGCGGAATTCTGAATGGGGGACACGCAGGCTGGGTCAAAAAAAAAAAAAAAAAAAAAAAAAGATGAGGTGGGGCATGGGGGCCTGATGTGAAAGCAGGAGAGGTTAACTTAGGTTCCAGAGCAGTGCTTCTCCAGAGAAAAGTCTAATATTTATGGTTTGCTCAGATAACAAAAACTAACGTGCTTGTAGAGCACATTAAGGTTTACAAATCACATTTACATATCTTATCTCTCTTGAGAAGTAGTAGGACTTCGGCTCTAAATAACGAAGTATTGTCTGCTCACAGGCAGAGCAGTGAAGGTCTGTGGATCAGGTGCTGCCCTTGCCCAGAATCCCCACAGCACTGGGTTCTTGCCTCTCCTGTGGCATTTACCACACTCTAACTTGGATACGGTTATTTTTGTACCCATCTGGTCTTCCTGACAGGATAGAGAGCTCCTTGAAGCCAGTGAGTGAGTTTTCCTCCCCTCCGTATCCACCACAGCACCTGGCCCAGCGTCTGGCAAACAACAGTCGCCCACCGTGTACGCACTGCTGCTCGTCCTGAGACCTCTACCAGTGTCGGCCTCCTGCAAGACGGAGAGCGCCTCGAGGGCAGGCTCCATGTCTTCTTCTGTATCCCCAGTGCCTGGCCCCGCACGGTTCTCAGGACATCAGTAAATGGTCTTAGTGCTCAACAAGTAATTGATGAATTTAATTACATCGCACTAACCACACGTAACACGAACCCTTCCGTCCAGTTGTCGCTGCCACACGCACCACTCATCCGCTTCAGGGGGTTATTGGTGGTAACACATTTAAACTGAAGTGTTTTAGAAGGACTCAGGTAATTGTAACAAAGATGAGGACCCAGAATTTGATATATTTTCAACCCTGTTTTCCCCCCAAAGAGTACTCTGGAAATGGCAAGGGTTAGAAGAGGTTTTAGGGAAAGTGGAAAAAGTAGTGAGGTAAACAAGGCAGGCTGAGAGAGACTGGTGGTGAAGAATGCTGCCTAAGTGTGTATTCGGGGCCCTACACCCTCCACATGCCTGCTTGCCCGCCTGCCTGGGGCCTGAGAAAGGTGAATCCCCCTGCCCCCCAAAAAAGAAATCAAATTGAAAAGGAGGCCTCCTAAACTTGGTCTTAGGCTTAATACTAAGGAAAAAGCGATTTGAGGATTACCTCCCTTGTTGTTAGTCAAACGGGGGCTTCGGATGTCTCCCCTGGGTGACCTAAGCTGTAATCTGTCTCTATAGCCCTCTGTTATTACTTCTTTCATTTGTGAGGAAAGTACAGTGACTGCAGAGCCTCGCCTTACTTCCCCTAATCTCTTGGCAGAGAAATTAAAAAGACAACAGAAATTGCTGTTCGGCTGGAATTCTGCGTGACATAGGGGGAATTGATTGGGACAGATCAATTGAAGAAAACAATCTCTATTCGAGGAGAATGCATCTTTAATCATGGTAATCCCTTTAGTAAGTTGCTTTCTCTGGTGACATGGCATACCTAATTACAGTTTGCTCATTTTGATTTTCCCTTTACCGTGTTGCTTGCTGCTAATGCAGTTGTGGATTTGCAGGCTGAGCAATGAACTTATTAGTGGCATTAAAAACTCAGCCAAGTGGGTCTCAGGACCAAAATGTCGCCGCTTTTAGAAGTGAATGAGAAGTCACAGAACAATTATATTTCTTTGGCACTTCCTCAGAAGACCTACTTTTGATCCCCTTAATAATTTGGATTCTCTTCTCTGAGAAGTATTCTCAATATCCTCCTAAAATTGTGAAAATAAAAATGGAATACAATAGTAAAATGGGTATAACCAAAGACCATACTGACAGCTTATGTACTAGGATTTGCTCCACAATCCAATTTATGTAGTTTAGCGTAACATTAGTTTCCTTGATGAAAAGAAACTCTACTGCCAAATCATGTTCAGCAGTGGGTCATTGTGACTCCCAGGTCTTCTGTGGCAGTTGTGCCCAGCCAGATTTGTCATAACTTGGAAGTGCATACTTTGTTTTAAATGAATGTCAGTTTTAAAAGTAGCTGTTGCAATAGGGTGATAACATTGATGATTTTTTTCCCCCAAAGATGCCTTAATAGCATCCTATGTCTTTGATATCCTCTACATCATCTTTATTTTTTATATATAGATTTATTTTATTTATTTATTTATTGGCTGTGTTGGGTCTTCGTTGCTGCGTGTGGGCTTTCTCTAGTTGCGGCGAGCGGGGGCTACTCTTCGTTGCGGTGTGCGGGCTTCTCATTGCGGTGGCTTCTCTTGTTGTGGAGCACAGGCTGTAGGCACAAGGGCTTCAGTAGTTGTGGCTCGCGGGCTCTAAGAGCGCAGGCTCAGTAGTTGTGATGCACGGGCTTAGTTGCTCCGCGGCACGTGGGATCTTCCCGGACCAGGGCTCGAACCCGTGTTCCCTGCATTGGCAGGCGGATTCTCAACCACTGCGCCACCAGGGAAGTCCCTACATCATCTTTTTAAGAAAAAATACATTCATCTCCTTACTCTCAAAATCTTCTCCAGCCAAGCTTTCCCAACTTCTGTCCTACTGTCCTGCAACTTATCTCCCATGCAGCCTCCATTCCTACGTGCCAGGGTTATTCTAGGAATATACCTGAAAGAAATACACCATGTATTCAGAGGTGTATATCAGAGGATGTTCACTGCAGCATCGTTTGTGCCAGGGAGAAATTAAAGCCAAACTAAATGCCTATCAGTGAGAAAATGGCTAATAGTGCCCTTATATTCATTCATACTGTGGAACTTCTTGCAGTGATTAAAAGGAATGAGGCAGTCTACATGTATTAACATGCAAAGATTTCCAAGACCTTGTAGCATATGCATATGCATAGAAAATACATTTACCAGTAATTACCTCTGGGGAGTTGTGGAACGGGGCATGGGGGATGTTTAAAAGGGGGGTTTTTTTTTTTTTTTTTTTTTTTTTTTTTTAACTCTATACACTCAGCTATTGTTTGAAGTTGTAGCTTCAAGAATGTATTCATGTGTTGAGTAGTTTAAAAATTAACAAAATAAAAGCATTCTATCCACTGTGCGGAGGATGGTTTGCATGAAGGAGGAGACAAGGGAAGCTGTGAGTCCAGGGGAGAGATCAGGAGGGTGTAATCTAAGCGGCAGTAGGAGCAAGCAGTGGCACTGATAAGGGGACGAAGTCGCAAAATATTAAGAAAACAGAATTTATGGGATGTGAGAATTAATTATTAGACCTGGAGGATGAAAAAGGAGGAGGAATCTAGGGTGACTTGTGGGTTTCTGGGTTGGGCAACTGGTTGGCTAGTAGAGGCCTTTAGTGAACCGGGTTGGGGGCAGGGCGGCAGGGGCCCACCGGAGGAAGAGCAGCTAAAGGAATCGAAATGCTGTGTTGTTTGTGGCTTGTTGAGTCTGAGTTGCCTGAGGGACATCCAGGTAGAAATGGCCAGGAGCAGTTAGATCTCCAGAGATGTCTGAGCAAGACATAGATTTGGGACTCTGTGGTGATACGTAAAACCAGGGCCATGGATGGGAGCGTTCAAGACTTGTCAAGTGAGAAGAGTGGAGGGTCAAAGAAGAATGAAAGAACACCCATCTTTAAGAAAAACAGCCCACACAGCAGCCTGAGAACGATTAGAGGAGGGACCTGGGAGGGAGTAGTGTCAGAAAGTAAGGGGAACACCAAGTTTTAAGACAGAGAGTAGCCAACAGTATTGGATGCTGCAGAGAGCTCAAGATGAGAAGCTAAGAAGAAGCCGTGGAGGGATTGACTGTAAACTGGCATGAGGGAGCTCACTGGGTAAAGCTCAATGGCTGATAAAAATGTTCTAAAATTGAATTATGATGGTTGCACACCTCGCTAAATTTACTAAAATTCATTGAAGTGTACACTTGAAATTTACTTGAAATGGGTGGTGTGGTATGTACTCAATAAAGTTGTTTCAAAAGTTGAAATGAGGAAAAAAAAGAATCTGTTGGAATTTAGTTTGCAGCAAGCTCTGATTCCAAGCAAAACTTTCCAGTCTAACCTCTTCTTCCTAACTGGTTGGGGAAAGCCCCATGAAATAAAGACAGGAAATGTGCCTTACTGATGCCAGATCCTGATCATCGCCCCACTCTCTTGCAATATCAAAGACTACTTTACGTGTTTGATTTGCTTTTCACCAAGCAATAAATATTACCACCCTATTCCCTGTCTTCCTTTGGATAATTGCAGTATACTTGCTGTGTTTATTCTTATTTATGTATTTATTTATTTTTAGCATATATTTCCAGTTTAGGGTGCCAGGCTATAAGGCCCCAGTTCTGATCTGTTTTTGTCGTTCTTAATTGCATTTTAGTGTGTTTAAACGTGCCCTCTTCATTGGCCCTGCAAGGCCTTCACTCTGAAATCTCATCATTCATTTTCTGATACCTCTATTATGCTTATAGGCTGATGCCTTGTTCTCAGTCATTTCCCTTCTTAAATTGACTTGGCCAATGAGACGTATTTGTCTTAGTTAACAGGCACATTTGCCATATTCTGTAGACAGTTAAAAGCAATATGGAAAACTTCCACCCCTTCTCAGTTATAAGGAACTGGGACTGCCGTTGCCCCTATTTTTTTTTTTTTATAAATTTATTTATTTTTGGCTGCGTTGGGTCTTCGTTGCTGCACGCAGGCTTTCTCTCTAGTCGCAGCGAGTGGGGGCTACTCTTCGTTGTAGTGCACAGGCTTCTCATTGCGGTGGCTTCTCTTGTTGCGGGGCACGGGCTCTAGGTGCGCGGGCTTCAGTAGTTGTGGTGCGCGGGCTCAGGAGTTGTGGCGCGTGGGCTCTAGAGCGCAGGCTCAGTAGTTGTGGTGCACGGGCTCAGTTGCTCCGAGGCATGTGGGATCTTCCCGGACCAGGGATCGAACCCATGACCCCTACATTGGCAGGTGGATTCTTAACCACTGCACCACCTGTTTATTATTTATTTACTTTTAATTGAAGTATAGTTGATTTACAATGCTGTGTTAGTTTCAGATATACAGCAAAGTGATTCAATTTTATACACACACACATACACATACACACACACACACACACACACACACACACACACACACACGTATATTCTTTTTCAGATTCTTTTCCATTATGGTTTATCACAAGATATTGAATATAGTTCCCTGTGCTGTACAGTAGGTCCCTGCTGGTTACCTGTTTTATAGGTAGTAGTGTGTGTATGTTAATCCCAAACTCCTAGTTTATCCCTCCTCTCCCCTTCCCCCTTTGGTAACCACAAATTTGTTTTTTATGTCTGTGGTTGACCCCATTTGATTAAAGTGTTTATTTCTTGCCAATTGCATCGTCTTTGTATTTTGGCTCAATATCTTCTGCTGCTTTTTATCCTCCTTTTTAGTGATCTGGCTGCCACTCTTTGTAGTAGAATTTTCCTTTTTCCGTTTTACATCTTTTTCGCTATGGGTTTGGGCCACTTGGCATCTTTTCACCTTTCCTGGTCTCGCTTTGGGCCTGCCTACTTTGTCCTTATACCACAAAGCTATTTGTATGAGGATCATCCAGCTTTGTATCCTCAGTTGCCTTCCCCTTGGGTCCTTCCAGCTTATGTCCTAGTCATGTTTCCCAAATGAAATTTTTCCATCTGATGCCTCTTCTTTTCTTCCTCTGGATCATGAATAATAGCATTATGTGGCTGCATTGAACAAGGTGTCTACCACCTGTGAATTACTGATAATTGTTTCCTATTGACAGGAAAACAATTTCCATGGAAACAGTTCCTGAGTTGGTTGCTCTGTCTTCTATATAGGCATTGTCCTCTTATGACCATCCCATACCATGTATGCACATTTCATATTGCCTGATAAATAGTCACATTATCTCTGAGACTTAGCCCCTACCTTAGTAAGTGGGACAGATTTTGTGGTTCTTTCTCCCCACCCTAGGCAAGTCAGTAGTTGCTCCCTTAAAATTATGTCTTGGTTGATAACTCTTTGGCAAACTTAAAGCCCTCTTCTCTAAGCTAGTCATGGTCTCCAAAAGACACTGATCCCTTTCTTTTAGAGAGAATCCAAAGCAGTCTCTTTAGATTCCTCTCCAGACAGTGTCTGTTTGTCAAAAGGAGGAATGCAAAGGTCACTTGAACCCTGTCCCTTTACCCTTCATTTCTGCCATGAGACCTCTAAAGACCTGAATGAAACCCTAGAATCTCAGGGTTGAAAGGGTCATCAGAAGCTATTTACCTTCACCCCCTCATTCGATGTTTGAATCCCTTCACCAGTATCTCTACCAAATGGCTGTCCAAACTCAGGGACCACCTCCAGAGACAGATCTCACTGCCTAGGCGCAGCCTACGCAATTGTCAGATTGCGCTAATTATTAGAAAGTTCTTTATTTCTTTTAAGCCCAAATCATTTTCCCCTTAAAAGAATGACAGAGCTGAGAAACAGCAGTACTAAAATGGCATGGCTGTGGAGCAAGAAGAATCTGAGATGAGAAGGAGAGAAGGAAAATAACAAAGGGGCTCCAATAAAGATGTTTAAAAATAAAATAAAATAAAAATAACAAAGGGGGCATGTGCAGTGCAGGGGATCCGGCAGTGCCCGACAAGGAGGTCGGTGGAGCGAGGGGGGGGGG